>NW_027077746.1:362500-725000 GCF_963924675.1 Phocoena phocoena
AAAAAGGAATGAAATTGGGACATTTGTAGAGACGTTGATGGATCTAGAGACTGTCATACAGAGTGAAGTCAGAAAGAGAAAAACAAATCTTGTATATTAATGCATATATGTGGAACCTAGAAAAATTGTACACATGAACTGTTTTGCAAGGCAGAAATAGAGCAACAGATGTATAAAACAAACGTATGGACAACAAGGGGGGAAAGCTGTTGGGAGGGGTGGTGGGCGGAGTTGAGAGATTGGGATTGGCATGTATACATTTATATGTATAAAGTAGATAACCAAAAACAACCTGCTGTATAAAAATTAAATTCAAAATAAAAAAAATAAAATTAAAAAAAGTAAAACAAAAAAAATATTCTTCCCTTCACATACATGTATTTATATGAATAAATTATTTCTATGCTTATATCTGTAAATACAAAAAAGAGGAATAAAATCTACCTTGAACCAAAAACGAAAAAAAAAAAAAAAAAAAAAAAAAACAGAACCCACCAGTTACACAGAGGAAAACCATTTCAGGGCACTTGCTCCAATTGCAAACAATTCTGAAGTTGGTCAGTGGTGGGGAAATCATCTCCCATTCAGCCAGCATGCTCCTCGCAACAAGCGTCCTCACTGCAAAGCTGGGGGACCGTGCCGAGGCATCTGTGAGTAAACGTGGGCCGAGCCCCAGGCCAGCTGCTGCTGAAATGTTCCCACCCTTCCAAGGCAAAACACCTGAATATGTACAAGGACTTGAAAGCCTAGAGGAAGGGCCATGGAGCCACAGGAGGGACAGCATGCCAGCCGACTTGGTGCCTGCAGGCCAGCCAGGATGGTCCTGGCCCTGGGTGCTCTTCTGGAAGCTTTCCATTTCCCTGCCTGAGATACCCCTGCTGTCCCGGCCCCCACTGCTTTCTTCCTTCCTCACCTGTGCCCAGGGAGAAATTCCAGCGGCAGGTGTGGGTGACACATCCTCTTCTTTAGCAGGTGGCATCTTGGCAACTGCTACAGAAAGTCCAGCAGAGCCCCACAAACACTGGGACACCCACAAAGCCGTGGCCTCTCACTCCCTCCCACCAGCCCAGCCCCGAGACTGCTGACAGGGCAGAGAAAATGGCGTCAGGCACAGCTGCAGGGGCTCTTGCTGCCTGGAGCTGTGTTTATACTGATCTCAACCCAGGCACACCTGGGGAGGGCTGGCCGGCACGGTCAGGCTTCCCAGGCCAGCCAATAATCACCACTCAGGAGCTCACAGTTGCAGAAAATGGAACTTGCTGAATCGGCCAGGTTCAAGGAACCGGTGTGGGCTCCTGAGAGTCAGGATAGACAAGGGGCTGCAGCTCTGGCTTGTATTCTAATTATATTATCTGGCCCATGAGTGGGAGACAACTTCAAGAAAACCCTCTCCTAATGAGAGGAACCTAGGAGTCAGGGAGAGGAGGGGTGGGTGGTGGTTGGAGACAGAGGCCTGGTGTCCCGGGTGCAGTGGAAGTCTCTGGAAGACCAGGTGGAGGAGGCCGCACAGAGTGATGCCCAGCGTCACAGACCTGTCGGAGCTGCTGTTTGTTAGTTCAAGTCCTGCTCTGAGGTGCTCTGTGTCAGATCTGAGCGACAGGTGAGCTGGGAGTGCTGTGCAATGAGGGCTATGTGCACGGTTCCTGTGTGCCCAGCCCTGCCAAGGTACCTGCAAGGGTAGCTCTGTATCCTGGGAGGGGCCTGACCACGGGAGCCCCATGGACTGCAGAGGACCTGCCCAGGGAATCCCATATCCTGGGAGGGGCCTGAACCCGAGAGCCCCGTGGGCTGGGGTGGGGGTGGGGTACCTGCCCAGGTGAGCTCCATATCCTGGGATTGGCCTGACCTCGAGAGCCCCATGGGCTGCTGGAGTCCTGGTAAAGGATGTCAGGACAGTCAGTGAAGCCACCGAGGATATACCTCCAGTAGTTCCTAAATCCTACACCCTGCTGGTCATTCTACCAACCACCAGGACTTGGTATTCTGTATTAGTCTTCACTGATGCCTTCTTTTGTATTCCATTACTCCCAGAGTCACAAGAAATTTTGGCTTGTCAGTGACAGGACTCAACATACAACTAAAACAATACTTCCGGGCTGTCTTGCCCCAAGGGTTCAAAAATTCCCACACCATCTTTGGGGAAAGCTCAGCTAAAGACCTAAAAGTTCTACCTCTGGAAAAGGAAACACTCCTTCAATATTCAGACGACATTCTGATCGCCAGCCCTACTAAGGAGGCCTCAGAACTACCAAGCCAATAAAGGATAGAAGTTGTCCAAGAAAAAGCTCAAATATCACAGACTACAGTGACCTGCCTGGGCTTCATTCTAACAGAAGGTCGGAGAAGCCCATCCCAGGAAAGGGAAGAAACAATTTACAGCCTTACCTCTTTCTAAAACTAGAAGACAGCTTAGGGGTTCCTGGGGAGGCCAGGGTTTGCTGTTTCTGGATCCCTAAGTACAGTCTACTAGCTGGGCCTCTATATGAAACACTGAATGAAAAGATGATGATGCTTTTGAATAGAATCCAGAAGTGGACTTTCAAGAATGGAAAGAGCAGTCAATTCGGACCCTTGCCCTGGAACTCCCTAAATTAGTTAAACCCTTTGACCTTTACATTCCTGGTGAAAGGTGAATCGCCATTGGAGTATTAGTGCAAAAACTGGGACCACTTGAAATGGAACAATGCAAGAATGCCATCCAGGTATGATAAACTATGGTCACCAAGGGGCTTGGCCCACCGCCACATCTGGCCAAGATACTGTCGGTATCTAAAAACCTGGAAATCAGCAGCCCAAAAGGCCACCTCACTCTTAAGGGAAATGTACCCCATGTGGTGATCCTAACCCCCAACCATGCCCTGAAGTTGCAGGGTTTGCTCCGTGGGCACACTGACCTCGTGTGAGGAGGCCCTCCAACTCCAACCTCCAGAGAGATAACCGGGGGCAGCGGGGCACCATGACGACTCGTGTGACGATCACTTGACCTGGAGTTTCTCTCATAAAACAACAAGAGTGTGTCCCAAATGAGTAGACTACTGCTTGCAGGACTTACTGCACCCAGAGAGGAGCCAATAATCTTGGCAGGGAACCGTATATCATGCTGTCACCATAGAAAACCCTACAGACACCGTGATGATGGTGGCCAATAAGACTGGCTGGACTCCTCTTTACTTCAAAAGGCTGTTGACTTATTGGCCATCATGGTCCTTCACCACAACTGACCCCGGACTGTCTGGGAGTTGAGCGGGCAGGGTCTTGACACCTGGTGCTGTTTTTACGTTAATTCAGGGGCCTAATTGAAGAAAGCGCAGACATCTAGGCTGGCAGAAACGGTCAGCCTAAGGTGGCCCAACAAATGTGGGGCAGGGTGAAACTGGACCTCACAGCATCACTGAACATCTCCTTCCTGGACCCTTAAAGGTCATTAGAATCTATAACACTTCCAATACTGGTGCTCAGGCGGAGGAGCAGGGAGGCAGGAGGCTTGGGCACAATCAACATCACCTGGAGGCTGCTGGGGTGAAGGTCTGACCCTCGCCCACGGGTATGAGGGCTCCTCAGTCAGCAGTTACAGAAGAAGGGTCTGCACCCTCAGCACTCCAAGAATGAGGAAGGGGACAAAAGGCAGAAGAGGGGTTTGTCCCAGGCAAAGCCCCTTAAAAATCCCTGGGAGATAAAAATAGAATCTGGGCAATAAAATAAAGTCTAACCATTTTTATGCTTTGTGCTTTGTCTAATTTCACGTGTTCCTAGGGTCCCGCATACAGAGGTTCAACACCCGGCACTTCAGACCAGATTTCCTAGTGCAGAATGGCTGGATCGACACATCAGCTCTTGGGGCCCACTGCAGACTCCACGATATAGAGCCTGAGCTGCAGCCAACCAGGCCCTCGAGAGTTCCACCGCTTCCCTCCCACTGACTCTGACAGGATCTCTACACAGCAGCCCAGCCCACAGTCCACAGGGTAGCACATGATCTCACCTCTCCATTCTCTGATCAAAATATTAAGTTTCCTTTGCTTCTGAACCAAACTCAGTCTCAATCTGTTGGCTCCAATGACACTGGGCAGGGGGACACTTGTTGGGGTCCACTCTGGAGGATCAGTAACAGAAATTGAGAACATTGTAACTTCAATGAACAGATGTGTGAGCCAAACTGTAATTAACATAGAACAGTGTATAAGGCTCGGGTAAAATAAGATGTTTCTAACACTTCCATTTGATATTTCCATCACTTTCTTATAAGCAAGTTCAGTGAAAAGGTTTGTCTTATTTGTCAGGTCAATATTAGAGAAACGAAGTGATTTCTTTCCAAGGATGTACATCTAATAATCTTGGTTAAAGCTTCGGACTTGTTTAAAATGCTTTTTTATTGAAAATTACACCTCTCTTTCAGCTCCCCCATTTCTGAGAAGTATAAAATCTTATAATTTATTATTACCAAAGTGGAAACGTGGGAAGAGGGACAAATTAACAGTTTGGGATTAACACATACACACAACTATGTATAAAATCGATCATAAACAAGGAACTACTGTATAGCACAGGGAACTACACTCAATATTTTGCAATAACCTATAAGGGGAAATAATCTGAAGAAGAATAGATATTTTAATTGACATCATCTATCAATGACAGTTAAACTGGAACCTAAGGGAAGCCGGTGGTGAGTGCTTCTGACCCTGAAGACTTCAATCATCTAAAGTTTGGACTCTGCGTACTTCCCAAGGCCCTTAATGAACATATGTGTAGCCGTAGCTTAAAAAATTCCCCAGTTTGGGTTGCGGAGAGACACTGATTTTGAAAAAGCCCTGGTGTTCTCCTCACATGAATGGGACCCTTCCTACAGCTAAAACATGCCTGTCACACCCAGAGGATGGTATACGGTTTCATCGGGAAGAGTTCGGAAAAGGTATCTCATCTCCTCATTTCCTGGTGCTCGGGTTCACCCCTCCAGCGTCATTACTAACAGTCTCCCCACTTGGAGATGTCAGCACTGTCAGCATCCAGTTGTGTACAGTTTGGAATTTGTCCAGAGGATGAAGCAGAAGGAGGAGGAACAATGAGAGACAAGTCCTAGGTGTTCGGACAGGCACATGTCACTCTAATTTCCAATCAGGAAGACGAATTGACCAAAGACTAGGTTTGCCCACAGAAACAGTATAGGGCTTGAGGTAATCCCACTGCTTTGTGGCCAGTTCCCAAAAACACATGTTGAAAAATGGAACTCAGGGGCACTAAAATTCACGAAACTGCAGAGCTGAAAATATCTATCACTGAAAAATGTCTTGAGGAAAGTCAGAGAAAAGGACTTGTAAGCAACAGAGAATGGCAGGAAAGG
This sequence comes from Phocoena phocoena, assembly GCF_963924675.1. Lineage (NCBI taxonomy): Eukaryota > Metazoa > Chordata > Mammalia > Artiodactyla > Phocoenidae > Phocoena > Phocoena phocoena. Next base: position 367,842 of record NW_027077746.1, read on the forward strand.
GATTGGAAGAGGTAGAAAGGACTCGCCATTAAGCACAAGAAAAGGGGCTGAACATTGCCAACATTGCAGTTGGCCAAAAATGTTGTATGCGTTATTTTCTGTATATATTCAAGAAAAGGGCATACATATTTTTAGCCAACCAAACAGGTGGGCACTGGAAATCAATACTACAAAACATATCACCTTGCATCAGTCAGAAGAGCTGTCCTCATAAAGTGTAAACACCAGAAATGCAGGACAGGGCAAGGAGAAAAGGGATCCCTGTGAGGCTTATATTGGAAATGTATATTGCCAACGATCACTGTGGAGAAGTGTATTGTGTTTACTAAAGCATCTAAGAAATGAGCTACAGAGCACAGGGCACTTGCACTCATGGACGTATATCTTGGGAAAAACAAAAATCGAGAGGACACAGGCACCCCAATGTTTACCGCCTCTCTGTTTAAAAGATCCTCGAATAGGATATAAGATAAATGTCTCTGGAGGGAAAAAATGGATAGAGATGTGGTACTTATATGTAGAGTGGAATATTACTCAGCCTGGAAATCAATGAAATATGGCAATTTGTAACAACTCCAGAGGAGTTACGTATGATCATACAAAGCCACATAAAACTAAAAGAAAAAGACATAAGATATCACTAATACATGGAATGTAGACTTGGTTACGCATGAACTGAATTACAAAACAGAACGGGATCTCAAATTTAGAAAACCAACTTATGCTTGCTTAAGGGGAAAGGTGAGCTGGGGTGCTGCATAAAATCAGAGATTGAAATTAGCACAGATACCGTTCATTAAGCCAAATATGTAATAGACAAAACCTACTACTTGGTCAACGAAATGGACTCAACACCCCATATTCAGCGCCTAGGAATATACCTGACTTGTAAGAGTCTTAAAACCTATCAATTTATATGTCTCCGTAAGAGAATCAAGCATATCTACAGCGACATATATGCAGCAGTTAAAATCAGTTAAATCCCATTATCAAAATAAATTTCAAAAACAAAACACAATGACAGTGAAATAGAGAGCAATTCTTAATTCATTCAGGGCTTGTGATGCAACCAGGATTTACGACATCTACACCCAGAGCTGGGTGAGATAGAAGACTGGACACTTGGGGCGGATAAGATTGGTGAGGTTCAGTGAGCAAATGCAGACCCTTTGAAATAACACTGCATGGTACCCATTCCAAGGGTTCCAACTCTCCAGGTTTACGGGAATCTCCCTTCAGCTAAAACAGACATGGGTACCCAGAGTATGGTCCACCGTGTGATTGGGAAACGTTTTTAAATGCATCTCAGTTTTCGTCTCCTGGTACTCGGGTTCACCATTCCAGACGCCTTACTAACACTCTCCCCACTTGGAAACTCAGTGCCTTTAAACTCCTGTTTAGCTCATTTTGCAATTTCTGTGCAAGATGAACAGGAATAGGGAGAACTAATGAGAGCCTACCTGTAGGTGTCTGCAGGGGCAAATATAACTCTCATTTCCCACCAGGAAGAGGAATTAACCAAAGGCTCATCGTGCCATGCCGGAACCAGATTAGGGCCAGAAACAATGCTATGGTACTGTAGCCAGCTCAAAAGAAAACGAGTTGTGGCAAGGAGCTCAGGGGCACTGTAATTCACAAACATGCAGAGGTATAAATAACAGGTATCGTCCAAAAATATACAGAAATAAGGCTGCAAAGAGGACTTGAAAGTGGGGCAGAATTGCCGGAAACAAATTTCAGGAGGTAGACAGGAAATGCATTTAAAGCATAGGAAAAGAGGCAGAATGTTGACGGTGATGTTCTTGGCCCAAAAGGGTGTATATGTTTTTTCCTAAATGTATTCAGGCAAAAACACATACACACATTTTGACCAACCAAGGAAGCTGGCAAAGGAAATCGGCACTACAATGAAGTCTCAATGCCCCAGTCAAAAGGGCCATCTGAAAAAAGTGTGAAATCCAGAAAGGCAGGACAGGCCATGGAGAACCGGGAACGTTGTTATGGAGATGGGCCGGATGTAAATTGCCAACAGCCACTCTGGAAAAGTGTATGGTGTTTCCTGAAACACGTAAGAAACAAAGCAACACAGCCTATGTCACTTCCAGTTATGGTCTTTTAGCTTAGAAAAGTTAAAATCAGAAAGACAAAACCACCCCAAAATTTGGGACGGCTCTGTTTAGAACAACCTCGTCTACACTACAAGTTAAATATCCCAGAATGCGAAAAATGGATAAAGAAGTTGCAGTACATACGTATAATGGAATACCACTCAGCAAGGAATTCTATGTCAGCAGGCCCATAGTGGCATAAGGAATGGATTCAGGTACGAAGTTTCTAAGTGAAATAAGTACACAGAAAATGAAACCTCATAAGATGTCCCTAATACACGGAAGGCAAACTTGGCAACAAATGAATTGAATTACAAAATAGAACAGGGTTTCAAATTACAAAACAAACTTATGCTTGCTTAAGTGGAAAGGTTAGTTGCCTTGCTACATAGAACGAGAGATTCAAATTAGCAGTTACCGTTCCATAATCCAAATATGTAATAGAGAAGACCTACTCCTTGCTCAACGAAATGGACTCAACACCACATGTTCAACGCCTAGAAATATACCTGACTAGGAAGAGTCTTAAAACCCATGGATTTATATGTCTCCATAAGAGAATCAAGCATGGGTACAGCGGCATAAACGCAGCAGTAAAAATCCGATAAATGCGATTATGAAAATAAATTTCAAAAACAAAACACAATGACAGTGAAATAGAGAGCAATTCTTAAATAATTCACTTTGGGCATGTGAGGCAACCTGGATTTACCACATCTACACCCAGAGCTGGGTGAGACATAAGGCGGGACACTTCGGGCTGATAGCATTGGTGAGGTTCGGTGAGCAAATGAAGACCCTTTGAAGTCATACTGCATGGTTCTCATTCCATGGGTTCCAACTCTCCAGGTTCAACGGATTCTTCCTACAGCTAAGACATGCATGGGAAACCCAGAGTATGGACAACCGTGTGATTGGGAAACGTTTTTAAATGCACCTCAGATTTCGAACCTTGGTATTTGGGTTCACCATTCCAGACGCTTTACTAACACTCTCCCCACTTGCAGAGTAAGTGCCTTTAACCTCCTGTTTGGCACAGTTTGCAATTTCTGCGCAAGATGAACAGGAATAGGGAGAACCAATGAGAGACTAGCTGTAGGTGTCTGCACGGGCAAATATAACGCTGATTTCCCACCAGGAAGAGGAATTAACCAAAGGCTCAACGTGCCCTGCCGGAACCAGATTAGGGCCTGAAGCAATCCTGCGGTTTTGCGGCCAGCTTACAAGAAAGCAAGTTGAAGAATGGAGCTCATGGGCACTGTAATTCACAAATATGCAGAGTTATAAATGAGAGCTATCATCCAAAAATATATTGAAGTAAGTCTGCGAAGAGGACTTGTAAGCGGGACAGAATGTCAGGAAAGCGATTTCAGGGGGTAGACTGGAATTCAGGGGGTAGTCTCACTGCCCCCCCCCACCCCATGGTGAAAAGGGCCATCTGAAAAATATGTAAAATGCAGAAAGTAAGGACAGGACATGGAGAACAGGGAGCCTTGTTATGCTGATGGGCTGGATGTAAATTGCCAGCAGCCACTGTGGAGAAGTGTATGGTGTTTCCTGAAATACGTAAGAAATACAGCCTATGGCACTTCCACTAAAGGTCCTAAAGCTTATGGAAATTAAAATCAAAAACACACAGCCACCTCAAAATTTGGCACGGCTCTGTTTACAAGAACCTCGTCTACGGTACCTGTTAAATATTCCAGAAAGCGAGAAATGGATAAAGAAGTTGTGATACGTACGTACAATGGAATATCACTCAGCATTGAAATATATGTCATCAGGCCCATAGCGGCATAGTGAGTGAATTCAGATATGGTGATTCAACGTGAAATGTGTCACACAGAAATAGAAACATCATAAGATATCACTAGTACAGGGAACGTAAACTTGGCTACACATGAACTGACTTAAAAAACAGAACAGTGTCTCAAACTTAGAAAACCACCTTATGCTTGCTTATGGGGAAAGGTGAATTCAGGTGCTGCATAAAAAAAGAGATTGAAATTACCACAGATACCGTTCCATAAGCCAAATGATTAATAGACAAGACCTACTCCTTGCTCAACGAAATGGACTCAACACCCCATACTCAAGGGCTAGAAATACACCTGACTAGTAAGAATCTTAAAAGCCATGGATTTATATGTCTCTGTAAGAGAATCAAGCGTGTGTACAGTGGCATAAACGCAGTAGTGAAAATCCGATAATTCTCATTATCAAAATAAATTTCAAAAATAAAACACAATGACAGTGAAATAGAGAGCAATTATTAAATAAGTCACTCAGGGCTTGTGATGCAACCTGTATTTACCACATCTACACGTAGAGCTCGGTGAAACATAAGGCTGGATACTTCGGGATGATAGCATTGTGAGGTTCGGTGAGCAAATGCAGACCCTTGGATGTCATACTGCATGGTACCTATTCCATGGGTCCCAACACTCCAGTTTCAAGGGATTGTTCCTTCAACTAAGACATGCATGGGAATCCCAGAGTATGTTCCACCATGTGATTGGGAAAAGTTTTTAAATGCATCTCAGTTTTCATCCCCTGGTATTCGTGTTCACCATTCCAGATGCTTTACTAACACTCTCCTATTTTGGAGAGTCAGTGCCTTTAACCTCCTGTTTGGCACAGTTTGCAATTTCTGGGCAAGATGAACAGGAATAGGGAGAACCAATGAGAGACTAGCTGTAGGTGTCTGCACGGGCAAATGTAACGCTCATCACCCACCAGGAAGAGGAATTAACCAAAGTCTCAGCATGCCATGCCGGAACCAGATTAGGCCCTGAAGCAATCCTTCAGTTTTGTGCCCAGCTCACAAGAAAGCGAGTTGAAAAAAGGAGCTCAGTGTCACTGTAATTCACAAATCTGCAGAGTTATAAATGACAGCTATCGTCCAAAAATATACTGAATGAAGCCTGCGAAGAGGACTTGCAAGTGGGTCAGAATTTCAGGGAAACAATTTCAGGGGCTAGACTGGAATTGCACTTAAAGCATAGGAAAAGAGGCAGAATGTCGACAATGATGCACTTGGCCAAAAAGGGCGTATCCGTTTTTTCTGAATATATTCAGGAAAAAACGCATACGTACTTTTTGGCCAACCAAGCAAGCCTGTAAAAGAAATCTGCACTACAATGAAGTCTCTCTGCACCCCAGTCAAAAGGGCCCTCTTAAAATACTGTAAAATCCAGAAAGGAAGGACAGGCCATGGAGAACAGGAAGCCTTGTTATGCTGATGGGTGGGATGTAAATTGCCAACAGCCCCTAAGGAGAAGTGTATGGTGTTTTTTGAAACACATAAGAAACAAAGAAACACAGCATACGGCATTTCCACTTATGGTCCTATAGCTTAGGGAAATTAAAATTGAAAACATACAGCCGCCCCAAAGTTTGGGACGGCTCTGTTTACAAGAACCTCATCTACGGTACAAGTTAAATGTCCCAGAAAGTGAAAAATGGATAAAAAAGTTGTGGTACGTACGTACAACGGATTATCACACAGCAATGAAATCTATGTCATGACGCCCGTAGCGTCATAGTGAGTGGATTCATTTACGGTGATTCTACGTGAAATAAATCCCACAGAAAATGAAACCTCATAAGATATCACTAATACACGGGATGTAAACTTGACTACACTTGAACTGAATTACAAAACAGAACAGAGTTTCAAATTTAGAACACCAAATTGTGCTTGCTTATGGGGAAAGGTGAGTTGGGGTGCTGCATAAAACCAGAGATTGAAATTAGCACAGATACCGTTCCATAAGCCAAATATGTAATAGACAAGACCTACTTCTTGCTCAAAGAAATGGACTCGACACCCCATATTCAACGCCTAGTAATATACCTGACTAGTAAGAATTTTAAAATCCATGGATATATATGTCTCCATAATAGAATCAAGCGAGTGTACAGCGGCATAAACGCAGCAGTGAAAATCCGATAAATCCCATTATCAAAATAAATTTCAAAAACAAAACACAATGACAGTGAAATAGAGAGCAATTCTTAAATAATTCACTCAGGGCTTGTGATGCAACCTGGATTTACCACATCTACACCCAGTGCTGGTTGAAACATAAGGCTGGACACTTAGGGCTGATAGCATTGGTGAGGTTCAGTGAGCACATGCAGACCCTTTGAAGTCATACTGCATGGTACCCATTCCATGGCTCCCAACTCTCCAGGTTCAACAGATTCTTCCTATAGCTAAGACATGCATGGGAAACCCAGAGTATGGACAACCGTGTGATTGGGAAACGTTTTTAAATGCATCGCAGTTTTCATACCCTGGTATTCGGGTTCACCATTCAGACGCTTTACTAACACTCTCCCCACTTGGAGAGTCAGTGCCTTTAACCTCCTGTTTGGCACAGTTCGCAATTTCTGCGCAAGATGAACAGGAAAACGGAGAACAAATGATAGACTAGCTGTAGGTGTCTGCACGGGCAAATATAATGTTCATCACCCAACAGGAAGAAGAATTAACCAAAGGCTCAGTGTTCCCTGCTGGAACAAGTTTAGGGCCTGAAGCAATCCTGCGGTTTTGTGCACAGCTCACAAGAAAGCGACTTGAAGAAAGGAGCTCAGGGGCACTCTAATTCACAAAGATGCAGAGTTATAAATGACAGCTATCGTCCAATAATATATTGAAATAAGCCTGCGAAGAGGACTTGCAAGCGGGGCAGAATTTCAGGAAAACGATTTCAGGGGTTAGACTGGAATTGCACATAAAGTATAGGAAAAGAGGCAGAATGTCGACATTGATGCACTTGGCCAAAAGGGGTGTATGCGTTTTTTCTTGAATATATTCAGGAGAAACGCTTACGCACTTTGTGGCCAAAAAGCAAGCCTGTAAAGGACATCTGCACTACAATGATGTCTCACTGCCTCCCATGCCAAGGGGCCATCTGCAAAAATTGTAAATTCCAGAAAGGCAGGACAGGCCATGGAGAACAGGCAGCCTTGTTATGCTGATGAGCGGGATGTAAATTGCTAACAGCCACTCAGGAAAAGTGTATGCTGTTTCCTGAAACACATATGAAACAAAGCAACACAGCCTACGGCACTTCCACTTTTGGTCCTATAGCTTAGGGAAATTAAAATCAAAAACACGCAGCCAAGCCAAAGTTTGGGACGGCTCTGTTTACAAGAACCTCATCTATGGTACAAGGTAAAAATCCCAGAAAGTGAAAAATGGATTAAAAAGTTATGGTACATACGTACAATGGAATATCATTCAGCAATGAAATCTGTGTCAACAGGCTCTTAGCGGCATAGTGAGTGGATTCAGGAACGGTGATTCTACGTGAAATAAGTCACACAGAAAAAGAAATATCATAAGATATCACTAATACACAGAATGTAAACTTGACTACACATGAACTGAATTACAAAACAGAACAGGGTCTCAAATTTAGAAAAACCAACTTGTGCTTGCTTATGGGGAAAGGTGCGTTGGGGGGCTGTATAAAACCAGAGACGGAAATTAGCACAGATACCGTTCCATAAGCCAAATATGTAATAGACAAGACCTACTCCTTGCTCACCGAAATGGACTCAACACCCCATATTCAACGCCTAGCAATATACCTGACTAGGAAGAATCTTAAAGCCCATGGATTTATATGTCTCCGTAATAGAATCAAGCTTGTGTACAGCGGCATAAAGGCAACAGTGAAAATCCGATAAATCCCATTATCAAAATAAATTTCAAAAACCAAACACAATGACAGTGAAATAGAGAGCAATTCTTAAAAAATTCACTCAGGGCATGTGATGCAACCTGGATTTACCACATCTACACCCAGAGCTGGTTGCGACATAAGGCTGGACACTTCAGGCTGATACCATTGGTGAGCTTCGTTGAGCAAATGCAGACACTTTGAAGTCATACTTCATGGTACCCATTCCATGGGTCCCAACTCTCCAGGTTCAAGGGATTCTTCCTTCAGCTAAAACATGCATGGGAAACCCAGAGTATGGTCCACCGTGTGATTGGGAAACGATTTAAAATGCATCTCAGTTTTCGTATCCTGGTCCTCGGGTTCACCATTCCAGACGCTTTACTATCACTCTCCCCACTTGGAGAGTCAATGCCTTTAATCTCCTCTTTGGCACAGTTTGCAATTTCTGCGCATGATGAACAGGAATAGGGAGAACCAATGAGAGACTAGCTGTAGGTGTTTGCACGGGCCAATGGAACGCTCATTTCCCAACAGAAACAGGAATTAACCAAAGGCTCAACGTGCCCTGCCAGAAACAGATTAGGGCCTGAAGCAATCCTGCGGTTTTGTGCCCAGCTCACAAGGAAGCAAGTTGAAGAAAGGAGCTCAGGGGCACTATAATTCACAAATCTGCACAGTTATAAATGACAGCTATCCTCCAAAAATATATTGAAGTAAGCCTGCGAAGAGGACTTGAAAGTGGGGCAGAATTTCAGGAAAACGATTGCAGGGGGTAGACTGGAATTGCACTTAAAGCATAGGAAAAGAGGCAGAACGTCGACAATGATGCACTTGGCCAAAAAGGGCGTATGCGTTTTTTCCTCAATATATTCAGGAAAAAACGCATACGCCCTTTTTGGCCAACCAAGCAAGCCTGTAAAGGAAATCTGCACTACAATGAAGTCTCACTGCCCCCCTGGCAAAAGGGCCATCTGAAAAATGTGCAAAATCCAGAAAGGCTGGACAGGACATGGAGAACAGGGAGCCTTGTTATGCTGATTGGCAGGATGTAAATTGTCAACAGCCACCCTGGAGAAGTGTATGGTGTTTCCTGAAACACGTAAGAAACAAAGCCACACACCCTATGTCACTTCCACTTATGGTCCTATAGCTTAGGGAATTTCAAATCAAAAACACACAGCCACCTCAAAGTTTGGGACGGCTGTGTTCACAAGAACCTCGTCTACAGTACCAGGTAAATATCCCAGAAAGCAAAAAATGGATAAAGAAGTTGTGGTACGTACGTACAATGTAATATCACTCAGGAATGAAATCTGTGTCATCAGGCCCGTAGCAGCATACTGAGTGGATTCAGGTACGGTGATTCTACGTGAACTAATTCACACAGCAAAAGAAACATCATAAGATATCACTAACACATGGAATGTAATCTTGACTACACATGTACTGAATTACACAACAGAACAGGGTCTCAAATTTAGAAAACCAACTAGTGCTTGCTTTGGGGAAAGGTGCGTTGGGGTGCTGTATAAACCAGAGACTGAAATTAGCACAGATACCGTTCCATAAGCTAAATATGTAATAGACAAGACCTACTCCTTGCTCAACGAAATGGACTCAACACCCCATATTCAACGCCTAGCAATATACCTGACTAGGAAGAATCTTAAAACCCATGGATTTATATGTCTCCGTAATAGAATCAAGCGTGTGTACAGGGGCATAAAGGCAGCAGTGAGGGCAGAGGGAGCTGGAAGATGGCGGAAGAGTAAGATGCGGAGATCGCCTTCCTCCCCACGGATACACCAGAAATACATCTAAACGTGGAACAACTCCTACAGAACTCCTACTGAAGGCTGGCAGAAGACCTCAGACCTCCCAAAATGCAAGAAACTCCCCACGTACCTGGGTAGGGCAAAAGAAAAAACAGAGACAAAGGAATAAGGACGGCACCTGCACCAGTGTGAGGGAGCTGTGAAGGAGTATAAGTTTCCACACACTAGGAAGCACCTCCGTGGGCGGAGACTGCGGGACGCGGAGGGGGGAGTTTCGGGACCGCGGAGTAGTGCACAGCGACGTGTGCGGAGGGCAAAGCGGGGAGATTCCTGCACAGAAGATCGGTGCCGACCAGCACTCACCAACCCGAGAGGCTTGTCTGCTCACCCGCCGGGGCGGGCGGGGCTTCGAGCTGAGGCTCGGGTTTTGGTTTTGGACGGAGCTCAGGGAGAGGAGTGGGGTTGGGGGCTTGAACATAGCCTGAAGGGGTTAGTGCACCACGACTAGCCGGGAGGGAGTTCGGGGAAAAGCCTGCACCTGCCGAAGAGGCAAGAGACTTTTTCTCCCCTCTTTGTTTCCTGGTGCACGAGGAGAGGGGTTTAAGAGCGCTGCTTAAAGGATCTCCAGAGACAGGCGCGAGACGCAGCTAAAAGCGCGAACCCCAGAGACGGGAGCGAGCCGCGGCTAAAACCGCGGACCCCAGAGATGGGCGGGAGACGCTAAGGCTGCTGCTGCCGCCACCAAGGGGCCTGTGTGCGAGCACAGGTCACTCTCCACACCACTCTTCCGCGGAGCCTGTGCAGCCCGCCACTGCCAGGTTCCCGGGATCCAGGGACAACTTCCCCAGGACAACGCACGGCGGGCCTCAGGCTGGTGCAACGTCACGCCGGCCTCTGCCGCAACGTCACGCTGCCTCTGCCGCCGCAGGCCCGCCCCGCACGCAGTGCCCCTCCTTCCCCCATCCCCCAACCCCCGGCCTGAGTGAGCCGGAGACCCCGAATCAGCGGCTCCTTTAACCCCGTCCTGTCTGAGCGAAAAAACAGACGCCCTCCAGTGACCTACACGCAGAGGCAGGGCCAAATCCAAAGCTGAGCTCCTGTGAGCTGTGAGAACAAAGAAGAGAAAGGGAAATCTCTCCCAGCAGCCACAGAAGCAGTGGATTAAAGCTCCACAATCAACTTGATATACCCTGCATCTGTGGAATACCTGAATAGACAAGGAATGATCCCAAATTGAAGAAGGGGAATTTAGGAGCGAGATCTATGATTTTTTTCCCTTTTCCTCTTTTTGTGAATGTGTACGTGTATGCTTCTGTGTGAGATCTTGTCTGTATACTCTTGCTTCCACCATTTTTCCTAGGGCTCTATCCGTCCATGGTTTTTTTAAAAAATTCTTTTTCTTAATAATTAAGTTTAATTGTAATAACTTTATTATACTTTACCTTCGTTCTTTCTTTCTTTCCTTCCTTCCTTCCCTCCTTTAGACAACGAATCACCCCAAATTGAGGAGGTGGTCTCTGGGAGCAGGATTTATGATTTTTCCCCCTTTACCTCTTTTTGTGAAGGTGTATGTGTATGCTTCTGTGTAAGATTTTCTCTGTATAGCTTTGTTTCCAACACTTGTCCTAAGGTTCTATCCGTTCCTTTTTTTTTTTATAAATATTTTTTAATTCAATAACTATATTATACTTTATTTTATTTTTACTGTATCATCTTTCTGTCTTTTTTCCTTCTTTCCCTCCTTCCTTCCTTCCTCCCTCCCTCCCTCCTTTCTTTCCTTCTTTGCTTCTTTCTTCCTTCCTTTCCTCCTTTCCTTCTTTCTTTACTCATAATTCTACTAATTCTCTTTACTTTTTCTCCCTTTTATTCTGAGCCGTGTGGATGAAAGGCTTTTGGTGCTCCAGCCAGAAGTCAGGGCTCTGCCTCTGAGGTAGGAGAGCCAACTTCAGGACACTGGTCAACAAGAGACCTCCCAGCTCCACATAATATTAAATGGTGGAAATCTCCCAGAGACCTCCATCTTAACACCAGCACCCAGCTTCACTCAACGACCAGCAAGCCACAGTGCTGGACAACCTATGCCAAACAACTAGCAAAACAGGAACACAACCCCACTCATTAGCAGAGAGGCTGCCTAAAATCATAATAAGGCCACAGACACCCCAAAACACACCACCAGACGTGAACCTGCCCACTAGAGAGACAAGATCCAGCCTCATCCAGCACAACACAGGCACTAGTCCCCTCCACCAGGAAGCCTACACAACCCACTGAAACAACCTTAGCCACTGGAGACAGACATCAAAAACAACGGGAACTACGAAAGTGCAGCCTGCAAAAAGGAGACCCTAAACACAGTAAGATAAGCAAAATGAGAAGACAGAAAAACACACAGCAGATGAAGGAGCAAGATAAAAACCCACCAGACCTAACAAATGAAGAGGAAATAGGCAATCTACCTGAAAAAGAATTCAGAATAATGATAGTAAGGATGATCCGAAATCTTGGAAGTAGAATGGACAAAATGCAAGAAACAGTTAACAAGGACCTACAAGAACTAAAGATGAAACAAGCAATGATGAACAATGCAATAAATGAAATTAAAACCACTCTAGATAGGATCAATAGCAGAATAACTGAGGCAGAAGAACGGATAAGTGACCTGGAAGATAAAGTAGTGGAAATAACTACTGCAGAGCAGAATAAAGAAAAAAGAATGAAAAGAACTGAGGACAGTCTCAGAGACGTCTGGGACAACATGAAACGCACCAACATTCGAATTATAGGGGTTCCAGAAGAAGACGAAAGAAAGAAAGGGACTGAGAAAATATTTGAAGAGATTATAGTTGAAAACTTCCCTAATATGGGAAAGGAAATAGTTAACCAAGTCCAGGAAGCACAGAGAGTCCCATACAGGATAAATACAAGGAGAAACACGCCAAGACACATACTAATCAAACTGTCAAAAATTAAATACAAAGAAAGCATATTAAAAGCAGCAAGGGAAAAACAACAAATAACACACAAGGGAATCCCCATAAGGATAACAGCTGATCTCTCAGCAGAAACCCTACAAGCCAGAAGGGGGTTGCAGGACATACTGAAAGTGATGAAGGAGAAAAGCCTGCAACCAAGACTACTCTACCCAGCAAGGATCTCATTCACATTTGATGGAGAAATTAAAACCTTTACAGACAAGCAAAAGCTGAGAGAGTTCAGCACCACCAAACCAGCTTTACAACAAATGCTAAAGGAACTTCTCTAGACACGAAACACAAGAGAAGGAAACGACCTATAGTAGCGAACCCAAAACAATATAGAAAATGGAAATAGGAACATACATATCGATAATTACCTTAAATGTAAATGGACTAAATGCTCCCACCAAAAGACACAGATTGGCTGAATGGATACAAAAACAAGACCCTTATATATGCTGTCTACAAGAGACCCACTTCAGACCTAGAGACACATACAGACTGAAAGTAAGGGGATGGAAAAAGATATTCCATGCAAATGGAAACCAAAAGAAAGCTGGAGTAGCAATTCTCATATCAGACAAAATAGACTTTAAAATAAGGACTATTAAAAGGGACAAAGAAGGACACTACATAATGATCAAGGGATCGATCCAAGAAGAAGATATAACAATTGTAAATATTTATGCACCCAACATAGGAGCACCTCAATACATAAGGCAAATACTAACAACCATAAAAGGGGAGATCAACAGTAACACATTCATAGTAGGGGACTTTAACACCCCACTTTCACCCATGGACAGATCATCCAAAATGAATATAAATAAGGAAACACAAGCTTTAAATGATACATTAAACAAGATGGACTTAATTGATATTTATAGGACACTCCATCCAAAAACAACAGAATACACATTTTTCTCAAGTGCTCATGGAACATTCTCCAGGATAGATCATATCTTGGGTCACAAATCAAGCCTTGGTAAATTTAAGAAAACTGAAATTGTATCAAGTATCTTTTCTGACCACAACGCCATGAGACTAGATATCAATTACAGGAAAAGATCTGTAAAAAATACAAACACATGGAGGTTAAACAATACACTACTTAATAATGAAGTGATCACTGAAGAAATCAAAGAGGAAATAAAAAAATACCTAGAAACAAATGACAATGGAGACACAACGACCCAAAACCTATGGGATGCAGCAAAAGCAGTTCTAAGGGGGAAGTTTATAGCAATACAAGCCCACCTTAAGAAGCAGGAAACATCTCGAATAAACAACCTAACCTTGCACCTCAAGCAATTAGAGAAAGAAGAACAAAAAAACCCCAAAGCTAGCAGAAGGAAAGAAATCATAAAAATCAGATCAGAAATAAATGAAAAAGAAATGAAGGAGACGATAGCAAAGATCAATAAAACTAAAAGCTGGTTCTTTGAGAAGATAAACAAAATAGATAAACCGCTAGCCAGACTCATCAAGAAAAAAAGGGAGAAGACTCAAATCAATAGAATTAGAAATGAAAAAGGAGAAGTAACAACTGACACTGCAGAAATAAAAAAAATCATGAGAGATTACTACAAGCAACTCTATGCCAATAAAATGGACAATCTGGAAGAAATGGACAAATTCTTAGAAATGCATAACCTGCCAAGACTGAATCAGGAAGAAATAGAAAATATGAACAGACCAATCACAAGCACTGAAATTGAAACTGTGATTAAAAACCGTCCAACAAACAAAAGCCCAGGACCAGATGGCTTCACAGGTGAATTCTATCAAACGTTTAGAGAAGAGCTAACACCTATCCTTCTCAAACTCTTCCAAAATATAGCAGAGGGAGGAACACTCCCAAATTCCTTCTACGAGGCCACCATCACCTTGATACCAAAACCAGACAAGGATGTCACAAAGAAAGAAAACTACAGGCCAATATCACTGATGAACATAGATGCAAAAATCCTCAACAAAATACTAGCAAACAGAATCCAACAGCACATTAAAAGGATCATACACCATGATCAAGTGGGGTTTATTCCAGGAATGCAAGGATTCTTCAATATACGCAAATCTATCAATGTGATAAACCATATTAACAAATTGAAGGAGAAAAACCATATGATCATCTCAATAGATGCAGAGAAAGCTTTCAACAAAATTCAACACCCATTTATGATAAAAACCCTCCAGAAAGTAGGCATAGAGGGAACTTTCCTCAACATAATAAAGGTCATATATGACAAGCCCACAGCAAACATCATCCTCAATGGTGAAAAACTGAAAGCATTTCCACTAAGATCAGGAACAAGACAAGGTTGCCCACTCTCACCACTCTTATTCAACATAGTTTTGGAAGTTTTAGCCACAGCAATCAGAGAAGAAAAGGAAATAAAAGGAATCCAAACGGGAAAAGAAGAAGTAAACCTGTCACTGTTTGCAGATGACATGATACTATACATAGATGATCCTAAAGATGCTACCAGAAAACTACTAGAGCTAATCAATGAATTTGGTAAAGTAGCAGGATACAAAATTAATGCACAGAAATCTCTGGCATTCCTATATACTAATGATGAAAAATCTGAAAGTGAAATCAAGAAAACACTCCCATTTACCATTGCAACAAAAAGAATAAAATATCTAGGAATAAACCTACCTAAGGTTACAAAAGACCTGTATGCAGAAAATTATAAGACACTGATGAAAGAAATTAATGATGATACAAATAGATGGAGAGATATACCATGTTCTTGGATGGGAAGAATCAACATTGTGAAAATGACTCTACTACCCAAAGCAATCTACAGATTCAATGCAATCCCTATCAAACTACCACTGGCATTTTTCACAGAACCAGAACAAAAAATTTCGCAATTTGTATGGAAACACAAAAGACCCCGAATAGCCAAAGCAATCTTGAGAACGAAAAAAGGAGCTGGAGGAATCACGCTCCCTGACTTCAGACTATATTACAAAGCAACAGTAATCAAGACAGTATGGTACTGGCACAAAAACAGAAAGATAGATCAGTGGAACAGGATAGAAAGCCCAGAGATAAACCCACGCACATATGGACACCTTATCTTTGATAAAGGAGGCAGGAATGTACAGTGGAGAAAGGACAGCCTCTTCAATAAATGGTGCTGGGAATACTGGACAGGTACATGTAAAAGTATGAGATTAGATCACTCCCTAAAACCATACACAAAAATAAGCTCAAAATGGATTAAAGGCCTAAATGTAAGGCCAGAAACTATCAAACTCTTAGAAGAAAACATAGGAAGAACACTCTATGACATAAATCACAGCAAGATCCTTTCTGACCCACCTCCTAGAGTAATGGAAATAAAAACAAAAATAAACAAATGGGACCTAATGAAACTTCAAAGCTTTTGCACAGCAAAGGAAACCATAACCAAGACCAAAAGACAACCCTCAGAATGGGAGAAAACATTTGCAAATGAAGCAACTGACAAAGGATTAATCTCCAAAATTTACAAGCAGCTCATGCAGCTCAATAACAAAAAAACAAACAACCCCATCCAAAAATGGGCAGAAGACCTAAATAGACATTTCTCCAAAGAAGATATACAAAATGCCAACAAACACATGAAAGAATGCTCAACATCATTAATCATTAGAGAAATGCAAATCAAAACTACAATGAGATATCATCTCACACCAGTCAGAATGGCCATCATCAAAAAATCTATAAACAATAAATGCTGGAGAGGGTGTGGAGAAAAGGGGACACTCTTGCACTGCTGGTGGGAATGTGAAATGGTTCAGCCACTATGGAGAACAGTATGGAGGTTCCTTAAAAAACTACAAATAGAATTACCATATGACCCAGCAATCCCACTACTGGGCATATACCCTGAGAAAACCAAAATTCAAAAAGAGTCATGTACCAAAATGTTCATTGCAGCTCTATTTACAATAGCCCAGAGATGGAAACAACCTAAGCGCCCATCATCGGATGAATGGATAAAGAAGATGTGGCACATATACACAGTGGAATATTACTCAGCCTTAAAAAGAAATGAAATTGAGCTATTTGTAATGAGATGGATAGACCTAGAGTCTGTCATACAGAGTGAAGTAAGTCAGAAAGAAAGAGACAAATACCGTATGCTAACACATATATATGGAATTTAAGGGAAAAAAAATGTCATGAAGAACCTAGGGGTAAGACAGGAATAAAGATGCAGACCTACTGGAGAATGGACTTGAGGATATGGGGAGGGGGAAGGGTGAGTTTTGACAGGGCGAGAGAGAGTCATGGACATATACACACTAACAAACATAGTAAGGTAGATAGCTGGGGGGAAGCAGCCGCAAGGCATAGAGATATTAGCTCTGTGCTTTGTGACAGCCTGGAAGGGTGGGATGGGGAGAGTGGGAGGGAGGGAGAAGCAAGAGGGAAGACATATGGGAACATATGTATATGTATAGCTGATTCACTTTGTTATAAAGCAGAAACTAACACACCATTGTAAAGCAATTATACCCCAATAAAGATGCTTAAAAAAAAAAAAAAGGCAGCAGTGAAAATCCGATAAATCCCATTATCAAAATAAATTTCAAAAACAAAACACAATGACAGTGAAATAGAGAGCAATTCTTCAATAATTCACACACGGCTTGTGATGCAACCTGGATTTACCACATCTACACCCAGAGCTGGGTGAGACATAAGGCTGGACACTTTGTGCTGATAGCATTGGTGACGTTCGGTGAGCAAATGCAGACCCTTTGAAGTCATACTGCATGGTACCCATTCCATGGTTCACAACTCTCCCGGTTCAAGGGATTCTTCCTTCAGCTAAAATATGCCTGAAAAACCCAGAGTATGGTCCACGGTCCACAGTGTGCCTGGGAAATGTTTTTACATGCATCTCAGTTTTCGTTCCCTTGTGCTCAGGTTCACCATTCCAGACCCTTTTCTAACACTCTCCCCATTTGGAGAGTCAGTGCCTTTAACCTCCCGTTTGGCGCAGTTTGCAATTTCTGCACAAGATGAACAGGAATAGGGTGAACCAATGAGAGACTATCTGTAGGTATGTGCACGGGCAAATTTAACACTCATTACCCACCAGGAAGAGGAATTAACCAAAGGCTCAGCATGCCGTGCTGGAACAAGATTAGGGCCTGAAACAATCCTGCGGTTTTGTGGGCAGCTCACAAGAAAGCGAGTTGAGGAAAGGAGCTCAGGGGCACTGTCATTCACATACCTGCAGACTTATAATGACAGCTATCGTACAAAAATATATTGAATTAAGGCTGCAAAGAGGACTTGCAAGTGGGGCAGAATTACCAGAATCCGATTTCAGGAGGTAGACGTGAATTGCTCTGAAAGCATAGAAGTGGCAGAACTTCGTCAATGAAACACTTGTCCAAAAAGGGCATATGCGTTTTTTCCAGGTCCATCATTAACGGGAGTAGGAGGCTCCCAGCATGCTCCAGTGGCCAACAGAGGGCCCACGTTGCCAAGGCGATGTGAGCTAGCAAGGAAGGAGTGACCTGACATAAGAGGGCCAACATCACAGAATGGTAATGAACCCAGCCAGAATCAGACTCTCACCAGAGGGCCCACATCACCAAGGTGATGGGAACCAGGCAGGAGTGTCCTCACACCCGTGGGGCCACATCATCAAAAGTTGAGGTACCCAGCACATGTGGCTTCAAACCAGAGGACCCACATCACCATGGGTTTCGGAGTGAGGCAGGCAGGATTAACCTCACAACACATGTCCCATTGTATAAAAAATATAAGGAATCCAGCAGTTGGATTCCCCTAGCAGGCGGCCCAGAGCACTGAGGCTATGAGATCCAGGCCGGCATGAACTCACAACAGAGGGCCCTCATGGTGATACTGTAAGCAACCCAGCCATTGTGACCTCAGAGCACAAGGCCCACATCCCCATGGTGAAGGGAAACAAGCAGGAGTGTCATCGCAAGAGTGGGCACACATGAAAAAATGTGGGGAGCCCAGCAATTAGTGCCTGACGCCAGAGGACCCTCATCACTGAGGGGTGGTGGCTCCCAGCCGGCTCCAACTGCTACCAGAGGGGTGACGTCGCCAATGCAGAGTGCGACAACCAGGCAGGAGTGACCACAGAGCAGAGGGTCAACCTCACAGAAGTGTGAAGAACCAAAGAGGATCAGATTCTCACCAGAGGGCCCACATCACCAAGGGAATGGGAAACAGGCAGGAGTGTCCTCACACTAGTGGGGCCACATCACCGAAAAGTGAGGGACCCAGCACACGTGGCCTCAAACCAGAGGACACACATCACAAGGGGGCTGGGATTGAGGCAGGCAGGAGGAGCCTCAAAACAGAGGGACCATAGAATTAAAAAGGTGAAGAATCCTGCCGTTGGAACCTCCCAGCAGGCGGCCAGGAGCAGCGAGGCTATGGGATCCAGGCCAGAGTGATCTCACGCCAGAGGGCTGTCATCATGAAACTGTGAGCAACTTAGGCGTTGGGATCTCAGAGCAGAAGGCGCACATTCCCATGGTGTTGGGAACCTGTCAGAAGTGTACTCGCACCACAGGGCACACATCAGAGAATTTTGGGAGCCCAGGAGTTAGGGCCTGATGCCAGAGGGCCCTCAATACCCAGGGGAGGAGACTCCAATCAGGCACCAACACCCAACCGAGGGCACACGTCGCCAAGGTGACATGTGACAGCCAGGTAGGAGTGACCTCACCGCTGAGGGCCTACCTCACAGAAGGGTGAGGAACACAGCCAGGATAAGACTCTCACCAGAGAGCCCACATCACCAAGCTGATCAGAACCAGGCAGGAGAGTCTTCACACCAGTGTGGCCACATCATAGAAAGGTGAGGAACCCAGCACATGTGGCCTAAACCAGAAGACCCACATCCCCAAGGGGCTCGGAATGAGGCAGGCAGGAGTAGCCTCACAACACAGGGCCCATAGAATAAAAAAGCTGAGGAATCCAGCAATGGGAACCTCCCAGCAGGTGGCCAAGAGCACCAAGTCTATGCGATCCAGGCCGCAGTAAACTCACAGCAGAGGGTCCACATCATGAAACTGTGAGCAACCCAGCCATTTGGACCTCAGAGCAGAAGGCCAACATCCCCAAGGTGTTGGGAGCATGGCAGGAGTGTCCTCACACCACTTAGCACATATCAGAAAATGTGGGTACCCAGCAGTTAGGGCCTGACGCCAGAGGGCCCTCTTCACTGAGGGGAGGAGGCTCCCAGCATGTTCCAACTACCACAAGAGGGCCCATGTCGCCAAGGCGGGGTGTGCCAGCCAGGCAGGAATGACCTCACAGCAGACGGCCCACCTCAAAGAAGTGTGAGGAACCCAACCAGGATCAGACTCTCACCAGAGGGCCCATATCACCAAGGGCACGGGAACCAGGCACGAGTGTCCTCACAACAGTGGGGCTACATCACTAAAAGGTGAGGAAACCGGCTCATATGGCCACAAACCAGAGGACCTACATCACCAAGGGGCTGGGAGTGACGCAGGCAGGAGGAGCCTCACAACACAGGACCCAAAGAATAAAAATGTGAGGAACCAAGCATTTGGAACTTCCCAGCAGGCGGCCCAGAGTACAGAGGCTATGGGATCTAGGAATGAGTGAACTAACACCAGAGAGCCAACATCAGGAAACTGTGAGCAACCCAGTCGTTGGAACCTCAGAGCAGAAGGCGCATATCGCCATGGGGATGGGAACATTTCACGAGTGTCCTGGCACCACTGGGCTCACATCAGAAAACATGGGGAGCCCAGCAGTTAGAGCCTGACGCCAGAGGGACCTCATCACCGAGGATAGGAGTCTCCGACAGGATCCAACTGCCACCAGAGGGCCGACGTCACCAAGGCAATGGGAGCAAGCCAGGCAGGAGTTACCTCAGAGCACAGGGCCCACCTCACAGAACGGTGAGGAACCCAGCCAGGATCAGACTCTCACCAGAGGGGCCACATCACCAAGGGGCTGGGAAACAGGCAGGAGTGTCCTCACACCATTGGGGCCACATCATCGAAAGGTGAAGAACCCAGCACACGTGGCCTCAAACCAGAGGACACACATCACAACGGGGCTGGGATTGAGGCAGGCAGGAGGAGCCTCAAAACAGAGGGCCCATAGAATAAAAAAGGTGAGGCATCCCGCAGTTGGAACCTCCCAGCAGGCGCCGAGGAGCAGCGAGCCTATGGGATCTAGGCCGGAATGAACGCACATCAGAGGGCCCTCATCATGAAACTGTGAGCACCCCAGCGGTTGGGACCTCAGAGCAGAAGGCCCAAATTCCCATGGGGTTGGGAACCTGGCAGGAGTGTACTCGCACCACAGGTCGCACATCCAAAAATTTTGGGAGCCCAGGAGTTAGGGTCTGACGCAAGAGGGCCCTTATTACCGAGGGGCAGAGACTCGCAGCAGACACCAAATCCCAACTGAGGGCCCACGTCACCAAAGTTATCTGTGCCAGCCAGGCAGGAGTGACCTCACCACAGAGGGCCTACCTCACAGAAGGGTGAGGAAACCAGCCAGGATAAGACTCTCACCAGAGGGCCCACATCACCAAGGGGATCGGAACCAGGCAGGAGGGTCCTCACACCAGTGTGGCCACATTATAGAAAGGTGCGGAACCCAGAACATGTGGCTTAAATCAGGGGACCAACATCTCCAAGGGGCTAGGACTGAGGCAAGCAGGAGTATCCTCACAAAACATAGCCCACAGAATAAAAGGTGTGAGGAATCCAGCAGTTGGAACCGGCCAGCAGGTCACCCAGAGCACGGAGTCTATGGGATCCAGGCCACAGCGAACTCACAGCAGAGGTCCCACATCATGAAACTGTGAGCAACCCAGCGGATGGGACCTCAGAGAAGAAGGCCCACATCCCCATGGGGATGGGAACCTGACAGGAGTGTCTTCGGCCCACTTACACGAATCAGAAAATGTGAGAACCCAGCAGTTAGGACCTGAGGCCAGAGGACCCTCATCACCGAGGGGAGGAGGCTCCCAGCAGGCTCCAACTGCCACCATAAGGCCAAGGTCACCAAGGCGGGGTGTGCCAGCCAGGCAGGAGTGACCTCAGAGCAGAGAGCCCACCTCACAGAAGTGTGAGGAACCCAACAAGGATCAGACTCTCACCAGAGGGCCAACATCACCAAGGGACTGGGAACCAGGCAGGAGTGTCCTCACACCAGTGGGGCCACATCACCATAATGTGAGGGACCCAGCACACGTGGCCTCAAACCTGAGGACACACATCACCAAGGGGCTGGGAGTGAGGCAGGCAGGAGGATCCTCAAAACAGAGGGACCATAGAATAAAAAAGGTGAGGAATCCCACAGTTGGAACCTCCGACAGGCGGCCAGGAGCAGCGAGGCTATGGGATCTAGGCCAGAGTGAACTCACACCAGAGGGCTCTCATCATGAAACTGTGAGCAACACAGCCGTTGGGACCTCAGAGCAGAAGGCCCACATCCCCATGGGGATGGGAACCTGGCAGGAGTATCTTCGCACCATTTAGCAAGTATCAGAAAATGTGGGAACCCAGCAGTTAGGGCCTGAGGCCAGAGGGCCCTCATCACCGAGGGGAGGAGGCTCCCAGCAGGCTCCAACTGCCACCATATGGCCGACGTTGCCAAGGCGGGGTGTGCCAGCCAGGCAGGAGTGACCTCACAGCAGACGGCCCACCTCACAGAAGGGTGAGGGACCTAACCAGGATCAGACTCTCACCAGAGGGCCAACATCACCAAGGGACTGGGAACCAGACAGGAGTGTCCTCACACCAGTGTGGCCACATTATAGAGAGGTGAGGAACACAGCACATGTGGCCTCAAACAAGGGGACACACATCACAAAGGGACTGGGAGTGAGGCATGCAGGAGGAGACGCACAACCGAGGGCCCATAGAATCAAAAAGGTGAGGAATCCAGAAGTTGGAAACTCCAAGCAGGAGGCCCAGAGCACTGACGCTATGGGATACAGGCCGGAGTGAACACACAGCAAAGGGCTCACATCATGAAACTGTGAGTAACCCAGCAGTTGGGACCACAAGACAGAAGTCCCACATGCCCATGGGAATGGTAACCTGGCAGGAGTGACTCGCACCACTGGGCACACATCAGAAAATGTGTGGAGCCCAGCACTTAGGGCCTGACCCCAGAGGGCCCTCATCACTGAGGGGAGGAGGCCCCAGCATGCTCCAACTGCCACCAGAGGGTCCACGTCGCCAAGGCGACGTGTGCCAGCCAGGCAGGATTGACCTCACAACAGAGGGCCCACATCATGAAAGTGTGAGCAACCCAGCCGTTAGGACCTCAGAACAGAAGGCCCACAGGGCCATGAGGATGGGAACCTGGCAGGAGTGCCCTCGCACCACTTAGCACGTATCAGAAAATGTGGAACCCCGCCGTTAGGGCCTGACGCCAGAGGGCCTCATCACCGAGGGAAGGAGGCTCCCAGCAGGCTCCAACTGCCACCAGGGGCTGACGTCGGCAAGGAGGGTTGTGCCAGCCAGGCAGGAGTGACCTCAGAGAAGAGGGCTCACCTCACGGATGTGTGAGGAACCCAACCAGGATCAGAGTCTCACCAGAGGGTCCACATCACCAAGGGGATGGGAACCAGGCAGGAGTGTCCACACACCACTGGGGCCACATCCTCAAAAGATGAGGAACCCATCACATATGGCCTCAAACCTGAGGACACACATCACCATGTGGCTGGGAGTGAGGCAGGTGTCTGGAGGGGCACATTTAACTCTAATTTCCCACCAGGAAGAGGAATTAACCAAAGGCTCAGAGTGCCGTGCCGGACCCTGATTACGGCCTGAAGCAAACCCGCAGTTTTGTGGCCAGCTTACAAGGAAGCGAGTTAAGAAAGGAGCTCAGGGGCACTGTAATTCACAAACCTGCAGAGATAAATGACAGCTATTGGCAAAAATATATTGAAGTAAGTCTGCAAAGAGGACTTGAAAACGAGGAAGAATTACAGGAATCATATTTCAAGAGGTAGATTGGAATTGCATTTAAAGCATACGAAAAGCGGCAGATCTTTGACAGTGATGCACATGGACAAAAAGTGCGTATACATTTTTCCTGAATATATTCAGGAAAAAACGCATATGAACATTTTGGCCAACCAAGCATTCCAGCAATGGAAATCCACACTACAATGAAGTCACATTTCCCATTCGTCAAAAGGGCCATCTGAATAAAGTGTAAAAACCAGAAACACAGGACAGGCCATGGAGAACAGGGAGCCGTGTTATGCTGATGGGCGGGATGTAAATTGCCAACAGACACTCTGGAGATGTTCATGGTGTATCCTGAAAGATCTAAAAAACAAAGCTACAGAGCCTAGGGCACTTCCACTTTTGGCCCTATAGCTTAGGAAAATTGAAATCAACAAGACACAGCCAACACAAAATTTAGGGCTGCTGTGTTTACAAGAACCTCGAGTCCAGTACAAATTAAATATCCCAGAAAGAAAAAAATGGATAAAGAAGTTGTGCTACTTACGTACGACGGAATATCACTCAGCAGTGAAATCAATGTCATCAGGCCTGTAGCAGCAAATTGAGTGGATTTAATTATGATGATTCTAAGAGAAATATGTCACACAGTGAAAGACAATTATCATAAGATATCACTAATAGAGGGAGTGTAAACTTGGCTACACATAAACTGAATTGCAAAACCGACCAGAGTCTCACATTTAGATAAAAACCTTATGCTTGCTTAAGGGGAAAGTTGAGTTGGGCTGCTGTATAAAAACAGAGATTGAAATTAGCACACATACCATTCCATAATCCAAATACGTAATAAACAAGACCTACTCTTTGCTCAACGAAATAGACTCATCCATGGTGTATCACCTCACACCTATTAGAATGGGCATCATCAGAAAATCTACAAACAACAAATGCTGGAAACGGTGTGGAGATAAGGAATCCTCTTCCACTATTGTTGGGAACGTAAATTGATACAGTCACTGTGCAGAACATTATGGAGTTTCTTATAAAACTAAGAATAGAATTACCATATGATACAGCAATCCCTCTACTGGGCATAACCCAGACAAAACCATAAATCAAAAAGAGACATTCACCACAATGTTCATTGCATCACTATTTACAATATCCAGGTAATGGAAGCAACCTAAATGCCCACAGACAGACGAATGCATAAAGATGTGGTACATATATAAAATGGAATATTACTAAGCCATAAAAAGGAATGAAATTGGGACATTTGTAGAGACGTTGATGGATCTAGAGACTGTCATACAGAGTGAAGTCAGAAAGAGAAAAACAAATCTTGTATATTAATGCATATATGTGGAACCTAGAAAAATTGTACACATGAACTGTTTTGCAAGGCAGAAATAGAGCAACAGATGTATACAACAAACGTATGGACAACAAGGGGGGAAAGCTGTTGGGAGGGGTGGTGGGCGGAGTTGAGAGTTTGGGATTGGCATGTATACATTTATATGTATAAAGTAGATAACCAAAAACAACCTGCTGTATAAAAATTAAATTCAAAATAAAAAAAATAAAATTAAAAAAAGTAAAACAGAAAAAATATTCTTCCCTTCACATACATGTATTTATATGAATAAATTATTTCTATGCTTATATCTGTAAATACAAAAAAGAGGAATAAAATCTACCTTGAACCAAAAACGATAAAAAGAAGAAAAAAAAAAAAAAAACAGAACCCACCAGTTACACAGAGGAAAACCATTTCAGGGCACTTGCTCCAATTGCAAACAATTCTGAAGTTGGTCAGTGGTGGGGAAATCATCTCCCATTCAGCCAGCATGCTCCTCGCAACAAGCGTCCTCACTGCAAAGCTGGGGGACCGTGCCGAGGCATCTGTGAGTAAACGTGGGCCGAGCCCCAGGCCAGCTGCTGCTGAAATGTTCCCACCCTTCCAAGGCAAAACACCTGAATATGTACAAGGACTTGAAAGCCTAGAGGAAGGGCCATAGAGCCACAGGAGGGACAGCATGCCAGCCGACTTGGTGCCTGCAGGCCAGCCAGGATGGTCCTGGCCCTGGGTGCTCTACTGGAAGCTTTCCATTTCCCTGCCTGAGATACCCCTGCTGTCCCGGCCCCCACTGCTTTCTTCCTTCCTCACCTGTGCCCAGGGAGAAATTCCAGCGGCAGGTGTGGGTGACACATCCTCTTCTTTAGCAGGTGGCATCTTGGCAACTGCTACAGAAAGTCCAGCAGAGCCCCACAAACACTGGGACACCCACAAAGCCGTGGCCTCTCACTCCCTCCCACCAGCCCAGCCCCGAGACTGCTGACAGGGCAGAGAAAATGGCGTCAGGCACAGCTGCAGGGGCTCTTGCTGCGTGGAGCTGTGTTTATATTGATCTCAACCCAGGCACACCTGGGGAGGGCTGGCCGGCACGGTCAGGCTTCCCAGGCCAGCCAATAATCACCACTCAGGAGCTCACAGTTGCAGAAAATGGAACTTGCTGAATCGGCCAGGTCCAAGGAACAGGTGTGGGCTCCTGAGAGTCAGGATAGACAAGGGGCTGCAGCTCTGGCTTGTATTCTAATTATATTATCTGGCCCGTGAGTGGGAGACAACTTCAAGAAAACCCTCTCCTAATGAGAGGAACCTAGGAGTCAGGGAGAGCAGGGGTGGGTGGTGGTTGGAGACAGAGGCCTGGTGTCCCGGGTGCAGTGGAAGTCTCTGGAAGACCAGGTGGAGGAGGCCGCACAGAGTGATGCCCAGCGTCACAGACCTGTCGGAGCTGCTGTTTGTTAGTTCAAGTCCTGCTCTGAGGTGCTCTGTGTCAGATCTGAGCGACAGGTGAGCTGGGAGTGCTGTGCAATGAGGGCTATGTGCACGGTTCCTGTGTGCCCAGCCCTGCCAAGGTACCTGCAAGGGTAGCTCTGTATCCTGGGAGGGGCCTGACCACGGGAGCCCCATGGACTGCAGAGGACCTGCCCAGGGAATCCCATATCCTGGGAGGGGCCTGAACACGAGAGCCCCGTGGGCTGGGGTGGGGGTGGGGTACCTGCCCAGGTGAGCTCCATATCCTGGGATTGGCCTGACCTCGAGAGCCCCATGGGCTGCTGGAGTCCTGGTAAAGGATGTCAGGACAGTCAGTGAAGCCACCGAGGATATACCTCCAGTAGTTCCTAAATCCTACACCCTGCTGGTCATTCTACCAACCACCAGGACTTGGTATTCTGTATTAGTCTTCACTGATGCCTTCTTTTGTATTCCATTACTCCCAGAGTCACAAGAAATTTTGGCTTGTCAGTGACAGGACTCAACATACAACTAAAACAATACTTCCGGGCTGTCTTGCCCCAAGGGTTCAAAAATTCCCACACCATCTTTGGGGAAAGCTCAGCTAAAGACCTAAAAGTTCTACCTCTGGAAAAGGAAACACTCCTTCAATATTCAGACGACATTCTGATCGCCAGCCCTACTAAGGAGGCCTCGGAACTACCAAGCCAATAAAGGATAGAAGTTGTCCAAGAAAAAGCTCAAATATCACAGACTACAGTGACCTGCCTGGGCTTCATTCTCACAGAAGGTCGGAGAAGCCCATCCCAGGAAAGGGAAGAAACAATGTACAGCCAACCCTCTTTCTAAAACTAGAAGACAGCTTAGGGGTTCCTGGGGAAGCCAGGGTTTCCTGCCTCTGGATCCCTAACTACAGTCTACTAGCTGGGCCTCTATATGAAACACTGAAAGGAAAAGATGATGATCCTTTTGAATAGAATCCAGAAGTGGCCTTTCAAGAATGGAAAGAGCAGTCAATTCAGACCCTTGCCCTGGAACTCCCTAATTTAGCTAAACCCTTTGACCTTTACACTCCTGGTGAAAGGTGAATCGCCATTGGAGCATTAGTGCAAAAACTGGGACCACTTGAAATGGAACAATGCAAGAATGCCATCCAGGTAGGATAAACTATGGTCACCAAGGGGCTTGGCCCACCGCCACATCTGGCCAAGATACTGGTGGTATCTG
The DNA here is from genome assembly GCF_963924675.1 of Phocoena phocoena. Taxonomy (NCBI): domain Eukaryota; kingdom Metazoa; phylum Chordata; class Mammalia; order Artiodactyla; family Phocoenidae; genus Phocoena; species Phocoena phocoena. Next base: position 395,397 of record NW_027077746.1, read on the forward strand.
AAAATGTGGAAATCAGCAGCCCAAAAGGCCACCTCCCTTCTAAGGGAAACGGACCCCACGTGGTGATCCTAACCCCCAACCATGCCCTGAAGTTGCAGGGTTTGCTCCGTGGGCACACTGACCTCGATTGAGGAGGCCCTCGAACTCCAACCTCCAGAGAGATAACCGGGGACAACGGGGCACCATGACGACTCGTGTGACCATCACTTGACCTGGAGTTTCTCTCATAAAACAAAAAGAGTGTGTCCCAAAAGAGTAGACTACTGCTTGCAGTACTTACTGTACCCAGAGGGGAGCTAATAATCTTGGCGGGAGAACCGTATATCATGCTGTCACCATAGAAAAGCCTACAGACACCGTGATGATGGTGGCCAATAAGAACGGCTGGACTCCTGTTTACTTCCAAAGGCTCTTGACTTAGTGACCATCATGATCCTTCATCACCACTGACCCTGGACTGTCTGGGAGCTGAGCGGGCAGGGTCCTGACACCTGGTGCTGTTTTTACGTTAATTCAGGGGCCTAATGGAAGAAAGCGCAGACTGTTGGTCAGAGCATCTAGGCTGGCAGAAACGGTCAGCCTAAGGTGACCGAACAAATGTGGGGCGGGGTGAAACTGGACCTCACAGTGCCACTGCACATCTCCTTTCTGGACCCTTAAAGGTCATTAGAATCTATAACACTTCCAATACTGGTGCTCAGGCGGAGGAGCAGGGAGGCAGGAGTTCTGGGGACAATCAACGTCACCTGGAGGCTGCTGGGGAGAAGTTCTGACCCTCGCCCACGGGTATGAGGCCTCCTAACTCAGCACTCAGCAGTTACAGAAGAAGGGTCTGCACCCGCAGCACTCCAAGAATGAGGAAAGGGACAAAAGGCAGAAGAGGAGTTTGTCCCAGGGAAAGCCCCTTAAAAATCCCTGGGAGATAAACATAGAATCTGGGCCATAAAATAAAGTCTAACCTTTTTTATCCTTTGTGCTTTGTCTAATTTCACGTGCTCCTAGGGTCCCGCATACAGAGGTTCCACACCCGGCACTTCAGCCCAGATTTCCTAGAGCAGAATGGCTCGACGACACTTCAGCTCCTGGGGCCCAGTTCAGACTCCGTGACATAGAGCCTGAGCTGCAGCCAACCAGGCCCTCGAGAGCTCAGCCCCCTCCCTCCCAGTGACTCTGACAGGATCTCTACACAGCAGCCCAGCCCACAGCCCACAGGGTAGCACATGCTCTCACCTCTCCATTCTGATCAAAATATAAAGTTTCCTTTGCTTTGGAACCAAACTCAGTCTCGATCTATTGGCTCCAATGACACTGGGCAGGGGGACACTTGTTGGGGTCCACTCTGGAGGATCAGTAACAGAAATTGAGAACATTGTAACTTCAATGAACAGATGTGTGAGCCAAACTGTAATTAACATAGAACAGTGTATAAGGCTCGGCTAAAATAAGATGTTTCTAACTATTCCATTTGATATTTCCATCACTTTATTATAAGCAAGTTCAGTGAAAATGTTTGTCTTCTTTGTCAGGTCAATATTAGAGAAACAAAGTGATTTCTTTCCAAGGATGTACATCTAATAATCTTGGTTAAAGCTTCAATCTTGTTTTAAATGCTTTTGCATTGAAAATGATACCTCTCTTTCAGCTCCCCCATTTCTGAGAAGCATAAAATCTTATAATTTATTATTACCAAAGGGAAATGGTAGGAGGAGGGATAAATTAACAGTTTGGGATTAACACATACACACTGCTATGTATGAAATCATCAGCAAGGAACTACTGTGTAGCACAGGGAACTACACTCAATATTGTGCAATAACCTATAAGGGGAAATGAATTAAAAAGAATAGATATTTTTATTGACATCATCCATCAATGACAGTAAAAATGGAACCTAAGGGAAGACAGTGGTGAGTGCTTCTGACCCTGAAGACTTCAATCATCTAAAGTTTGGACTCTGCCTACTTCCCAAGGCCCTTAAAGAACATATGTGTAGCCGTAGCTTAAAAAATTCCCAAGTTTGGGTTGCGGAGAGACACTGATATTTAAAAACCCCTGGTGTTCTCCTCACATGAATGGGACCCTTCCTACACCTAAAACATGCCTGTCACACCCAGAGGATGGTATACCGTCTGATCGGGAAAAGTTTGGAAAAGGCATCTCATCACCTCATCTCTTGGTGCTAGGGTTCACCACTCCAGCGTCTTTACTAACAGTCTCCCCACTAGGAGATGTCAGCACTGTCAACATCCTGTTGCATACAGTTTGGAATTTGTCCAGAGGATGAAGCAGAAGGGGGAGGAACAATGAGAGACAAGTCCTAGGTGTTCGGACAGGCACATGTCACTCTAATTTCCAATCAGGAAGACGAATTGACCAAAGGCTAGGGTTGCCCATGGAAACAGAATAGGGCTTGAGGAATCCTGATGCTGTGTGTCCAGTTCCCATAAACACAAGTTGAAAAATGGAACTCAGTGGCACTAACATTCACGAAACTGCAGAGTTGAAAATATCTATCACTGAAAAATGTCTTGAGGAAAGTCAGAGAAAAGGACTTGTAAGCAACGGAGAATGGCAGGAAAGGGATTGGAAGAGGTAGAAAGGACTCGCCATGAAGCACAAGAAAAGGGGCTGAACATTACCAACATTGCAGTTGGCCAAAAATGGTGTATGCGTCGTTTTCTGTATATATTCAAGAAAAGGGCATACACTTTTTTAGCCAACCAAACAGGTGGGCACTGGAAATCAATACTACAAAACATATCACTTTGCATCAGTCAGAAGAGCTGTCCTCATAAAGTGTAAACACCAGAAATGTAGGACAGGGCAAGGAGAAAATGGAGCCCTGTGAGTCTTATAGTGGAAATGTATATTGCCAACGGTCACTCTGGATAAGTGTATTGTGTTTACTAAAGCATCTAAAAAATGAGGTACCGAGCACAGGGCACTTGCACTCATGGACGTATATCTTGGGAAAAACAAAAATCGAGACAGGCACCCCAATGTTTACCACCTCTCTGTTTAAAAGATCCTTGACTAGGATATAACGTAAATATTTCTGCAGAGAAAAAATGGATAGAGATGTGGTGCTTATGTAGAGTGGAATATTACTCAGCCTGGAAATCAAAGAAATACGGCCAGTTGTAACAACTCCAGAGGAGTTATGTGTGATCATTCGAAGTCACAAAATTCAAACAGAAAACGACATAAGATATCACTAATACATGGAATGTTAACATGGCTACACATGAACTGAACTCCAAAAGAAAACACGGTCTCAAATTCAGAAAACCAACTTATGCTTCCTTAAGGGGAAAGGTGAGTTGGGGTGCTGCGTAAAACCAGAGATTAAAATTAGCACAGATACCATTCCATAACACAAATATGTAATAGACAAGACCTACTCCTTGCTCAACGAAACGGACTCAACACCCCATATTCAATGCCTAGGAATATACCTGATTAGTAAGAATCTTATAACCCATGGACTTACATGTCTCCATAAGAGAATCAAGCGTGAGTACAGCGGCGTACACGCAGCAGTGAAAATGCGATAAATCCTGTTATCAAAATAAATTTCAAAAACAAAACACAATGACTGTGAAATAGAGAGCAATTCTTAAATAATTCACTCAAGGCATGTGATGCAACCTGGATTTACCACATCTACAACCAGAGCTGGTTGAGACATAAGGTTGGACACTTCAGGCTGATAGATTTGGTGAGGTATGGTGAGCAAATGCAGACCCTTTGTAGTCATACTGCATGGTACCCATTCCATGGGTCCCAACTCTCCAGGTTCAAGGGATTCTACCTTCAGCTAAAACATGCATGTGAAACCCACAGTATGGTCCACCTTGTGATTGGGAAACGATTTAAAATGCATCTCAGTTTTCGTATCCTGCTATTCAGATTCAACATTCCAGACGCTTTACAAACACTCTCCCCACTAGCAGAGTCAGTGCCTTTAACCTCCTGTTTGGCACAGTTTGCAATTTCTGTGCAAGATGAACAGAAAGAGGGACAACAAATGAGAGACTAGCTGTAGGTTTCTGCACGGGCAAAAGTAAAGCTCATTTCCCACCAGGAAGAGGAATTAACCAAAGGGAGAGCCTGGCCTGCCGGAAACAGATTAGGGCCTGAAGCATTCCTACGGTTTAGTGGCCAGCTCACAAGACAGCGATTTGAAGAAAGGAACTCAGGGGCACTGTAATTCAAAAACCTGCAGAGTTATAAATGACAGCTATCCTCCAAAAATATATTGAAGTAAGCCTGCGAAGAGGACTTGAAAGCGGGGCAGAATTTCAGGAAAACGATTGCAGGGGGTAGACTAGAATTGCACTTAAAGCATAGGAAAAGAGGCAGAGCGTCGACAATGATGCACTTGGCCAAAAACTGCATACACATTTTTTCCTGCATATATTCAGGAAAAAACGCATACGCCCTTTTTGGCCAACCAAGCAAGCCTGTAAAGGAAATCTGCACTACAATGAAGTCTCACTACCCACAGGCAAAAGGGCCATCTGAAAATAGTGTAAAATCCAGAAAGTTAGAACAGGACATGGAGAATAGGGAGCCTTGTAATGCTGATTGGCAGGATGTAAATTGTCAGCAGCCACTCTGGAGAAGTGTATGGTTTTTCCTGAAACACGTAAGAAACAAAGCAACACAGCCTATGGCACTTCCACTTATGGTCCTATAGCTTAGGGAAATTCAAATCAAAAACACACAGCCACCTCAAAGTTTGGGACAGCTGTGCTCACAAGAACCTCGTCTACAGTACCAGGTAAATATCCCAGAAAGCAAAAATTGGATAAAGAAGGTGTGGTACGTACATACAATGCAATATCACTCAGCAATGAAATCTGTGTCATCAGGCCCGTAGTGGCGTAGTGAGTGGATTCAGGTACGGTGATTCTACGTGAACTAAATCACACAGAAAAAGAAACATCATAAGATATCACTAATACACGGAATATAAACTTGACTACACATGAAATGAATTACAAAACAGAACAGGGTCTCAAATTTAGGAAACCAACTAGTGCTTGCTTATGGGGAAAGGTGCGTTGGGGGTGCTCTATAAAACCAGAGACTGAAATTAGCACAGATACCGTTCCATAAGCCAAGTATGTAATAGACAACACCTACACCTTGCTCAACGAAATGGACTCAACACCCCATATTCAACGCCTAGGAATATACCTGCCTAGGAAGAATCTTAAAACCCATGGATTTATATGTCTCCGTAATAGAATCAAGCGTGTATACAGCGGCATAAAGGCAGCAGTGAAAATCCGATAAATCACATTATCAAAATAAATTTCAAAAACAAAACACAATGACAGTGAAATAGAGAGCAATTCTTAAATAATTCACTCAGGGCATGTGAGGCAACCTGGATTTACCACATCTACACCCAGAGCTGGTTGAGACATAAGGCTGGACACTTCAGGCTGATAGCATTGGTGAGGTTCAGTGAGCAAATGCAGACCCTTTGAAGTCATACGGCATGGGACCCATTCCATGGGTCCCAACTCTCCAGGTTCAAGGGATTCTTCCTTCAGCTAAAACATGCATGGGAATCCCTGAGTATGGTCCACCGTGTGATTGGGAACCGATTTAAAATGCATCTGAATTTTCGTATCCTGGTCCTCGAGTTCACCATTCCAGACGCTTTACTAACACTCTCCCCACTTGGAGAGTCAGTGCCTTTAACCTCCTGTTTGGCAGAGTTTGCAATTTCTGCCCAAGATGCACAGGAATAGGGAGAACCAATGAGAGACTAGCTGTAGGTTTCTGCACGGGCCAATGGAACGCTCATTTCCCACCAGGAAGAGGAATTAACCAAAGGCTCAGTGTGCCCTGCCGGAAACAGATTAGGGCCTGAAGCATTCCTGCGGGTTTGTGCCCAGCTCACAAGAAAGCGAATTTAAGAAAGGAGCTCAGGGTCACTGTAATTCAAAAACCTGCAGAGTTATAAATGACAGCTATCCTCCAAAAATATATTGAAGTAAGCCTGCGAAGGGGACTTGAAAGCGGGGCAGAATTTCAGGAAAACGATTGCAGGGGGTAGACTGGAATTGCCCTGAAAGCATAGGAAAAGAGGCAGAACGTCGACAATGATGCACTTGACCAAAAAGGGCGTATGCGTTTTTTCCTGAATATATTCAGGAAAAAACGCATACGGCCTTTTTGGCCAACCAAGCAAGCCTGTAAAGGAAATCTGCACTACAACGAAGTCTCACTGCCCCCCTGGCAAAAGGGCCATCTGAAAAAAAGTGTAAAATCCAGAAAGGTAGGACAGGAGGTGGAGAACAGGGAGCCTTGTTATGCTGATTGGCAGGATGTAAATTGCCAACAGCCACCCTGGAGAAGTGTATGGTGTTTGCTGAAACACTTAAGAAATAAAGCAACACAGCCTATGGCAGTTCCACTTATGGTCCTATAGCTTACGGAAATTCAAATCAAAAACACACAGCCACCTCAAAATTTGGGACGGCTGTGTTCACAAGAACCTCGTCTACAGTACCAGGTAAATATCCCAGAAAGCAAAAATTGGATAAAGAAGTTCTGGTACGTACATACAATGGAATATCACTCAGCAATTAAATCTGTGTCATGAGGCCCGTAGTTGCATAGTGAGTGGATTCAGGTACGGTGATACTACGTGAACTTAGTCACACCGAAAAAGAAACATCATAATATATCACTAATACATGGAATGTAAACTTGACTACACATGAACTCAATTACAAAACAGAACAGGGTCTCAAATTTAGAAAACCAACTAGTGCTTGCTTATGGGGAAAGGTGCGTTGGGGTGCTGCATAAAACCAGAGACTGAAATTAGCACAGATACCGTTCCATAAGCCAAATATTTAATAGACAAGACCTACTCCTTGTTCAACGAAATGGACTCAACACCACATACTCAATGCCTAGGAATATACCTGACTAGGAAGAATCTTAAAACCCATGGATTTATATGTCTCCATAATAGAATCAAGCATGTGTACTGCGGCATAAATGCAGAAGTGAAAATCGGACAAATACCATTATCAAAATAAATTTCAAAAACAAAACACAATGACAGTGAAATAGAGAGCAATTCTTAAATAATTCACTCAGGACATGTGAGGCAACCGGGATTTACCACATCTACACCCAGAGCTGGTTGAGACATAAGGCTGGACACTTCAGGCTGATAGCATTGGTGAGGTTCGGTGAGCAAATGCAAACCCTTTGTAGTCGTACTGCATGGTACCCATTCCAAGGGTCCCAACTCTCGAGGTTCATGGGATCTTCCTTCAGCTAAAACATGCTTGGGAAACCCTGAGTATGGTCCACCGTGTGATTGGGAAACGATTTAAAATGCATCTCAGTAATCGTATCCTGGTCCTCGGGTTCACCATTCCAGACGCTTTACTAACACTCTCCCCACTTGGAGAGTCAGTGCCTTTAACCACCTGTTTGTCACAGTTTGCAATTTCTGTGCAAGATTAACAGGAATAGGGAGAACCAATGAGAGACTAGCTGTAGGTTTCTGCACGGGCCAATGTAACGCTCATTTGCCACCAGGAAGAGGAATTAACCAAAGGCTCAGCGTGCCCTGCCGGAAACAGATTAGGGCCTGAAGCAATCCTGTGGTTTTGTGCCCAGCTCACAAGAAAGCGAGTTGAAGAAAGGAGCTAAGGGGCTCTGTAATTCAAAAACCTGCAGAGTTATAAATGACAGCCATCCTTCAAAAATATATTGCAGTAAGCCTGCGAAGAGGACTTGAAAGCGGGGCAGAATTTCAGGAAAACGATTGCAGGGGGTAGACTGGAATTGCACTTAAAGCATAGGAAAAGAGGCAGAACGTTGACAATGATGCACTTGGCCAAAAAGGGCGTATGCGTTTTTTCCTGAATATATTCAAGAAAAAACGCATATGCCCTTTTTGGCCAACCCAAGCAAGCTTGGAAAGGAAATCTACACTACAATGAAGTCTCACTGCCTCCATGGCAAAAGGGCCATCTGAAAAAAGTACAAAATCCAGAAAGACAGGACAGGACATGGAGAACAGGGAGCCTTGTTATGCTGATTGGCAGGATGTAAATTGTCAACAGTCAAGTTGGAGAAGTGTACGGTGGTTCCACAAACACGTAAGAAACAAAGCAACACAGCCTATGGCACTTCCACTCATGGTACTATAGCCTAGGGAAATTCAAATCAAAAACACACAGCCACCTCAAAGTTTGGGACGGCTGTGTTCAAAAGAACCTCGTCTACAGTACCAGGTAAATATCCCAGAAAGCAAAAAATGGATAAAGAAGTTGTGGCACGTACGTACAATGCAATATCACTCAGCAATGAAATCTGTGTCATCAGGCCCGTAGCGGCATAATGAGTGGATTCAGGTATGGTGATTCTACGTGAACTAAGTCACACAGAAAAAGAAACATCATAAGATATCACTAATACACGGAATGTAAACTTGACTACACATGAACTGAATTACACAACAGAACACGGTCTCAAATTTAGAAAATCAACTAGTGGTTGCTTACGGGGAAAGTTGCGTTGGGGTGCTGCATAAAACCAGAGACTGAAATTAGCACAGATACCGTTCCATAAGCCAAATATGTAACAGACAAGACCTATTCTTTGCTCAACGAAATGGACTCAACACCCCATATTCAATGCCTAGGAATATACCTGACAAGGAAGAATCTTAAAACCCATGGATTTATATGTCTCCGTAAGAGAATCAAGCGTGTGTACAGCGGCATAAATGCAGCAGTGAAAATCGGATAAATCCCACTATCAAAATAAATTTTAAAAACAAAACACAATGACAGTGAAATAGAGAGCTATTCTTAAATAATTCACTCAGGGCATGTGAGGCAACCGGGATTTACCACATCTACACCCAGAGCTGGTTGAGACATAAGGCTGGACACTTCAGCCTGATAGCATTGGTGAGGTATGGTGAGCAAATGCAGACCCTTTGTAGTCATACAGCATAGTACCCATTCCATGGGTCCCAACTCTCCAGGTTCAACGGGTTCTTCCTTCAGCTAAATCATGCATGGGAAACCCTGAATATGGTCCACCGTGTGATTGGGAAACGATTTAAAATGCATCTGAGTTTTCGTATTCTGGTCCTCAGGTTCATCATTCCAGACGCTTTACTAACACTCTCCCCACTTGGAGAGTCAGTGCCTTTAAACTCCTGTTTGGCACAGTTTGCAATTTCTGCGCAAGATGAACAGGAATAGGGAGATCCAATGAGAGACTAGCTGTAGGTGTCTGCTCGGGCCAATGGAACGCTCATTTCCCACCAGGAATAAGAATTAACCAAAGGCTCAGCGTGCCCTGCCGGAAACAGATTAGGGCCTGAAGCAATCCAGCGGTTTTGTGCCCAGCTCACAAGAAAGCGAGTTGAAGAAAGGAGCTCAGGGGCTCTGTAATTCACAATCCTGCAGAGTTATAAATGACAGCTATCCTCCAAAAATATATTGCGGTAAGCCTGCGAAGAGGACTTGAAACCGGGGCAGAATTTCAGGAGAACGATTGCAGGGGGTAGACAGGAATTGCCCAGAAAGCATAGGAAAAGAGGCAGAACGTCGACAATGATGCACTTTGCCAAAAAGGGCGAATGCGTTTTTTCCTTAATATATTCAGGGAAAAGCGCATACGCACTTTTTGGCCAACCCAAGCAAGCTTGGAAAGGAAATCTGCACTACAATGAAGTCTCACTGCCCCACTGGCAAAAGGGCCATCTGAAAAAAGTACAAAATCCAGAAAGACAGGACAGGACATGGAGAACAGGGAGCCTTGTTATGCTGACTGGCAGGATGTAAATTGCCAACAGCCACGCTGGAGAAGAGTACGGTGGTTCCAGAAACACGTAAGAAACAAAGCAGCACAGCCTATGGCACTTCCACTCATGGTCCTATAGCATAGGGAAATTCAAATCAAAAACACACAGCCACCTCAAAGTTTGGGACGGCTGTGTTCACGAGAACCTCGTCTACAGTACCAGGTAAGTATCCCAGAAAGCAAAAGATGGATAAAGAAGTTGTGGTACGTACGTACAATGGAATATCACTCAGCAATGAAATCTGTGTCATCAGGCCCATAGCGGCATAGTGAGTGGATTCAGGTACGGTGATTCTACGTGAACTAAGTCACACAGAAAAAGAAACATCATAAGATATCACTAATACATGGAATGTAAACTTGACTACACATGAACTGAATTACAAAACAGAACAGGGTCTCAAATTTAGAAAACCAACTAGTGCTTGCTTATGGGGAAAGGTGCGTTGGGGTGCTGTATAAATCCAGAGGCTGAAATTAGCACAGATACCGTTCCATAAGCCAAATATGTAATAGACAAGACCTACTCCTTGCTCAACGAAATGGACTCAACACCCCATATTCAACGCGTAGGAATATACGTGACTAGGAAGAATCTTAAAACCCATGGATTTATATGTCTCCGTAGGAGAATCAAGCGTGTGTACAGTGGCATAAACGCAGCAGTGAAAATCGGATAAATCCCATTATCAAAATAAACTTCAAAAATAAAAAAAATGAAAGTGAGCTAGAGAGCCATTCTTAAATAATTCACTCAGGGCATGTGAGGAAACCTGGACTTTCCTCATCTACAACCAGAGCTGGTTCAGACATAAGGCTGGACACTTCACGCTGATAGCATGGGTGAGGTTCGGTGAGCAAATGAAGACACTTTGAAGTCATACTTCATGGTACCCATTCCATGGGTCCCAACTCTCAAGGTTCAAGGGATTCTTCCTTCAGGTAAAACATGCATGGGAAACCCAGAGTATGGTCCACCGTGTGATTGGGAAACGATTTAAAATGTGTCTCAGTTTTCCTATCCTGGTCCTCGGGTTCACCATTCCAGACGCTTTACTAACACTCTCCCCACTTATAGAGTTAGTGCCTTTAACCTCCTGTTTGGCTCAGTTTGCAATTTCTGCACAAGATGAACAGGAATAGGGAAAACCAATGAGAGACTAGCTATAGGATTCTGCATGGGCCAATGGAACACTCATTTCCCACCAGGAAGAGGAATTAACCAAAGGCTCAGAGTGCCCTGCCGGAAACAGATTAGGGCCTGAAGCAATCCTGTGGTTTTGTGCCCAGCTCACAAGAAAGCGAGTTGAAGAAAGGAGCTCAGGGGCTCTGTAATTCACAATCCTGCAGAGTTATAAATGACAGCTATCCTCCAGAAATATATTGCAGTAAACCTGCGAAGAGGACTTGAAAGCAGGGCAGAATTTCAGGAAAACGATTGCATTGGGTACACGGGAATTGCACTTAAAGCATAGGAAAAGAGGCAGAACGTTGACAATGATGCACTTGGCCAAAAAGGGCGTATGCGTTTCTTCCTGAATATATTCAGGAAAAAACGCATACGCCCTTTTTGGCCAACCAAGCAAGCCTGTAAAGGAAATCTGCACTACAATGAAGTCTCACTGCCCCCCGGGCAAAAGGGCCATCTTAAAAAAGTGCAAAATCCAGAAAGGCTGGACAGGATATGGAGAACAGGGAGCCTTGTTTATGCTGATTGGCAGGATGTAAATTGCCAACAGCCATCCTGGAGAAGTGTATGGTGTTTCCTGAAACACGTAAGAAACAAAGCATCACAGCCTATGGCACTTCCACTTATGGTCCTATAGCTTAGGGAAATTCAAATCAAAAACACACAGCCACCTCAAAGTTTGGGACAGCTGTGCTCACAAGAACCTCGTCTACAGTACCAGGTAAATATCCCAGAAAGCAAAAATTGGATAAAGAAGGTGTGGTACGTACATACAATGCAATATCACTCAGCAATGAAATCTGTGTCATCAGGCCCGTAGTGGCGTAGTGAGTGGATTCAGGTACGGTGATTCTACGTGAACTAAATCACACAGAAAAAGAAACATCATAAGATATCACTAATACACGGAATATAAACTTGACTACACATGAAATGAATTACAAAACAGAACAGGGTCTCAAATTTAGAAAACCAACTAGTGCTTGCTTATGGGGAAAGGTGCGTTGGGGGTGCTCTATAAAACCAGAGACTGAAATTAGCACAGATACCGTTCCATATGCCAAGTATGTAATAGACAACACCTACACCTTGCTCAACGAAATGGACTCAACACCCCATATTCAACGCCTAGGAATATACCTGCCTAGGAAGAATCTTAAAACCCATGGATTTATATGTCTCCGTAATAGAATCAAGCGTGTATACAGCGGCATAAAGGCAGCAGTGAAAATCCGATAAATCACATTATCAAAATAAATTTCAAAAACAAAACACAATGACAGTGAAATAGAGAGCAATTCTTAAATAATTCACTCAGGGCATGTGAGGCAACCTGGATTTACCACATCTACACCCAGAGCTGGTTGAGACATAAGGCTGGACACTTCAGGCTGATAGCATTGGTGAGGTTCAGTGAGCAAATGCAGACCCTTTGAAGTCATACGGCATGGGACCCATTCCAAGGGTCCCAACTCTCCAGGTTCAAGGGATTCTTCCTTCAGCTAAAACATGCATGGGAATCCCTGAGTATGGTCCACCGTGTGATTGGGAACCGATTTAAAATGCATCTGAATTTTCGTATCCTGGTCCTCGAGTTCACCATTCCAGACGCTTTACTAACACTCTCCCCACTTGGAGAGTCAGTGCCTTTAACCTCCTGTTTGGCAGAGTTTGCAATTTCTGCCCAAGATGCACAGGAATAGGGAGAACCAATGAGAGACTAGCTGTAGGTTTCTGCACGGGCCAATGGAACGCTCATTTCCCACCAGGAAGAGGAATTAACCAAAGGCTCAGTGTGCCCTGCCGGAAACAGATTAGGGCCTGAAGCATTCCTGCGGGTTTGTGCCCAGCTCACAAGAAAGCGAATTTAAGAAAGGAGCTCAGGGTCACTGTAATTCAAAAACCTGCAGAGTTATAAATGACAGCTATCCTCCAAAAATATATTGAAGTAAGCCTGCGAAGGGGACTTGAAAGCGGGGCAGAATTTCAGGAAAACGATTGCAGGGGGTAGACTGGAATTGCCCTGAAAGCATAGGAAAAGAGGCAGAACGTCGACAATGATGCACTTGACCAAAAAGGGCGTATGCGTTTTTTCCTGAATATATTCAGGAAAAAACGCATACGGCCTTTTTGGCCAACCAAGCAAGCCTGTAAAGGAAATCTGCACTACAACGAAGTCTCACTGCCCCCCTGGCAAAAGGGCCATCTGAAAAAAAGTGTAAAATCCAGAAAGGTAGGACAGGAGGTGGAGAACAGGGAGCCTTGTTATGCTGATTGGCAGGATGTAAATTGCCAACAGCCACCCTGGAGAAGTGTATGGTGTTTGCTGAAACACTTAAGAAATAAAGCAACACAGCCTATGGCAGTTCCACTTATGGTCCTATAGCTTACGGAAATTCAAATCAAAAACACACAGCCACCTCAAAATTTGGGAGGGCTGTGTTCACAAGAACCTCGTCTACAGTACCAGGTAAATATCCCAGAAAGCAAAAATTGGATAAAGAAGTTCTGGTACGTACATACAATGGAATATCACTCAGCAATTAAATCTGTGTCATGAGGCCCGTAGTTGCATAGTGAGTGGATTCAGGTACGGTGATACTACGTGAACTTAGTCACACCGAAAAAGAAACATCATAATATATCACTAATACATGGAATGTAAACTTGACTACACATGAACTCAATTACAAAACAGAACAGGGTCTCAAATTTAGAAAACCAACTAGTGCTTGCTTATGGGGAAAGGTGCGTTGGGGTGCTGCATAAAACCAGAGACTGAAATTAGCACAGATACCGTTCCATAAGCCAAATATTTAATAGACAAGACCTACTCCTTGTTCAACGAAATGGACTCAACACCACATACTCAATGCCTAGGAATATACCTGACTAGGAAGAATCTTAAAACCCATGGATTTATATGTCTCCATAATAGAATCAAGCATGTGTACTGCGGCATAAATGCAGAAGTGAAAATCGGACAAATACCATTATCAAAATAAATTTCAAAAACAAAACACAATGACAGTGAAATAGAGAGCAATTCTTAAATAATTCACTCAGGACATGTGAGGCAACCGGGATTTACCACATCTACACCCAGAGCTGGTTGAGACATAAGGCTGGACACTTCAGGCTGATAGCATTGGTGAGGTTCGGTGAGCAAATGCAAACCCTTTGTAGTCGTACTGCATGGTACCCATTCCATGGGTCCCAACTCTCGAGGTTCATGGGATTCTTCCTTCAGCTAAAACATGCTTGGGAAACGCTGAGTATGGTCCACCGTGTGATTGGGAAACGATTTAAAATGCATCTCAGTAATCGTATCCTGGTCCTCGGGTTCACCATTCCAGACGCTTTACTAACACTCTCCCCACTTGGAGAGTCAGTGCCTTTAACCACCTGTTTGTCACAGTTTGCAATTTCTGTGCAAGATTAACAGGAATAGGGAGAACCAATGAGAGACTAGCTGTAGGTTTCTGCACGGGCCAATGTAACGCTCATTTGCCACCAGGAAGAGGAATTAACCAAAGGCTCAGCGTGCCCTGCCGGAAACAGATTAGGGCCTGAAGCAATCCTGTGGTTTTGTGCCCAGCTCACAAGAAAGCGAGTTGAAGAAAGGAGCTAAGGGGCTCTGTAATTCAAAAACCTGCAGAGTTATAAATGACAGCCATCCTTCAAAAATATATTGCAGTAAGCCTGCGAAGAGGACTTGAAAGCGGGGCAGAATTTCAGGAAAACGATTGCAGGGGGTAGACTGGAATTGCACTTAAAGCATAGGAAAAGAGGCAGAACGTTGACAATGATGCACTTGGCCAAAAAGGGCGTATGCGTTTTTTCCTGAATATATTCAAGAAAAAACGCATATGCCCTTTTTGGCCAACCAAGCAAGCTTGGAAAGGAAATCTACACTACAATGAAGTCTCACTGCCTCCATGGCAAAAGGGCCATCTGAAAAAAGTACAAAATCCAGAAAGACAGGACAGGACATGGAGAACAGGGAGCCTTGTTATGCTGATTGGCAGGATGTAAATTGTCAACAGTCAAGTTGGAGAAGTGTACGGTGGTTCCACAAACACGTAAGAAACAAAGCAACACAGCCTATGGCACTTCCACTCATGGTACTATAGCCTAGGGAAATTCAAATCAAAAACACACAGCCACCTCAAAGTTTGGGACGGCTGTGTTCAAAAGAACCTCGTCTACAGTACCAGGTAAATATCCCAGAAAGCAAAAAATGGATAAAGAAGTTGTGGCACGTACGTACAATGCAATATCACTCAGCAATGAAATCTGTGTCATCAGGCCCGTAGCGGCATAGTGAGTGGATTCAGGTATGGTGATTCTACGTGAACTAAGTCACACAGAAAAAGAAACATCATAAGATATCACTAATACACGGAATGTAAACTTGACTACACATGAACTGAATTACACAACAGAACAGGGTCTCAAATTTAGAAAATCAACTAGTGGTTGCTTACGGGGAAAGTTGCGTTGGGGTGCTGCATAAAACCAGAGACTGAAATTAGCACAGATACCGTTCCATAAGCCAAATATGTAACAGACAAGACCTATTCCTTGCTCAACGAAATGGACTCAACACCCCATATTCAATGCCTAGGAATATACCTGACAAGGAAGAATCTTAAAACCCATGGATTTATATGTCTCCGTAAGAGAATCAAGCGTGTGTACAGCGGCATAAATGCAGCAGTGAAAATCGGATAAATCCCACTATCAAAATAAATTTTAAAAACAAAACACAATGACAGTGAAATAGAGAGCTAT
The DNA here is from genome assembly GCF_963924675.1 of Phocoena phocoena. Classification (NCBI taxonomy): domain Eukaryota; kingdom Metazoa; phylum Chordata; class Mammalia; order Artiodactyla; family Phocoenidae; genus Phocoena; species Phocoena phocoena. The sequence goes on from NW_027077746.1 coordinate 411,244, forward strand.
TCTTAAATAATTCACTCAGGGCATGTGAGGCAACCGGGATTTACCACATCTACACCCAGAGCTGGTTGAGACATAAGGCTGGACACTTCAGCCTGATAGCATTGGTGAGGTATGGTGAGCAAATGCAGACCCTTTGTAGTCATACTGCATAGTACCCATTCCATGGGTCCCAACTCTCCAGGTTCAAGGGATTCTTCCTTCAGCTAAATCATGCATGGGAAACCCTGAATATGGTCCACCGTGTGATTGGGAAACGATTTAAAATGCATCTGAGTTTTCGTATTCTGGTCCTCAGGTTCATCATTCCAGACGCTTTACTAACACTCTCCCCACTTGGAGAGTCAGTGCCTTTAAACTCCTGTTTGGCACAGTTTGCAATTTCTGCGCAAGATGAACAGGAATAGGGAGATCCAATGAGAGACTAGCTGTAGGTGTCTGCTCGGGCCAATGGAACGCTCATTTCCCACCAGGAATAAGAATTAACCAAAGGCTCAGCGTGCCCTGCCGGAAACAGATTAGGGCCTGAAGCAATCCAGCGGTTTTGTGCCCAGCTCACAAGAAAGCGAGTTGAAGAAAGGAGCTCAGGGGCTCTGTAATTCACAATCCTGCAGAGTTATAAATGACAGCTATCCTCCAAAAATATATTGCGGTAAGCCTGCGAAGAGGACTTGAAACCGGGGCAGAATTTCAGGAAAACGATTGAAGGGGGTAGACTGGAATTGCACTTAAAGCATAGGAAAAGAGGCAGAACGTCGACAATGATGCACTTTGCCAAAAAGGGCGAATGCGTTTTTTCCTTAATATATTCAGGGAAAAGCGCATACGCACTTTTTGGCCAACCCAAGCAAGCTTGGAAAGGAAATCTGCACTACAATGAAGTCTCACTGCCCCACTGGCAAAAGGGCCATCTGAAAAAAGTACAAAATCCAGAAAGACAGGACAGGACATGGAGAACAGGGAGCCTTGTTATGCTGACTGGCAGGATGTAAATTGCCAACAGCCACGCTGGAGAAGAGTACGGTGGTTCCAGAAACACGTAAGAAACAAAGCAGCACAGCCTATGGCACTTCCACTCATGGTCCTATAGCATAGGGAAATTCAAATCAAAAACACACAGCCACCTCAAAGTTTGGGACGGCTGTGTTCACAAGAACCTCGTCTACAGTACCAGGTAAGTATCCCAGAAAGCAAAAGATGGATAAAGAAGTTGTGGTACGTACGTACAATGGAATATCACTCAGCAATGAAATCTGTGTCATCAGGCCCATAGCGGCATAGTGAGTGGATTCAGGTACGGTGATTCTACGTGAACTAAGTCACACAGAAAAAGAAACATCATAAGATATCACTAATACATGGAATGTAAACTTGACTACACATGAACTGAATTACAAAACAGAACAGGGTCTCAAATTTAGAAAACCAACTAGTGCTTGCTTATGGGGAAAGGTGCGTTGGGGTGCTGTATAAATCCAGAGGCTGAAATTAGCACAGATACCGTTCCATAAGCCAAATATGTAATAGACAAGACCTACTCCTTGCTCAACGAAATGGACTCAACACCCCATATTCAACGCGTAGGAATATACGTGACTAGGAAGAATCTTAAAACCCATGGATTTATATGTCTCCGTAGGAGAATCAAGCGTGTGTACAGTGGCATAAACGCAGCAGTGAAAATCGGATAAATCCCATTATCAAAATAAACTTCAAAAATAAAAAAAATGAAAGTGAGCTAGAGAGCCATTCTTAAATAATTCACTCAGGGCATGTGAGGAAACCTGGACTTTCCTCATCTACAACCAGAGCTGGTTCAGACATAAGGCTGGACACTTCACGCTGATAGCATGGGTGAGGTTCGGTGAGCAAATGAAGACACTTTGAAGTCATACTTCATGGTACCCATTCCATGGGTCCCAACTCTCAAGGTTCAAGGGATTCTTCCTTCAGGTAAAACATGCATGGGAAACCCAGAGTATGGTCCACCGTGTGATTGGGAAACGATTTAAAATGTGTCTCAGTTTTCCTATCCTGGTCCTCGGGTTCACCATTCCAGACGCTTTACTAACACTCTCCCCACTTATAGAGTTAGTGCCTTTAACCTCCTGTTTGGCTCAGTTTGCAATTTCTGCACAAGATGAACAGGAATAGGGAAAACCAATGAGAGACTAGCTATAGGATTCTGCATGGGCCAATGGAACACTCATTTCCCACCAGGAAGAGGAATTAACCAAAGGCTCAGAGTGCCCTGCCGGAAACAGATTAGGGCCTGAAGCAATCCTGTGGTTTTGTGCCCAGCTCACAAGAAAGCGAGTTGAAGAAAGGAGCTCAGGGGCTCTGTAATTCACAATCCTGCAGAGTTATAAATGACAGCTATCCTCCAGAAATATATTGCAGTAAACCTGCGAAGAGGACTTGAAAGCAGGGCAGAATTTCAGGAAAACGATTGCATTGGGTACACGGGAATTGCACTTAAAGCATAGGAAAAGAGGCAGAACGTTGACAATGATGCACTTGGCCAAAAAGGGCGTATGCGTTTCTTCCTGAATATATTCAGGAAAAAACGCATACGCCCTTTTTGGCCAACCAAGCAAGCCTGTAAAGGAAATCTGCACTACAATGAAGTCTCACTGCCCCCCGGGCAAAAGGGCCATCTTAAAAAAGTGCAAAATCCAGAAAGGCTGGACAGGATATGGAGAACAGGGAGCCTTGTTTATGCTGATTGGCAGGATGTAAATTGCCAACAGCCATCCTGGAGAAGTGTATGGTGTTTCCTGAAACACGTAAGAAACAAAGCATCACAGCCTATGGCACTTCCACTTATGGTCCTATAGCTTAGGGAAATTCAAATCAAAAACACACAGCCACCTCAAAGTTTGGGACAGCTGTGCTCACAAGAACCTCGTCTACAGTACCAGGTAAATATCCCAGAAAGCAAAAATTGGATAAAGAAGGTGTGGTACGTACATACAATGCAATATCACTCAGCAATGAAATCTGTGTCATCAGGCCCGTAGTGGCGTAGTGAGTGGATTCAGGTACGGTGATTCTACGTGAACTAAATCACACAGAAAAAGAAACATCATAAGATATCACTAATACACGGAATATAAACTTGACTACACATGAAATGAATTACAAAACAGAACAGGGTCTCAAATTTAGGAAACCAACTAGTGCTTGCTTATGGGGAAAGGTGCGTTGGGGGTGCTCTATAAAACCAGAGACTGAAATTAGCACAGATACCGTTCCATAAGCCAAGTATGTAATAGACAACACCTACACCTTGCTCAACGAAATGGACTCAACACCCCATATTCAACGCCTAGGAATATACCTGCCTAGGAAGAATCTTAAAACCCATGGATTTATATGTCTCCGTAATAGAATCAAGCGTGTATACAGCGGCATAAAGGCAGCAGTGAAAATCCGATAAATCACATTATCAAAATAAATTTCAAAAACAAAACACAATGACAGTGAAATAGAGAGCAATTCTTAAATAATTCACTCAGGGCATGTGAGGCAACCTGGATTTACCACATCTACACCCAGAGCTGGTTGAGACATAAGGCTGGACACTTCAGGCTGATAGCATTGGTGAGGTTCAGTGAGCAAATGCAGACCCTTTGAAGTCATACGGCATGGGACCCATTCCATGGGTCCCAACTCTCCAGGTTCAAGGGATTCTTCCTTCAGCTAAAACATGCATGGGAATCCCTGAGTATGGTCCACCGTGTGATTGGGAACCGATTTAAAATGCATCTGAATTTTCGTATCCTGGTCCTCGAGTTCACCATTCCAGACGCTTTACTAACACTCTCCCCACTTGGAGAGTCAGTGCCTTTAACCTCCTGTTTGGCAGAGTTTGCAATTTCTGCCCAAGATGCACAGGAATAGGGAGAACCAATGAGAGACTAGCTGTAGGTTTCTGCACGGGCCAATGGAACGCTCATTTCCCACCAGGAAGAGGAATTAACCAAAGGCTCAGTGTGCCCTGCCGGAAACAGATTAGGGCCTGAAGCATTCCTGCGGGTTTGTGCCCAGCTCACAAGAAAGCGAATTTAAGAAAGGAGCTCAGGGTCACTGTAATTCAAAAACCTGCAGAGTTATAAATGACAGCTATCCTCCAAAAATATATTGAAGTAAGCCTGCGAAGGGGACTTGAAAGCGGGGCAGAATTTCAGGAAAACGATTGCAGGGGGTAGACTGGAATTGCCCTGAAAGCATAGGAAAAGAGGCAGAACGTCGACAATGATGCACTTGACCAAAAAGGGCGTATGCGTTTTTTCCTGAATATATTCAGGAAAAAACGCATACGGCCTTTTTGGCCAACCAAGCAAGCCTGTAAAGGAAATCTGCACTACAACGAAGTCTCACTGCCCCCCTGGCAAAAGGGCCATCTGAAAAAAAGTGTAAAATCCAGAAAGGTAGGACAGGAGGTGGAGAACAGGGAGCCTTGTTATGCTGATTGGCAGGATGTAAATTGCCAACAGCCACCCTGGAGAAGTGTATGGTGTTTGCTGAAACACTTAAGAAATAAAGCAACACAGCCTATGGCAGTTCCACTTATGGTCCTATAGCTTACGGAAATTCAAATCAAAAACACACAGCCACCTCAAAATTTGGGAGGGCTGTGTTCACAAGAACCTCGTCTACAGTACCAGGTAAATATCCCAGAAAGCAAAAATTGGATAAAGAAGTTCTGGTACGTACATACAATGGAATATCACTCAGCAATTAAATCTGTGTCATGAGGCCCGTAGTTGCATAGTGAGTGGATTCAGGTACGGTGATACTACGTGAACTTAGTCACACCGAAAAAGAAACATCATAATATATCACTAATACATGGAATGTAAACTTGACTACACATGAACTCAATTACAAAACAGAACAGGGTCTCAAATTTAGAAAACCAACTAGTGCTTGCTTATGGGGAAAGGTGCGTTGGGGTGCTGCATAAAACCAGAGACTGAAATTAGCACAGATACCGTTCCATAAGCCAAATATTTAATAGACAAGACCTACTCCTTGTTCAACGAAATGGACTCAACACCACATACTCAATGCCTAGGAATATACCTGACTAGGAAGAATCTTAAAACCCATGGATTTATATGTCTCCATAATAGAATCAAGCATGTGTACTGCGGCATAAATGCAGAAGTGAAAATCGGACAAATACCATTATCAAAATAAATTTCAAAAACAAAACACAATGACAGTGAAATAGAGAGCAATTCTTAAATAATTCACTCAGGACATGTGAGGCAACCGGGATTTACCACATCTACACCCAGAGCTGGTTGAGACATAAGGCTGGACACTTCAGGCTGATAGCATTGGTGAGGTTCGGTGAGCAAATGCAAACCCTTTGTAGTCGTACTGCATGGTACCCATTCCATGGGTCCCAACTCTCGAGGTTCATGGGATTCTTCCTTCAGCTAAAACATGCTTGGGAAACCCTGAGTATGGTCCACCGTGTGATTGGGAAACGATTTAAAATGCATCTCAGTAATCGTATCCTGGTCCTCGGGTTCACCATTCCAGACGCTTTACTAACACTCTCCCCACTTGGAGAGTCAGTGCCTTTAACCACCTGTTTGTCACAGTTTGCAATTTCTGTGCAAGATTAACAGGAATAGGGAGAACCAATGAGAGACTAGCTGTAGGTTTCTGCACGGGCCAATGTAACGCTCATTTGCCACCAGGAAGAGGAATTAACCAAAGGCTCAGCGTGCCCTGCCGGAAACAGATTAGGGCCTGAAGCAATCCTGTGGTTTTGTGCCCAGCTCACAAGAAAGCGAGTTGAAGAAAGGAGCTAAAGGGCTCTGTAATTCAAAAACCTGCAGAGTTATAAATGACAGCCATCCTTCAAAAATATATTGCAGTAAGCCTGCGAAGAGGACTTGAAAGCGGGGCAGAATTTCAGGAAAACGATTGCAGGGGGTAGACTGGAATTGCACTTAAAGCATAGGAAAAGAGGCAGAACGTTGACAATGATGCACTTGGCCAAAAAGGGCGTATGCGTTTTTTCCTGAATATATTCAAGAAAAAACGCATATGCCCTTTTTGGCCAACCAAGCAAGCTTGGAAAGGAAATCTACACTACAATGAAGTCTCACTGCCTCCATGGCAAAAGGGCCATCTGAAAAAAGTACAAAATCCAGAAAGACAGGACAGGACATGGAGAACAGGGAGCCTTGTTATGCTGATTGGCAGGATGTAAATTGTCAACAGTCAAGTTGGAGAAGTGTACGGTGGTTCCACAAACACGTAAGAAACAAAGCAACACAGCCTATGGCACTTCCACTCATGGTACTATAGCCTAGGGAAATTCAAATCAAAAACACACAGCCACCTCAAAGTTTGGGACGGCTGTGTTCAAAAGAACCTCGTCTACAGTACCAGGTAAATATCCCAGAAAGCAAAAAATGGATAAAGAAGTTGTGGCACGTACGTACAATGCAATATCACTCAGCAATGAAATCTGTGTCATCAGGCCCGTAGCGGCATAGTGAGTGGATTCAGGTATGGTGATTCTACGTGAACTAAGTCACACAGAAAAAGAAACATCATAAGATATCACTAATACACGGAATGTAAACTTGACTACACATGAACTGAATTACACAACAGAACAGGGTCTCAAATTTAGAAAATCAACTAGTGGTTGCTTACGAGGAAAGTTGCGTTGGGGTGCTGCATAAAACCAGAGACTGAAATTAGCACAGATACCGTTCCATAAGCCAAATATGTAACAGACAAGACCTATTCCTTGCTCAACGAAATGGACTCAACACCCCATATTCAATGCCTAGGAATATACCTGACAAGGAAGAATCTTAAAACCCATGGATTTATATGTCTCCGTAAGAGAATCAAGCGTGTGTACAGCGGCATAAATGCAGCAGTGAAAATCGGATAAATCCCACTATCAAAATAAATTTTAAAAACAAAACACAATGACAGTGAAATAGAGAGCTATTCTTAAATAATTCACTCAGGGCATGTGAGGCAACCGGGATTTACCACATCTACACCCAGAGCTGGTTGAGACATAAGGCTGGACACTTCAGCCTGATAGCATTGGTGAGGTATGGTGAGCAAATGCAGACCCTTTGTAGTCATACTGCATAGTACCCATTCCATGGGTCCCAACTCTCCAGGTTCAAGGGATTCTTCCTTCAGCTAAATCATGCATGGGAAACCCTGAATATGGTCCACCGTGTGATTGGGAAACGATTTAAAATGCATCTGAGTTTTCGTATTCTGGTCCTCAGGTTCATCATTCCAGACGCTTTACTAACACTCTCCCCACTTGGAGAGTCAGTGCCTTTAAACTCCTGTTTGGCACAGTTTGCAATTTCTGCGCAAGATGAACAGGAATAGGGAGATCCAATGAGAGACTAGCTGTAGGTGTCTGCTCGGGCCAATGGAACGCTCATTTCCCACCAGGAATAAGAATTAACCAAAGGCTCAGCGTGCCCTGCCGGAAACAGATTAGGGCCTGAAGCAATCCAGCGGTTTTGTGCCCAGCTCACAAGAAAGCGAGTTGAAGAAAGGAGCTCAGGGGCTCTGTAATTCACAATCCTGCAGAGTTATAAATGACAGCTATCCTCCAAAAATATATTGCGGTAAGCCTGCGAAGAGGACTTGAAACCGGGGCAGAATTTCAGGAAAACGATTGAAGGGGGTAGACTGGAATTGCACTTAAAGCATAGGAAAAGAGGCAGAACGTCGACAATGATGCACTTTGCCAAAAAGGGCGAATGCGTTTTTTCCTTAATATATTCAGGGAAAAGCGCATACGCACTTTTTGGCCAACCCAAGCAAGCTTGGAAAGGAAATCTGCACTACAATGAAGTCTCACTGCCCCACTGGCAAAAGGGCCATCTGAAAAAAGTACAAAATCCAGAAAGACAGGACAGGACATGGAGAACAGGGAGCCTTGTTATGCTGACTGGCAGGATGTAAATTGCCAACAGCCACGCTGGAGAAGAGTACGGTGGTTCCAGAAACACGTAAGAAACAAAGCAGCACAGCCTATGGCACTTCCACTCATGGTCCTATAGCATAGGGAAATTCAAATCAAAAACACACAGCCACCTCAAAGTTTGGGACGGCTGTGTTCACAAGAACCTCGTCTACAGTACCAGGTAAGTATCCCAGAAAGCAAAAGATGGATAAAGAAGTTGTGGTACGTACGTACAATGGAATATCACTCAGCAATGAAATCTGTGTCATCAGGCCCATAGCGGCATAGTGAGTGGATTCAGGTACGGTGATTCTACGTGAACTAAGTCACACAGAAAAAGAAACATCATAAGATATCACTAATACATGGAATGTAAACTTGACTACACATGAACTGAATTACAAAACAGAACAGGGTCTCAAATTTAGAAAACCAACTAGTGCTTGCTTATGGGGAAAGGTGCGTTGGGGTGCTGTATAAATCCAGAGGCTGAAATTAGCACAGATACCGTTCCATAAGCCAAATATGTAATAGACAAGACCTACTCCTTGCTCAACGAAATGGACTCAACACCCCATATTCAACGCGTAGGAATATACGTGACTAGGAAGAATCTTAAAACCCATGGATTTATATGTCTCTGTAGGAGAATCAAGCGTGTGTACAGTGGCATAAACGCAGCAGTGAAAATCGGATAAATCCCATTATCAAAATAAACTTCAAAAATAAAAAAAATGAAAGTGAGCTAGAGAGCCATTCTTAAATAATTCACTCAGGGCATGTGAGGAAACCTGGACTTTCCTCATCTACAACCAGAGCTGGTTCAGACATAAGGCTGGACACTTCAAGCTGATAGCATGGGTGAGGTTCGGTGAGCAAATGAAGACACTTTGAAGTCATACTTCATGGTACCCATTCCATGGGTCCCAACTCTCAAGGTTCAAGGGATTCTTCCTTCAGGTAAAACATGCATGGGAAACCCAGAGTATGGTCCACCGTGTGATTGGGAAACGATTTAAAATGTGTCTCAGTTTTCCTATCCTGGTCCTCGGGTTCACCATTCCAGACGCTTTACTAACACTCCCCCCACTTATAGAGTTAGTGCCTTTAACCTCCTGTTTGGCTCAGTTTGCAATTTCTGCACAAGATGAACAGGAATAGGGAAAACCAATGAGAGACTAGCTATAGGATTCTGCACGGGCCAATGGAACACTCATTTCCCACCAGGAAGAGGAATTAACCAAAGGCTCAGAGTGCCCTGCCGGAAACAGATTAGGGCCTGAAGCAATCCTGTGGTTTTGTGCCCAGCTCACAAGAAAGCGAGTTGAAGAAAGGAGCTCAGGGGCTCTGTAATTCACAATCCTGCAGAGTTATAAATGACAGCTATCCTCCAGAAATATATTGCAGTAAACCTGCGAAGAGGACTTGAAAGCAGGGCAGAATTTCAGGAAAACGATTGCATTGGGTACACGGGAATTGCACTTAAAGCATAGGAAAAGAGGCAGAACGTTGACAATGATGCACTTGGCCAAAAAGGGCGTATGCGTTTCTTCCTGAATATATTCAGGAAAAAACGCATACGCCCTTTTTGGCCAACCAAGCAAGCCTGTAAAGGAAATCTGCACTACAATGAAGTCTCACTGCCCCCCGGGCAAAAGGGCCATCTTAAAAAAGTGCAAAATCCAGAAAGGCTGGACAGGATATGGAGAACAGGGAGCCTTGTTTATGCTGATTGGCAGGATGTAAATTGCCAACAGCCATCCTGGAGAAGTGTATGGTGTTTCCTGAAACACGTAAGAAACAAAGCATCACAGCCTATGGCACTTCCACTTATGGTCCTATAGCTTAGGGAAATTCAAATCAAAAACACACAGCCACCTCAAAGTTTGGGACGGCTGTGTTCACAAGAACCTCGTCTACAGTAACAGGTACATATCCCAGAAAGCAAAAAATGGATAAAGAAGTTGTAGTACGTATGTACAATGGAATATCACTCAGCAATGAAATCTGTGTCATCAGGCCCATAGCGGCATAGTGAGTGGATTCAGGTACGGTGATTCTACGTGAACTCCGTCACACAGAAAACGAAACATCATAAGATATCACTAATACACGGAATGTAAACTTGACTACACATGAACTAAATTACAAAACAGAACAGGGTCTCATATTTACAAAATCAACTAGGGCTTCCTTATGGGGAAAGGTGCGTTGGGGTGCTGCATAAAACCAGAGAATGAAATTAGAACAGATACCATTCCATAAGCCAAATATGTAATAGAAAAGACCTACTCCGTGCTCAACGAAATGGACTCAACACCTCATATTCAATGCCTAGGAATATACCTGACTAGGAAGAATCTTAAAACCCATGGATTTATATGTCTCCGTAAGAGAATCAAGCGTGTGTACAGCGGCATAAACGCAGCAGTGAAAATCCGATAAATCCCATTATCAAAATAAATTTCAAAAACAAAACACAAAGACAGTGAAATAGAGAGCAATTCTTAAATAATTCACTCAGGGCATGTGATGCAACCGGGATTTACCACATCTACACCCAGAGCTGGTTCAGACATAAGGCTGGACACTTCAGGCTGATAGCATTGGTGAGTTTCGGTGAGGAAATGCAGACCCTTTGAAGTCATATTGCATGGTATCCATTCCATGGGTCCCAACTCTCCAGGTTTAAGGGATTCTTCCTCCAGCTAAAACATGCATGGGAAACCCAGAGTATGGCACACTGTGTGATTGGGAAATGATTTAAAATGCATCTCAGTTTTCGTATCCTGGTCCTCGGGTTCACCATTCCAGATGCTTTGTGGAGAGCCACCTGAAGAGTATTGCTGGGTCTCAGCAAAGCTGAGACCCCTGAAAAGTACTGCTGGGCCTCAGCAAGGCTGAGACCCTGAAAAGTGCTGCTGTGCCTCAGCAAGGCTGAGACCCTGAAAAGTGCTGTTGTGCCTCAGCAAGGCTGAGAACAATAGTGCTTGCATGGCAGGCACGGGTATGTATGTCATGGGAAAGCAAAGCTTCCCACAGCGTGGATTCTCTCAATTTCCCATGTATATAATAAAAGCTCTGAGTATTTGCTTGTATTAGTACTAATATTCCCATTACTCATGGGGGATTTTAAGAAAGGCTTCTATATAAAGTGGGAAAAACCTAAAAATCCACCTCCAACTACACCAGCTGTTCCTACTTATTGACCTGCATATTGGATTAAAAGTAATGCTATAGGAATGTTTATATTGCAACAGCCTACGTTAATGGAAAAGTTAGATGATATATGACCAAAATGGGGAGTGCAAGATATATTTGAAGTACATTGGTATTGGCACAAGGGAAGTTTAATAAGAAATAAAGTTATGATGAAACACTTTTTAATGGAACATACAGCTGCAACGTTAAAGTTAAACTGTAAACCTGGGTTGTACATTAATAAGTATAAGGGACAATAGATCTATTGTAAATATTTTTAGGAAGATCTAAAGTCTAGATTAAAGATTCAATGTTTACCACCATGATCCCCAAACCCACCGCTTTGGCTTCCCCGTATGTGTAGTGAGTGGCCACATAAATTGTGTCCACCTGTTAGTATATATTTTTGTGTTTTATGAAAATGTATATAAATAAAATTAAGAAGTTTTAAGAATGCTTTGATGAAATGCTTTGGATTTAATGATGATTAAACATTAAAAAGCTTTAAGAGTCTTTAGGTTAAGCCAAGAGTGAGACGTGACAAGGCTTCTTACCTGCACCACTGAGGCGAAACTTACAAAGCAAAGGGCGCTGACGCAGAGTATGTGGGAGTAAAGCACTGAAGCAAAGCGAACCAAGGAAAAGGACATGACGACTTTTGAGAATTTTGAGGAAACCACAAAGGACTTTTTTAGCCACAAGGGACAAATGTCCTTTGTCTCACAAGGGACAATTACAGATATAATAAGAAAATTATGTAAACTGCGTGTGTGAAATGCTTATGTAAAAGGTTCTTTTTGGTCTGAGAAAATGATGGTGATGATTGATAAAGTAATAAAGTAATAAATTAAAATCAGTTTATTGTTTTGAAAGTATAAAAAAGTATAGTGTATGCAATAAAGCTTGTCAGAATTCCTGCATCCTAAGAGGTGTTGTGTCTTCTGTCCTCGCCGACTCCATCTCCCCTCAGGCAATCCTGTTCTGCTGAGGCTGGACCTCGGTAAGTGGCGCCCGAACAGGGACCTGAAGGGGTAAGTGTATATATTTTTCAGATGGATAGGAGTCTCACCATAGGGTGCTGCAGACCCCCAGTTAGAGAAGGACTGGTAAGAAAGGTGAGTAATCGGTGTCATAATGGGACACGCAGAGTCCAAAGAGAGACTTTTATTTATTGATATTATTAAGCATATGTTAAATGCAAGGGGAATAAGAGTTACAAATAAACAATTAACTCACTTTTTTCAATTTGTGCAAGAACAATGTCCTTGGTTTCCAGAACAAGGAACGGTCAATATGGATACTTGGCAAAAGGTAGGACAAACTTTGCAGGTTTATTATAATCATTTTGGGCCAGAAAACAGTTCCTGTAGATACTTTTACTTTGTGGAATTTGATAAGAGAAAGTTTGGCCCCGTTACCAGAAGGTCAAAAAAATCCATATAAATATCCTCCGGACGTCAGTGAAACTACACCCTTACTTTCTCCAAAGTCATTTGCGGAGGAAGCTGAGGTTGTAGGGGCAGCTATGAAGGATTGTAATATTCATGATTCTGACTCAGAGGAGGAGGTAAATAAGTCAAAAGGTAAATCTAAGCCTATTTTGTTAAAAGATTCAACCCATGATGAAGAATTATCACCTGCTGATCAAGATGATTTAGATGCAGCAGCTTATGATTATGAGAGAAGAAAGTATGATCTTGGAGCTTTCCCTGCACGAGAAGAAAATTTAACTAAACCACAGTCAAGAAGTTTTAGGGTGTTGGGTCTTCCCCCATTAGCCTCTCAAAATTCTTCTTCTCAATCTAAAAAGTTAGGAAAAGGAGTGACTAACATAAAGGGGCCTCCTCCACCGCCCCCACCTTTTAATAAAATACAAAAAGAAATTATAAAATCCTTTCAACAATTGTGCCAGAGGTTTGGCATTATCCATAATACTGGAATTCCTTATAATCCACAAGGACAGGCAATTGTAGAAAGAGCAAATCAAATTTAAAAAAATATGATTTATAAATTACAAAATGGAGATTTAAAATATTTTTCTCCTCATCATATTGTAAATCATTCTTTATTTGTAATCAATTATATAAATATGAATAATGAAGGAAAAACTCCAATGATGATACATTGGGAGGCTAATAACGATAAACCAAAGCCAATGGTTCTTTGGAAAGATGTGTTAACTGGAAAATGGAATGGACCAGACATACTACTAACCAGTGGTAGAGGATATGCTTGTGTTTTTCCACAGACCTTTGACTCACCCATCTGGATACCAGATCGTCTAATTAGACATCCGGTGGTAGGGAATTTACCGAAGCGTCTGTCAGGAAATGAGTCTGACACCCGAAATGTCAGAGAAAGAGAAACCGAAAGACTCGGTGACAGAAATGCTGGTTCCCCCGCTGCAGCAACTCTCATTTAAGTCCGCATGTCAAAGAGAGACTCAAACTTCTCCTGAGCATTTAGAGCCTAAGCTTCTTGGGACCCAATGCCGGGGAAAAAAGAGGAGATATGCTGCTTCTACTTTAACTGCGCAACGGGTAACATGGGGAGCTATAAAAAGGCTTTGCCAGGATACTGAAAATGCTGTAAACACTCAAAAAATACCTTTGACTACTGCTAATTTTTTTGTGGCCATGTTAAGTCTCTTATCAGTACAGGTAAATGCTAACGATACGTACTGGGCTTATTTTCCTGATTTTCCTACACTACATGCTTGTACATGGAAAGATGTTAGTATTCCGGTAACTTCCTCATTTCCTGAACTAACTGATGGTGTTCGTGGTGTACAAGGCTACGAACAATTTGTTGTAAATAATAATTTTTCTTTTAAGGGGCAATCAGATTTTTCTCCGATTTGTTTCTTTTTAAATTCTGAGAGGTCAGGAAAATCAGATCGTGTAAAAAATGGATGTTTACCGATAGTAAATTCAGCCTTTTTAACTGATTCTCCTAAAGAGGATAATAATGTTAAAAGAAACTTATGGGTGTTATTAGGAAGATTTATGGGACAAAATAAGGTAGACAATAAAGTACAATTTGTTAGCACAAAACATCCTCAAAGATACCCAGACTGTGATAATGCTTTAAGTAAGGCAACAGAGGAATGGAAATGGATTGATGATGATGGTGGATATCCTTATTGGATATACTGTATGAATAATAAAGAAATTCGTATTAATATTCCTGGAACTAAGTATTATGTATCAGATTGGAGTATTAATACCCCTGAAAGTAATTACCGGCAATATTTAAAATATGCTGCAAATTATGCTTGGAATGATTCTATGATTCCCTCACAAATAAAAGTAAATAGATGGAACAGTCATGGATGGGTAGCACCTATATATACATTCACTAATAACAATGAGACTTCCTTTCAACCACAATTATGGAGATTGCCCTTAGCTACAAGTTCAATTATATTAAGAAGGCCTAATGTTCAAGAGAGTAAGTATTTTATCCAGGCTTGTGTGGCTTCTCCATATTCCATATTATTGACTAATAAAACTGAGAAATTACAAATTATAAAAAACAATGGAAGGTTTTTTATAACTTGTGATGAATGTGTATTAACAACTTGTGTGAACTCCAATATGAATATAAAAACAATTATGTTATTAAAAAGACCAGCTTATATTATGTTGCCAGTATCTTTATCAGAACCATGGTATACAGATACAGAAGCTGAAATTATAAAACAAGCTGGAGAATTAATGTGGCCTAAAAGATTTGTAGCAACTTTAATATTAGGTATATCTGCTTTAATAGGTATTTTAAGTTCATTTTCAATTGCCACATATAGTTTGGTTAAAGAGGTACAGACAGCTCAATATGCTAATATTTTATCAAAGAATATTTCATTGGCATTAGCTACTCAAGAAGCAATTGATAGAAAATTGGAAGCAAAGGTTGATGCTTTGGAAGAAGCAATTTTACATATTGGACAAGAACTTACTGTATTAAAAATAAGACTTTCTTTAACATGCCATACAAAATTTTCTTGGATATGTGTTACTCCTCTAAAGGTAAATGAATCTGAATATATTTGGGAAAAAATACAGATGCATATATTGAATGTTTGGAATTCCAGTGATATAGGGATAGATCTAGATCGTCTTCATGAACAGATTCATGATATTGCTACTTTTCAGTATGATATGGACCCTTCCAAAGCAGCAGCAGAATTTTTAAATAATTTAAAATCTTACCTTAAAGAGGGATCGTTTGTGCACATTCTAATAAACTATGGTGCAGCTGGTATAGTGGTAATTTTGCTTCTTATTTGTTTTCCAGTCATCATCAGATTAATACAAGCAGCACTACAGAGCGTGTATCAAACCAAGGTTGAACTACATGCTGCCTTCTTAAAAAATAAAAAAGGGGGAGATGTGGAGAGCCACCTGAAGAGTATTGCTGGGTCTCAGCAAAGCTGAGACCCCTGAAAAGTACTGCTGGGCCTCAGCAAGGCTGAGACCCTGAAAAGTGCTGCTGTGCCTCAGCAAGGCTGAGACCCTGAAAAGTGCTGTTGTGCCTCAGCAAGGCTGAGAACAATAGTGCTTGCATGGCAGGCACGGGTATGTATGTCATGGGAAAGCAAAGCTTCCCACAGCGTGGATTCTCTCAATTTCCCATGTATATAATAAAAGCTCTGAGTATTTGCTTGTATTAGTACTAATATTCCCATTACTCATGGGGGATTTTAAGAAAGGCTTCTATATAGAGTAAAGTGGGAAAAACCTAAAAATCCACCTCCAACTACACCAGCTGTTCCTACTTATTGACCTGCATATTGGATTAAAAGTAATGCTATAGGAATGTTTATATTGCAACAGCCTACGTTAATGGAAAAGTTAGATGATATATGACCAAAATGGGGAGTGCAAGATATATTTGGAGTACATTGGTATTGGCACAAGGGAAGTTTAATAAGAAAAAAAGTTATGATGAAACACTTTTTAATGGAACATACAGCTGCAACGTTAAAGTTAAACTGTAAACCTGGGTTGTATATTAATAAGTATAAGGGACAATATATCTATTGTAAATATTTTTAGGAAGATCTAAAGTCTAGATTAAAGATTCAATGTTTACCACCATGACCCCCAAACCCACCGCTTTGGCTTCCCCGTATGTGTAGTGAGTGGCCACATAAATTGTGTCCACCTGTTAGTATATATTTTTGTGTTTTATGAAAATGTATATAAATAAAATTAAGAAGTTTTAAGAATGCTTTGATGAAATGCTTTGGATTTAATGATGATTAAACATTAAAAAGCTTTAAGAGTCTTTAGGTTAAGCCAAGAGTGAGACATGAAAAGGCTTTTTACCTGCACCAATGAGGCGAAACTTACAAAGAAAAGGGCGCTGATGCAGAGTATGTGGGAGTAAAGCACTGAAGCAAAGCGAACCAAGGAAAAGGACATGACAACTTTTGAGAATTTTGAGGAAACCACAAAGGACGTTTTTTAGCCACAAGGGACAAATGCTCTCAATCACAAGGGACAATTACAGATATAATAAGAAAATTATGTAAAGTGCGTGTGTGAAATGCTTATGTAAAAGGTTCTTTTTGGTCTGAGAAAATGATGGTGATGATTGATAAAGTAATAAATTAAAATCAGTTTATTGTTTTGAAAGTATAAAAAATTATAGTGTATGCAATAAAGCTTGTCAGAAATCCTGCATCCTAAGAGGTGTTGTGTCTTCTGTCCTCCCCGACTCCGTCTCCCCTCAGCCAATCCTGTTCTGCTGAGGCTGGACCTCGGTATGCTTTACTAACACTCTCACCGCTTGGAGAGTCAGGGCCTTTAACCTCCTGTTTGGCACAGCTTGCAATTTCTGTGCAAGATGAACAGGAATAGGGAGAACAAATGAGACACTGGCTGTAGGTGTCTGCACCGGCAAATGTAACGCTCATTTCCCACAAGGAAGAGGAATTAACCTAAGGCTCAACGTGTCCTGCCAGAAACAGATTAGGGCCTGAAGCAATCCTGCGGTTTTGTGCCCAGATCACAAGAAAGTGAGTTGAAGAAAGGAGCTCAGGGGCACTGTAATTCACAAACCTGCAGAGTTATAAATGACAGCTATCCTCCAAAAATATATTGAAGTAAGCCAGCGAAGGGGACTTGAAAGCGGGGCAGAATTTCAGGAAAACGATTGCAGGGGGCAGACTGGAATTGGCCTGAAAGCATAGGAAAAGAGGCAGAACGTCGACAATGATGCACTTGGCCAAAAAGGGCGTATGCGTTTATTCCTGAATATATTCAGGAAAAAACGCATACACACTTTTTGACCAACCAAGGAAGCCTGTAAAGGAAATCTGCACTACAATGAAGTCTCACTGCCCCACGGGCAAAAGGGCCATCTGAAAAAAGTGTAAAATCCACAAAGGTAGGACAGGATATGGAGAACAGGGAGCCTTGTTATGCTGATTGGCAGGATGTAAATTACCAACAGCCACCCTGGAGATGTGTATGGTGTTTCCTGAAATACGTAAGAAACAAAGCAACACAGCCTATGGCACTTCCACTTATGGTCCTATAGCTTACGGAAATTAAAATCAAAAACAGACAGCCACCCTAATATTTGGGACGCCTGTGTTCACAAGAAGCTCGTCTACAGTATCAGGTAAATACCCCAGAAAGCAAAAAATGGATAAAGAAGTTGTGGCACATACATACAATGCAATATCACTCAGCAATGTAATCTGTGTCATCTGGCCCGTAGCGGCATAGTGAGTGGATGCAGGTACGGTGATTCTACGTGAAGTACGTCACAAAGAAAAAGAAACAACATAAGATACCACTAATACACAGAATGTAAACTTGACTACACATGAACTGAATTACAAAGCAGAACAGGGTATCAAATTTAGAAAACCAACTAGTGCTTGCTTATGGGGAAAGGTGCCTTGGGGTGCTGCATAAAACCAGAGACTGAAATTAGCACAGATAACTTTCCATAAGCAAAATATGTAATAGACAAGACCTACTCCTTGCTCAACGAAATGGACCCAACACCACATATTCAACGCCTAGGAATATACCTGACTAGGAAGAATCTTAAAACCCACGGACTTATATGTCCCCGTAAGAGAATCAAGCATGTGTACAGCGGCGGAAATGCAGCAGTGAAAATCCGATAAATCCCATTATCAAAATAAATTTCGAAAAAAAAACAAAAAGACAGTGAAATAGAGAGCAGTTCTTAAATAATTCACTCAGGGCATATGATGCAACCGGGATTGACCACATCTACACCCAGAGCTGGTTGAGACATAAGGCTGGACACTTCAGGCTGATAGCATTGGTGAGTTTCGGTGAGCAAATGCAGACCCTTTGAAGTCATAGTGCATGGTACCCATTCCATGGGTCCAAACTCTCCAGGTTCAAGGGATTCTTCCTCCAGCTAAAACATGCATGGGAAACGCAGAGTATCGTCCACCGTGTGATTGGGAAACGATTTAAAGTACATCTCAGTTTTCGTATCCTGGTCCTCGGATTCACCATTCCAGATGCTTTACTAACACTCTCCCCGCTTGGAGAGTCAGTGCCTTTAACCTCCTCTTTGGCACAGCTTGCAATTTCTGTGCAAGATGAACAGGAATAGGGAGAACCAATGAGAGACTAGCTGTAGGTGTCTGCACGGGCAAATGTAACGCTCATTTCCCACCAGGAAGAGGAATTAAACAAAGGCTCAGCGTGCCCTGCCAGAAACAGATTAGGGCCTGAAGCAATCCTGCAGATTTGTGCCCAGCTCACAATAGAGCGAGTAGAAGAAAGGAGCTCGGGGCAATGTAATTCACAAACCTGCAGAGTTATAAATGACAGCTATCCTCCAAAAATATATTGAAGTAAGCCTGCGAAGGTGACTTGAAAGTGGGGCAGAATTTCAGGAAAACGATTGCAGGGGGTAGACTGGAATTGCCCTGAAAGCATAGGAAAAGAGGCAGAACGTCGACAATGATGCACTTGGCCAAAAAGGGCGTATGCGTTTTTTCCTGAATATATTCAGGAAAAAACGCATACGCACTTTTTGGCCATCCAAGCAAGCCTGTAAAGGAAATCTGCACTACAATGAAGTCTCACTGCCCCCCGGGCAAAAGGGCCATCTGAAAAAAGTGTAAAATCCAGAAATGTAGGACAGGATATGGAGAACAGGGAGCCTTGTTATGCTGATTGGCAGGATGTAAACTGCCAGCAGCCACCCTGGAGAAGTTTATGGTGTTTCCTGAAACACGTAAGAAACAAAACAACACAGCCTATGGCACTTCCACTTATGGTCCTATAGCTTACGGAAATTAAAATCAAAATCAGAGAGACACCCCAAAATTTGGGATGGCTGTGTTCCCAAGAAGCTCGTCTACAGTACCAGGTAAATATCCCAGAAAGCAAAAAATGGATAAAGAAGTTGTGGCACGTACGTACAATGCAATATCACTCAGCAATGAAATCTGTGTCATCAGGCCCGTAGCGGCATAGTGAGTGGATGCAGGTACGGTGATTCTACGAGAACTACGTCCCACAGAAAAAGAAACATCATAAGATATCACTAATACACGGAATGTAAACTTGACTACACATGAACTGAATTACAAAACAGAACAGGGTCTCAAATTTAGAAAATCAACTAGTACTTGCTTATGGGGAAAGGTGCGTTGGGGTGCTGCATAAAACCAGAGACTGAAATTAGCACAGAAAACTTTCCATAAGCCAAATATGTAATAGACAAAACCTACTACTTGCTCAACGAAATGGACCCAACACCACATATTCAACGCCTAGTAATATACCTGACGAGGAGGAATCTTTAAACCCATGGATATATATGTCTCCGTAAGACAATCAAGCATGTGTACAGCGGCTGAAACGCAGCTGTGAAAATCCGATAAATCCTATTATCAAAATAAATTTCGAAAACAAAACACAAAGACAGTGAAATAGAGAGCAATTCTTAACTAATTCACTCAGGGCATGTGATGCAACCGGGATTGACCACATCTACACCCAGAGCTGTTTGAGACATAAGGCTGGACACTTCAGGCTGATAGCATTGGTGAGTTTCGGTGAGCAAATGCAGACCCTTTGAAGTCATACTGCATGGGACCTATTCTATGGGTCCCAACTCTCCAGGTTCAAGGGATTCTTCCTCCAGCTAAAACATGCATTGTATACCCAGAGTATCGTTCACCGTGCGATTGGGAAACGATTTAAAATGCATCTCAGTTTTCGTATCCTGGTCCTCGGGTTCACCATTCCAGATGCTTTACTAACACTCTCCCCGCTTGGAGAGTCAGTGCCTTTAACCTCCTGTTTGGCACAGTTTGCAATTTCTGTGCAAGATGAACAGGAATAGGGAGAACCAATGAGAGACTAGCTATAGGTGTCTGCACGGGCAAATGTAACGCTCATTTCCCACCAGGAAGAGGAATTAAGCAAAGGCTCAGCGTGCCCTGCCGGAAACAGATTAGGGCCTGAAGCAATCCTGCGGTTTTGTGCCCAGCTCACAAGAAAGCGTGTTGAAGAAAGGAGCTCAGGGGCACTGTAATTCACAAACCTGCAGAGTTATAAATGACAGCTATCCTCCAAAAATATATTGAAGTAAGCCTGCGAAGGGGACTTGAAAGCGGGGCAGAATTTCAGGAAAACGATTGTAGGGGGTAGACTGGAATTGACCTGAAAGCATAGGAAAAGATGCACAACGTCGACAATGATGCACTTGGCCAAAAACGGCATATGCGTTTTTTCCTGAATATATTCAGGAAAAAACGCATACGCCCTTTTTGGCCAACCAAGCAAGCCTGTAAAGGAAATCTGCACTACAATGAAATCTCACTGCCCCCCCGGGCAAAAGGGCCATCTGAAAAAAGTGTAAAATCCAGAAAGTTAGGACAGGATATGGAGAACAGGGCGCCTTGTTATGCTGATTTACAGGATGTAAATTTTCAACAGCCACCCAGCAGAAGTGTATGGTGTTTCCTGAAACACGTAAGAAATAAAGCAACACAGCCTATGGCAATTGCACTTATGGTCCTATTGCTTAGCGAAATTAAAATCAAAAACAGAGAGCCCCCCAAAGTTTGGGACGGCTGTGTTCGCAAGAATCTCGTCTACAGTACCAGGTAAATATCCCAGAAAGCAAAATATGGATAAAAAAGTTGTGGCACATACGTGCAATGCAATATCACTCAGCAATGAAATCTGTGTCATCAGGCCTGTAGCGGCATAGTGAGTGGATGCAGGTACGGTGATTCTACGTGAACTACGTCACAGAGAAAAAGAAACATCATAAGATATCACTAATACACGGAATGTAAACTTGACTACACATGAACTGAATTACAAAACAGAACAGGGTTTCAAATTTACAAAACCAACTAGTGCTTGCTTATGGGGAAAGGTGCATTGGGGTGCTGCATAAAACCAGAGACTGAAATTAGCACAGATAACATTCCATAAGCCAAATATGTAATAGACAAGACCTACTCCTTGCTCAACGAAATGGACTCAACAACACATATTCAAAGCCTAGGAATATACCTGACTAGGAAGAATCTTAAAACCCATGGATTTATACGTCTCCGTAAGAGAATCAAGCGTGTGTACAGTGGCATAAACGCAGCAGTGAAAATCCGATAAATCCCATTATCAAAATAAATTTCAAGAACAAAACACAAAGACAGTGAAATAGAGAGCAATTCTTAAAGAATTCATTCAGGGCATGTGATGCAACCGGGATTTAACACATCTACACCCAGAGCTGGTTGAGACATAAGGCTGGACACTTCAGGCTGATAGCATTGGTGAGTTTCAGTGAGCAAATGCAGACCCTTTGAAGTCATACTGCATGGTACCCATTCCATGGGTCCCAACTCTCCAGGATCAAGGGATTCTTCCTCCAGCTAAAACATGCATTGTAAACCCAGAGTATCGTCCACCGTGTGATGGGGAAACGATTTAAAATGCATCTCAGTTTTCGTATCCTGGTCCTCGTGTTCACCATTCCAGATGCTTTACTAACACTCTCCCTGCTTGGAGAGTCAGTGCTTTAACCTCCTCTTTGGCAAAGCTTGCAATTTCTGTGCAAGATGAACAGGAATAGGGAGAACCAATGAGAGACTAGCTGTAGGTGTGTGCACGGGCAAATGTAATGCTCATTTCCCACCAGGAAGAGGAATTAACCAAAGGTTCAGCGTGCCCTGCCAGAAAAAGATTAGGGCCTGAAGCAATCCTGCGGTTTTGTGCCCAGCTCACAAGAAAGCGGGTTGAAGAAAGGAGCTCAGGGGCACTGTAATTCACAAACCTGCAGAGTTATAAATGACAGCTATCCTCCAAAAATATATTGAAGTAAGCCTGCGAAGGGGACTTGAAAGCGGGGCAGAATTTCAGGAAAACGATTGCAGGGGGTAGACTGGAATTGCCCTGAAAGCATAAGAAAAGAGGCAGAACGTTGACAATGATGCACTTGGCCAAAAAGGGCGTATGCGTTTTTTCCTGAATATATTCAGGAAAAAACGCATACGCCCTTTTTGGCCAACCAAGCAAGCCTGTAAAGGAAATCTGCACTACAATGAAGTCTCACTGCCCCCCGGGCAAAAGGGCCATCTGAAAAAATTGTAAAATCCAGAAAGGTAGGACAGGATATGGAGAACAGGGAGCCTTGTTATGCTGATTGGCAGGATGTAATTGCCAACAGCAACCCTGGAGAAGTGTATGGTGTTTCATGAAACACGTAAGAAATAAAGCAACACAGCCTATGGCAATTGCCTTTATGGTCCACTTGCTTAGGGAAATTAAAATCAAAAACAGAGAGCCACCCCAAAGTTTGGGACGGCTGTGTTCCCAAGAAGCTCGTCTACAGTACCAGGTAAATATCCCAGAAAGCAAAAAATGGATAAAGAAGTTGTGGCACGTACGTGCAATGCAATATCACTAAGCAATGAAATCTGCGTCATCAGGCCCGTAGCGGCATAGTGAGTGGATGCAGGTACGGTGATTCTACGTGAACTACGTCACACACAAAAAGAAACATCATAAGATATCACTAATACTCGGAATGTAAACTTGACTACACATGAACTGAATTACAAAACAGAACAGGGTCTCAAATTTAGAAAACCAACTAGTGCTTGCTTATGTGGAAAGGTGCCTTGGGGTGTTGCATAAAACCAGAGACTGAAATTAGCACAGATAACATTCCATAAGCCAAATATGTAATAGACAAGACCTACTCCTTGCTCAACGAAATGAACTCAACACCACATATTCAACGCATAGGAATATACCTGACTAGGAAGAATCTTAAAACCCATGGATTTATATGTCTCCGTAAGAGAATCAAGCGTGTGTACAGCGGCATAAAGGCAGCATGGAAAATCCGATAAATCCCATTATCAAAATAAATTTCAAAAACAAAACACAAAGAGAGTGAAATAGAGAGCAATTCTTAAATATTTCACTCAGGGCATGTGATGCAACCGGGATTGACCCCATCTACACCCAGAGCTAGTTGAGACATAAGGCTGGACAATTCAGGCTGATAGCATTGGTGAGTTTTGGTGAGCAAATGCAGACCCTTTGAAGTCATACTGCATGGTACCCATTCCATGGGTCCCAACTCTCCAGGTTCAAGGGATTCTTCCTCCAGCTAAAACATGCATGGGAAACCCAGAGTTTCGTCCACCGTGTGATTGGGAAACGATTTAAAATGCATCTCAGTTTTCGTATCCTGGTCCTCGGTTTCACCATTCCAGATGCTTTACTAACACTCTCCCCGCTTGGAGAGTCAGTGCCTTTAACCTCCTCTTTGGCACAGCATGCAATTTCTGTGCAAGATGAACAGGAATAGGGAGAACCAATCCGAGCCTAGCTGTAGGTGTCTGCACGGTCAAATATATCGCTCATTGCCCACCAGGAAGAGGAACTAAACAAACGCTCAGCATGCCCTGCCGGAAACAGATTAGTGCCTGAAGCAATCTTGCGGTTTTGTGCCCAGATCACAAGAAAGCGAGTTGAAGAAAGGAGCTCAGGGGCACTGTAATTCACAAGCATGTAGAGTTATAAATGACAGCTATCTTCCAAAAGTATATTGAAGTAAGCCTGCGGAGGGGACTTGAAAGCGGGGCAGAATTTCAGGAAAACGATTGCAGGAGGTAGACTGGAATTGCCCTGAAAGCATAGGAAAAGAGGCACAACGTCGACAATGATGCACTTGGCCAAAAAGGGCGTATGCGTTTTTTCCTGAATATATTCAGGAAAAAAGGCATACGCCCTTTTTGGCCAACCAAGCAAGCCTGTAAAGAAATCTGCACTACAATGAAGTCTCACTGCCACACGGGCAAAAGGGCCATCTGAAAAAAGTGTAAAATCCAGAAAGGTAGGACAGGATATGGAGAACAGGGAGCCTTGTTATGCTGATTGGCAGGATGTAAATTGCCAGCAGCCACCCTGGAGAAGTGTATGGTGTTTCCTAAAACACGTAAGAAACAAAGCAACACAGCCTATGGCACTTCCACTTATGGTCCTATAGCTTACGAAAATTAAAATCAAAAACAGAGAGCCACCCCAAAATTTGGGATGGCTGTGTTCCAAAGAAGCTCGTCTACAGTACCAGGTAAATATCCCAGAAAGCAAAAAATGGATAAAGAAGTTGTGGCACGTACGTGCAGTGCAATATCACTCAGCAATGAAATCTGTGTCATCAGGCCCGTAGCGGCATAGTGAGTGGATGCAGGTACGGTGATTCTACGTGAACTACGTCACACAGAAAAAGAAACATCATAAGATATCACTAATAAACGGAATGTAAACTTGACTACACATGAACTGAATTACAAAACAGAACAGGGTCGCAAATTTAGAAAACCAACTACTGCTAGCTTATGGGGAAAGGTGCCTTGGGCTGCTGCATAAAACCAGAGACTGAAATTAGCACAGATAACATTCCATAAGCCAAATATGTAATAGACAAGACCTACTCCTTGCTCAACGAACTGGCCTCAACACCACATATTCAACGCCTAGGAATATACCTGACTAGGAAGAATCTTAAAACCCATGGATATATATGTCTCCGTAAGACAATCAAGCGTGTGTACAGCGGCATAAACGCAGCAGTGAAAATCCGATAAATCCCATTATCAAAATAAATTTCAAAAACAAAACACAAAGACAGTGAAATAGAGGGCAGTTCTTAAAGAATTCACTCAGGGCATGTGATGCAACTGGGATTGACCACATCTACACCCAGAGCTGGTTGAGACATAAGGCTGGACACTTCAGGCTGATAGCATTGGTGAGTTTCGGTGAGCAAATGCAGACCCTTTGAAGTCATACTGCATGGTACCTATTCCATGGGTCCCAACTCTCCAGGTTCAAGGGATTCTTCCTCCAGCTAAAACATGCATGGGAAACCCACAGTATCGTCCACCGTGTGATTGGGAAACGTTTCAGAATGCATCTCAAGTTTCGTATCCTGGTCCTCGGGTTCACCATTCCAGATGCTTTACTAACACTCTCCCCGCTTGGAGAGTCAGTGCCTTTAACCTCCTCTTTGGCACAGCTTGCAATTTCTGTGCAAGATGAACAGGAATAGGGAGAACCAATGAGAGACTAGCTATAGGTGTCTGCAAGGGCAAATGTAACGCTCATTTCCCACCAGGAAGAGGAATTAACCAAAGGCTCAGCGTGCCCTGCCAGAAACAGATTAGGGCCTGAAGCAATCCTGCAGTTTTGTGCCCAGCTCACAAGAAAGCGAGTTGAAGAAAGGAGCTCAGGGGCACTGTAATTCACAAACCGGCAGAGTTATAAATGACAGCTATCCTCCAAAAATATATTGAAGTTAACCTGCGAAGGGGACTTGAAAGCGGGGCAGAATTTCAGGAAATCGATTGCAGAGGGTGGACTGGAATTGCCCTGAAATCATAGGAAAAGAGGCACAACGTCTACAATGATGCACTTGGCCAAAAAGTGCGTATGCGTTTTTTCCTGAATATATTCAGGAAAAAACGCATATGCCCTTTTTGGCCAACCAAGCAAGCCTGTAAAGGAAATTTGCACTACAATGAAATCTCACTGCCCCCCCGGGCAAAAGGGCTATCTGAAAATAGTGTAAAATCCAGAAAGTTAGGACAGGAAATGGAGAACAGGGAGCCTTGTTATGCTGATTGGCAGGATGTAAATTGCCAGCAGCCACCCTGGAGAAGTGTATGGTGTTTCCTGAAACACGTAAGAAATAAAGCAACTCAGCCTATGGCAATTGCCCTTATGGTCCTCTTGCTTAGGGAAATTAAAATCAAAAACAGAGAGCCACCCCAAAGTTTGGGACGGCTGTGTTCCCAAGAAGCTCGTCTACAGTACCAGGTAAATATCCCAGAAAGCAAAAAATGGATAAAGAAGTTGTGGCACGTACGTACAATGGAATATCACTCAGCAATGAAATCTGTGTCATCAGGCCCGTAGCGGCATAGTGAGTGGATGCAGGTACGGTGATTCTACGTGAACTACGTCCCACAGAAAAAGAAACATCATAAGATATCACTAATACACGGAATGTAAACTTGACTACACATGAACTGAATTACAAAACAGAACAGGGTCTCAAATTTATAAAACCAACTAGTGCTTGCTTATGGGGAAAGGTGCCTTGGGGTGCTGCATAAAACCAGAGACTGAAATTAGCACAGATAACATTCCATAAGCCAAATATGTAATAGACAAGACCTACTCGTTGCTCAACGAAATGAACTCAACACCACATATTCAACGCCTAGTAATATACCTGACTAGGAAGAATCTTAAAACCCATGGATTTATATGTCTCCGTAAGGGAATCAAGCGTGTGTACAGCGGCATAAAGGCAGCATGGAAAATCCGATAAATCCCATTATCAAAATAAATTTCAAAAACAAAACACAAAGACAGTGAAATAGAGAGCAATTCTTAAATATTTCACTCAGGGCATGTGATGCAACCGGGATTGACCACATCTACACCCAGAGCTGGTTGAGACATAAGGCTGGACACTTCAGGCTGATAGCATTGGTGAGTTTCGGTGAGCAAATGCAGACCCTTTGTAGTCATACTGCATGGTTCCCATTCCATGGGTCCCAACTCTCCAGGTTCAAGGGATTCTTCCTCCAGCTAAAACATGCATGGGAAACGCAGAGTATCGTCCACCGTGTGATTGGGAAACGATTTAAAGTACATCTCAGTTTTCGTATCCTGGTCCTCGGATTCACCATTCCAGATGCTTTACTAACACTCTCCCCGCTTGGAGAGTCAGTGCCTTTAACCTCCTCTTTGGCACAACTTGCAATTTCTGTGCAAGATGAACAGGAATAGGGAGAACCAATGAGAGACTAGCTGTAGGTGTCTGTACGGGCAAATGTAACGCTCATTTCCCACCAGGAAGAGGAATTAAACAAAGGCTCAGCGTGCCCTGCCAGAAACAGATTAGGGCCTGAAGCAATCCTGCAGATATGTGCCCAGCTCACAATAGAGCGAGTTGAAGAAAGGAGCTCGGGGCGATGTAATTCACAAACCTGCAGAGTTATAAATGACAGCTATCCTCCAAAAATATATTGAAGTAAGCCTGCGAAGGTGACTTGAAAGCGGGGCAGAATTTCAGGAAAACGATTGCAGGGGGTAGACTGGAATTGCCCTGAAAGCATAGGAAAAGAGGCAGAACGTCGACAATGATGCACTTGGCCAAAAAGGGCGTATGCGTTTTTTCCTGAATATATTCAGGAAAAAACGCATACGCACTTTTTGGCCATCCAAGCAAGCCTGTAAAGGAAATCTGCACTACAATGAAGTCTCACTGCCCCCCGGGCAAAAGGGCCATCTGAAAAAAGTGTAAAATCCAGAAATGTAGGACAGGATATGGAGAACAGGGAGCCTTGTTATGCTGATTGGCAGGATGTAAACTGCCAGCAGCCACCCTGGAGAAGTGTATGGTGTTTCCTGAAACACGTAAGAAACAAAACAACACAGCCTATGGCACTTCCACTTATGGTCCTATAGCTTACGGAAATTAAAATCAAAATCAGAGAGCCACCCCAATATTTGGGACGGCTGTGTTCACAAGAAGCTCGTCTACAGTACCAGGTAAATATCCCAGAAAGCAAAAAATGGATAAAGAAGTTGTGGCACGTACGTACAATGCAAAATCACTCAGCAATGAAATCTGTGTCATCAGGCCCGTAGCGGCATAGTGAGTGGATGCAGGTACGGTGATTCTACGAGAACTACGTCACACAGAAAAAGAAACATCATAAGATATCACTAATACACGGAATGTACACTTGACTACACATGAACTGAATTACAAAACAGAACAGGGTCTCAAATTTAGAAAATCAACTAGTACTTGCTTATGGGGAAAGGTGCGTTGGGGTGCTGCATAAAACCAGAGACTGAAATTAGAAAAGAAAACTTTCCATAAGCCAAATAAGTAATAGACAAAACCTACTACTTGCTCAACGAAATGGACCCAACACCACATATTCAACGCCTAGTAATATACCTGACGAGGAAGAATCTTTACACCCATGGATATATATGTCTCCGTAAGACAATCAAGCATGTGTACAGCGGCCGAAACGCAGCAGTGAAAATCCGATAAATCCTATTATCAAAATAAATTTCGAAAACAAAACACAAAGACAGTGAAATAGAGAGCAATTCTTAACTAATTCACTCAGGGCATGTGATGCAACCGGGATTGACCACATCTACACCCAGAGCTGTTTGAGACATAAGGCTGGACACTTCAGGCTGATAGCATTGGTGAGTTTCGGTGAGCAAATGCAGACCCTTTGAAGTCATACTGCATGGGACCTATTCTATGGGTCCCAACTCTCCAGGTTCAAGGGATTCTTCCTCCAGCTAAAACATGCATTGTATACCCAGAGTATCGTTCACCGTGCGATTGGGAAACGATTTAAAATGCATCTCAGTTTTCGTATCCTGGTCCTCGGGTTCACCATTCCAGATGCTTTACTAACACTCTCCCCGCTTGGAGAGTCAGTGCCTTTAACCTCCTGTTTGGCACAGTTTGCAATTTCTGTGCAAGATGAACAGGAATAGGGAGAACCAATGAGAGACTAGCTATAGGTGTCTGCACGGGCAAATGTAACGCTCATTTCCCACCAGGAAGAGGAATTAAGCAAAGGCTCAGCGTGCCCTGCCGGAACAGATTAGGGCCTGAAGCAATCCTGCGGTTTTGTGCCCAGCTAACAAGAAAGCGTGTTGAAGAAAGGAGCTCAGGGGCACTGTAATTCACAAACCTGCAGAGTTATAAATGACAGCTATCCTCCAAAAATATATTGAAGTATGCCTGCGAAGGGGACTTGAAAGCGGGGCAGAATTTCAGGAAAACGATTGTAGGGGGTAGACTGGAATTGATCTGAAAGCATAGGAAAA
The DNA here is from genome assembly GCF_963924675.1 of Phocoena phocoena. Taxonomy (NCBI): domain Eukaryota; kingdom Metazoa; phylum Chordata; class Mammalia; order Artiodactyla; family Phocoenidae; genus Phocoena; species Phocoena phocoena. Next base: position 440,851 of record NW_027077746.1, read on the forward strand.
GATGCACAACGTCGACAATGATGCACTTGGCCAAAAACGGCATATGCGTTTTTTCCTGAATATATTCAGGAAAAAACGCATACGCCCTTTTTGGCCAACCAAGCAAGCCTGTAAAGGAAATCTGCACTAAAATGAAATCTCACTGCCCCCCCGGGCAAAAGGGCCATCTGAAAAAAAGTGTAAAATCCAGAAAGTTAGGACAGGATATGGAGAACAGGGCGCCTTGTTATGCTGATTTACAGGATGTAAATTTTCAACAGCCACCCAGCAGAAGTGTATGGTGTTTCCTGAAACACGTAAGAAATAAAGCAACACAGCCTATGGCAATTGCACTTATGGTCCTATTGCTTAGCGAAATTAAAATCAAAAACAGAGAGCCCCCCAAAGTTTGGGACGGCTGTGTTCTCAAGAAGCTCGTCTACAGTACCAGGTAAATATCCCAGAAAGCAAAATATGGATAAAAAAGTTGTGGCACGTACGTGCAATGCAATATCACTCAGCAATGAAATCTGTGTCATCAGGCCTGTAGCGGCATAGTGAGTGGATGCAGGTACGGTGATTCTACGTGAACTACGTCACAGAGAAAAAGAAACATCATAAGATATCACTAATACACGGAATGTAAACTTGACTAAACATGAACTGAATTACAAAACAGAACAGGGTCTCAAATTTACAAAACCAACTAGTGCTTGCTTATGGGGAAAGGTGCATTGGGGTGCTGCATAAAACCAGAGACTGAAATTAGCACAGATAACATTCCATAAGCCAAATATGTAATAGACAAGACCTACTCCTTGCTCAACGAAATGGACTCAACAACACATATTCAAAGCCTAGGAATATACCTGACTAGGAAGAATCTTAAAACCCATGGATTTATACGTCTCCGTAAGAGAATCAAGCGTGTGTACAGTGGTATAAACGCAGCAGTGAAAATCCGATAAATCCCATTATCAAAATAAATTTCAAGAACAAAACACAAAGACAGTGAAATAGAGAGCAATTCTTAAAGAATTCACTCAGGGCATGTGATGCAACCGGGATTGACCACATCTACACCCAGAGCTGGTTGAGACATAAGGCAGGACACTTCAGGCTGATAACATTGGTGAGTTTCGGTGAGCAAATGCAGACCCTTTGAAGTCATACTGCATGGTACTCATTCCATGGGTCCCAACTCTCCAGGTTCAAGGGATTCTTCCTCCAGCTAAAACATGCATGGGAAACCCAGTGTATCGTCCACCGTGTGATTGGGAAACGATTTAAAATGCATCTCAGTTTTCGTATCCTGGTCCTCGGGTTCACCATTCCAGATGCTTTACTAACACTCTCCCCGCTTGGAGAGTCAGTGCTTTAACCTCCTCTGTGGCAAAGCTTGCAATTTCTGTGCAAGATGAACAGGAATAGGGAGAACCAATGAGAGACTAGCTGTAGGTGTGTGCACGGGCAAATGTAATGCTCATTTCCCACCAGGAAGAGGAATTAACCAAAGGTTCAGCGTGCCCTGCCAGAAAAAGATTAGGGCCTGAAGCAATCCTGCGGTTTTGTGCCCAGCTCACAAGAAAGCGAGTTGAAGAAAGGAGCTCAGGGGCACTGTAATTCACAAACCTGCAGAGTTATAAATGACAGCTATCCTCCAAAAATATATTGAAGTAAGCCTGCGAAGGGGACTTGAAAGCGGGGCAGAATTTCAGGAAAACGATTGCAGGGGGTAGACTGGAATTGCCCTGAAAGCATAGGAAAAGAGGCAGAACGTCGAAAATGATGCACTTGGCCAAAAAGTGCGTATGCGTTTTTTCCTGAATATATTCAGGAAAAAACGAATACGCCCTTTTTGGCCAAACAAGCAAGCCTGTAAAGGAAATCTGCACTACAATGAAGTCTCACTGCCCACCGGGCAAAAGGGCCATCTGAAAAAATTGTAAAATCCAGAAAGGTAGGACAGGATATGGAGAACAGGGAGCCTTGTTATGCTGATTGGCAGGATGTAATTGCCAACAGCAACCCTGGAGAAGTGTATGGTGTTTCCTGAAACACGTAAGAAATAAAGCAACACAGCCTATGGCAATTGCCCTTATGGTCCACTTGCTTAGGGAAATTAAAATCAAAAACAGAGAGCCACCCCAAAGTTTGGGACGGCTGTGTTCCCAAGAAGCTCGTCTACACTACCAGGTAAATATCCCAGAAAGCAAAAAATGGATAAAGAAGTTGTGGCATGTACGTGCAATGCAATATCACGCAGCAATGAAATCTGTGTCATCAGGCCCGTAGCGGCATAGTGAGTGGATGCAGGTACGGTGATTCTACGTGAACTACGTCACACAGAAAAAGAAACATCATAAGATATCACTAATACACGGAATGTAAACTTGACTACACATGAACTGAATTACAAAACAGAACAGGGTCTCAAATTTAGAAAACCAACTAGTGCTTGCTTATGTGGAAAGGTGCCTTGGGGTGTTGCATAAAGCCAGAGACTGAAATTAGCACAGATAACATTCCATAAGCCAAATATGTAATAGACAAGACCTACTCCTTGCTCAACGAAATGAACTCAACACCATATATTCAAGGCATAGGAATATACCTGACTAGGAAGAATCTTAAAACCCATGGATTTATATGTCTCCGTAAGAGAATCAAGCGTGTGTACAGCGGCATAAAGGCAGCATGGAAAATCCGATAAATCCCATTATCAAAATAAATTTCAAAAACAAAACACAAAGAGAGTGAAATAGAGAGCAATTCTTAAATATTTCACTCAGGGCATGTGATGCAACCGGGATTGACCACATCTACACCCAGAGCTGGTTGAGACATAAGGCTGGACACTTCAGGCTGATAGCATTGGTGAGTTTTGGTGAGCAAATGCAGACCCTTTGAAGACATACTGCATGGTACCCATTCCATGGGTCCCAACACTCCAGGTTCAAGGGATTCTTCCTCCAGCTAAAACATGCATGGAAACCCAGAGTTTCGTCCACCGTGTGATTGGGAAACGATTTAAAATGCATCTCAGTTTTCGTATCCTGGTCCTCGGTTTCACCATTCCAGATGCTTTACTAACACTCTCCCCGCTTGGAGAGTCAGTGCCTTTAACCTCCTCTTTGGCACAGCATGCAATTTCTGTGCAAGATGAACAGGAATAGGGAGAACCAATCCGAGCCTAGCTGTAGGTGTCTGCACGGGCAAATATAACGCTCATTGCCCACCAGGAAGAGGAACTAAACAAAAGCTCAGCGTGCCCTGCTGGAAACAGATTAGTGCCTGAAGCAATCCTGCGGTATTTTGCCCAGCTCACAAGAAAGCGAGTTGAAAAAAGGAGCTCAGGGGCACTGTAATTCACAAGCATGTAGAGTTATAAATGACAGCTATCTTCCAAAAGTATATTGAAGTAAGCCTGCGGAGGGGACTTGAAAGCGGGGCAGAATTTCAGGAAAACGATTGCAGGAGGTAGACTGGAATTGCCCTGAAAGCATAGGAAAAGAGGCACAACGTCGACAATGATGCACTTGGCCAAAAAGGGCGTATGCGTTTTTTCCTGAATATATTCAGGAAAAAAGACATACGCCCTTTTTGGCCAACCAAGCAAGCCTGTAAAGAAATCTGCACTACAATGAAGTCTCACTGCCACACGGGCAAAAGGGCCATCTGAAAAAAGTGTAAAATCCAGAAAGGTAGGACAGGATATGGAGAACAGGGAGCCTTGTTATGCTGATTGGCAGGATGTAAATTGCCAGCAGCCACCCTGGAGAAGTGTATGGTGTTTCCTGAAACACGTAAGAAACAAAGCAACACAGCCTATGTCACTTCCACTTATGGTCCTATAGCTTACGGAAATTAAAATCAAAAACAGAGAGCCACCCAAAATTTGGGACGGCTGTGTTCCCAAGAAGCTCGTCTACAGTACCAGGTAAATATACCAGAAAGCAAAAAATGGATAAAGAAGTTGTGGCACGTTCGTGCAATGCAATATCACTCAGCAATGAAATCTGTGTCATCAGGCCCGTAGCGGCAGAGTGAATGGATGCAGGTACGGTGATTCTACGTGAACTACGTCACACAGAAAAAGAAACATCATAAGATATCACTAATACACGGAATGTAAACTTGACTACACATGAACTGAATTACAAAACAGAACAGGGTCGCAAATTTAGAAAACCAACTAGTGCTAGCTTATGGGGAAAGGTGCCTTGGGCTGCTGCATAAAACCAGAGACTGAAATTAGCACAGATAACATTCCATAAGCCAAATATGTAATAGACAAGACCTACTCCTTGCTCAACGAACTGGCCTCAACACCACATATTCAACGCCTAGGAATATACCTGACTACTAAGAATCTTAAAACCCATGGATTTATATGTCTCCGTAAGACAATCAAGCCTGTGTACAGTGGCATAAACGCAGCAGTGAAAATCCGATAAATCCCATTATCAAAATAAATTTCAAAAACAAAACACAAACACAGTGAAATAGAGAGCAATTCTTAAATATTTCACTCAGGGCATGTGATGCAACCGGGATTGACCACATCTACACCCAGAGCTGGTTGAGACATAAGGCTGGACACTTCAGGCTGATAGCATTGGTGAGTTTCGGTGAGCAAATGCAGACCCTTTGTAGTCATACTGCATGGTACCCATTCCATGGGTCCCAAATCTCCAGGTTCAAGGGATTCTTCCTCCAGCTAAAACATGCATGGGAAACCCAGAGTTTAATCCACCGTGTGATTGGGAAACGATTTAAAATGCATCTCAGTTTTCGTATCCTGGTCCTCGGGTTCACCATTCCAGATGCTTTACTAACACTCTCCCCGCTTGGAGAGTCAGTGCCTTTAACCTCCTCTTTGGCACAGCTTGCAATTTCTGTGCAAGATTAACAGGAATAGGGAGAACCAATCCGAGCCTAGCTGTAGGTGTCTGCACGGGCAAATATAATGCTCATTGCCCACCAGGAAGAGGAACTAAACAAAGGCTCAGCATGCCCTGCTGGAAACAGATTAGTGCCTGAAGCAATCCTGCGGTTTTGTGCCCAGATCACAAGAAAGCGAGTTGAAGAAAGGAGCTCAGGGACACTGTAATTCACAAGCCTGTAGAGTTATAAATGACAGCTATCTTCCAAAAGTATATTGAAGTAAGCCTGCGAAGGGGACTTGAAAGCGGGGCAGAATTTCAGGAAAACGATTGCAGGGGGTAGACTGGAATTGGCCTGAAAGCATAGGAAAAGAGGCACAAGGTCGACAATGATGAACTTGGACAAAAAGGGCGTATGCCTTTTTTCCTGAATATATTCAGGAAAAATGGCATACGCCCTTTTTGGCCAACCAAGCAAGCCTGTAAAGGAAATCTGCACTACAATGAAGTCCCACTGCCCCCCGGGCAAAAGGGCCATCTGAAAAAAGTGTAAAATCCAGAAATGTAGGACAGGATATGGAGAACAGGGAGCCTTGTTATGCTGATTGGCAGGATGTAAATTGCCAGCAACCACCCTGGAGAAGTGTATGGTGTTTCCTGAAACACGTAAGAAACAAAGCAACACAGCCTATGGCACTTCCACTTATGGTCCTATAGCTTACGGAAATTAAAATCAAAAACAGAGAGCCACCCCAAAATTTGGGACGGCTGTGTTCCCAAGAAGCTTGTCTACAGTACCAGGTAAATATCCCAGAAAGCAAAAAATGGATAAAGAAGTTGTGGCACGTACGTGCAATGCAATATCACTCAGCAATGAAATCTGTGTCATCAGGCCCGTAGCGGCATAGTGAGTGGATGCAGGTACGGTGATTCTACGTGAATTACGTCACACAGAAAAAGAAACATCATAAGATATCACTAATAAACGGAATGTAAACTTGACTACACATGAACTGAATTACAAAACAGAACAGGGTCGCAAATTTAGAAAACCAACTAGTGCTAGCTTATGGGGAAAGGTGCCTTGGGCTGCTGCATAAAACCAGAGACTGAAATTAGCACAGATAACATTCCATAAGCCAAATATGTAATAGACAAGACCTACTCCTTGCTCAACGAACTGGCCTCAACACCACATATTCAACGCCTAGGAATATACCTGACTAGGAAGAATCTTAAAACCCATGGATTTATATGTCTCCGTAAGACAATCAAGCGTGTGTACAGCGGCATAAACGCAGCAGTGAAAATCCGATAAATCCCATTATCAAAATAAATTTCAAAAACAAAACACAAAGACAGTGAAATAGAGGGCAGTTCTTAAAGAATTCACTCAGGGCATGTGATGCAACCGGGATTTAACACATCTACACCCAGAGCTGGTTGAGACACAAGGCTGGACACTTCAGGCTGATAGCATTGGTGAGTTTCGGTGAGCAAATGCAGACCCTTTGAAGTCATACTGCACGGTACCTATTCCCTGGGTCCCAACTCTCCAGGTTCAAGGGATTCTTCCTCCAGCTAAAACATGCATGGGAAACCCACAGTATGGTCAACCGTGTGATTGGGAAACGATTTAAAATGCATCTCAGTTTTCGTATCCTGGTCCTTGGGTTCACCATTCCAGATGCTTTACTAACACCCTCCCCGCTTGGAGAGTCAGTGCCTTTAACCTCCTGTTTGGCACAGCTTGCAATTTCTGTGCAAGATGAACAGGAATAGGGAGATCCAATGAGAGACTAGGTATAGGTGTCTGCAAGGGCAAATGTAACGCTCATTTCCCACCAGGAAGAGGAATTAACCAAAGGCTCAGCGTGCCCTGCCAGAAACAGATTAGGGCCTGAAGCAATCCTGCGGTTTTGTGCCCAGCTCACAAGAAAGCGAGTTGAAGAAAAGAGCTCAGGGGCACTGTAATTCACAAACCGGCAGAGTTATAAATGACAGCTATCCTCCAAAAATATATTGAAGTAAGCCTGCGAAGGGGACTTGAATGCGGGGCAGAATTTCAGGAAAACGATTGCAGGGGGTAGACTGAAATTTCCCTGAAAGCATAGGAAAAGAGGCAGAACGTCGACAATGATGCACTTGGCCAAAAAGTGCGTATGCGTTTTCCCCTGAATATATTCAGGAAAAAACGCATATGCCCTTTTTGGACAACCAAGCAAGCCTGTAAAGAAATCTGCACTATAATGAAGTCTCACTGCCCCCCAGGCAAAAGGGCCATCTGAAAAAAGTGTAAAATCCAGAAAGGTAGGACAGGATATGGAGAACAGGGAGCCTTGTTATGCTGATTGGCAGGATGTAAATTGCCAGCAGCCACCCTGGAGAAGTGTATGGTGTTTCCTGAAACACGTAAGAAACAAAGCAACACAGCCTATGGCACTTCCAATTATGGTCCTATAGCTTACGGAAATTAAAATCAAAAACAGACAGCCACCCCAATATTTGGGACGGCTGTGTTCACAAGAAGCTCGTCTACAGTACCAGTTAAATATCCCAGAAAGCAAAAAATGGATAAAGAAGTTGTGGCACGTACGTGCTATGCAATATCACTCAGCAATGAAATCTGTGTCATCAGCGCCGTAGCGGCATAGTGAGTGGATGCAGGTACGGTGATTCTACGTGAACTACGTCACACAGAAAAAAAAACATCATAAGATATCTCTAATACACGGTATATAAACTTGACTACACATGAACTGAATTACAAAACAGAACAGGGTTGCAAATTGAGAAAACCAACTAGTGCTTGCTTATGGGGAAAGGTGCGTTGGGGTGCTGCATAAAACCAGAGACTGAAATTAGCAGAGATAACATTCCATAAGCCAAATATGTAATAGACAAGACCTACTCCTTGCTCAACGAAATGGACTCAACTCCACATATTCAACGCCTAGGAATATACCTGACTAGGAAAAATCTTAAAACCCATGGATTTATACGTCTCCGTAAAAGAATCAAGCGTCTGTACAGCGGCATAAAGGCAGCAGTGAAAATCCGATAAATCCCATTATCAAAATAAATTTCAAAAACAAAACACAAAGACAGTGAAATAGAGAGCAATTCTTAAATAATTCACTCAGGGCATGTGATGCAACCGGGATTTATCACATCTACACCCAGAGCTGGTTGAGACATAAGGCTGGACACTTCAGGCTGACAGCATTGTTGAGTTTTGGTGAGCAAATGCAGACCCTTTGAAGTCATACTGCATGGTACCTATTCCATGGGTCCCAACTCTCCAGGTTCAAGGGATTCTTCCTCCAGCTAAAACATGCATGGGAAACACAGAGTATGGTCCACTGTGTGATTGGGAAACGATTTAAAATGCATCTCAGTTTTCGTATCCTGGAACTCGGGTTCACCATTCCAGATGCTTTACTAACACTCTCCCTGCTTGGAGAGTCAGTGCCTTTAACCTCCTGTTTGGCACAGTTTGCAATTTCTGTGCAAGATGAACAGGAATAGGGAGAACCAATGAGAGACTAGCTATAGGTGTCTGCACGGGCAAATGTAACGCACATTTCCCACCAGGAAGAGGAATTAACCAAAGGCTCCGAGTGCCCTGCTCAGATTAGGGCCTGAAGCAATCCTGCGGTTTTGTGCCCAGCTCAAAAGAAAGCAAGTTGAAGAAAGGAGCTCAGGGGCACTGTAATTCACAAACCTGCAGAGTTATAAATGACAGCTATTCTCCAAAAATATATTGAAGTAAGCCTGCGAAGGGGACTTGAAAGCGGGGCAGAATTTCAGGAAAACGATTGCAGGGGGTAGACTGGAATTGCCCTGAAAGCATAGGAAAAGAGGCAGAATGTCGACAATGATGCACTTGGCCAAAAAGGGCGTATGCGTTTTTTCCTGAATATATTCAGGAAAAAACGCATACGCCCTTTTTGGCCAACCAAGCAAGCCTGTAAATGAAATCTGCACTACAATGAAGTCTCACTGCCCCCCGGGCAAAAGGGCCATCTGAAAAAAGTGTAAAATCCAGAAAGGTAGGACAGGATATGGAGAACAGGGAGCCTTGTTATGCTGATTGGCAGGATGTAAATTGCCAGCAGCCACCCTGGAGAAGTGTATGGTGTTTCCTGAAACCCATAAGAAACAAAGCAACACACCCTATGACAATTGCACTTATGGTCCTATTGCTTAGGGAAATTAAAATCAGAAACAGAGAGCCACCCCAAAGTTTGGAACGGCTGTGTTCCCAAGAAGCTCCTCTACAGTACCAGGTAAATATCCCAGAAAGCAAAAAATGGATAAAGAATTTGTGGCACGTACCTGCAATGCAATATCACTCAGCAATGAAATCTGTGTCATCAGGACCGTAGCGGCATAGTGAGTGGATGCAGGTACGGTGATTCTACGTGAACTACGTCACACAGGAAAAGAAACATCATAAGATATCACTTATACACGGAATGTAAACTTGCCTACACATGAACTGAATTACAAAACAGAACAGGGTCTCAAATTTAGAAAACCAACTAGTGCTTGCTTTTGGGGAAAGGTTCCTTGGGGTGCTGCATAAAACCAGAGACTGAAATTAGCTCAGATAACATTCCATAAGCCAAATATGTAATAGACAAGACCTACTCCTTGCTCAACGAAATGGACTTAACACCACATATTCAACGCCTAGGAATATACCTGACTAGGAAGAATCTTAAAACCCATGGATTTATATGTCTCCGTAAGAGAATCAAGCATGTGTACAGCGGCATAAACGCAGCAGTGAAAATCCGATAAATCCCATTATCAAAATAAATTTCGAAAAAAAACCACAAAGACAGTGAAATAGAGAGCAATTCTTAAATAATTCACTCAGGGCATGTGATACAACCGGCATTTAACACATCTACAACCAGAGCTGGTTGAGACATAAGGCTGGACACTTCAGGCGGATAGCATTGGTGAGTTTCGGTGAGGAACTGCAGACCCTTTGAAGTCATACTGCATGGTACCTTTTCCATGGGTCCCAACTCTCCAGGTTCAAGGGATTCTTCCTCCAGCTAAAACATGCATGGGAAACCCACAGTATAGTCCACCGTGTGATTGGGAAATGATTTAAATTGCATCTAAGTTTTCGTATCCTGTTCCTCGTGTTCACCATTCCAGATGCTTTACTAACACTCTCCCTGCTTGGAGAGTCAGTGCTTTTAACCTCCTGTTTGGCACAGCTTGCAAATTCTGTGCAAGATGAACAGGAATAGGGAGAACCAATGAGAGACTAGCTATAGGTGTCTGCACGGGCAAATGTAACGCTCATTTCCAACTAGGAAGAGGAATTAACCAAAGGCTCAGCGTGCCCTGCCGGAAACAGATTAGGGCCTGAAGCAATCCTGCGGTTTTGTGCCCAGCTCACAAGAAAGCGAGTTGAAGAAAGGAGCTCAGGGGCACTGTAATTCACAAACCTGCAGAGTTATAAATGACAGCTATCCTCCAAAAATATATTGAAGTAAGCCTGCGAAGGGGACTTGAAAGCGGGGCAGAATTTCAGGAAAACGATTGCAGGGGGTAGACTGGAATTGCCCTGAAAGCATAGGAAAAGAGGCAGAACTTCGACAATGATGCACTTGGCCAAAAAGGGCGTATGCGTTCTTTCCTGAATATATTCAGGAAAAAACGCATATGCCCTTTTTGGCCAACCAAGCAAGCCTGTAAAGGAAATCTGCACTACAATGAAGTCTCACTGCCCCCTGGGCAAAAGGGCCATCTGAAAAAAGTGTAAAATCCAGAAATGTAGGACAGGATATGGAGAACAGGGAGCCGTGTTATGCTGATGGGCGGGATGTAAATTGCGAACAGCCACACTGGAGAAGTGTATGGTGTTTCCAGAAACACGTAAGAATTAAGGCAACACAGCCTATGGCAATTGCACTTATGGTCCTATTGCTTAGGGAAATTAAAATCAAAAACAGAGTGCCACCCCAAAGTTTGGGACGGCTGTGTTCCCAAGAAGCTCGTCTACAGTAACAGGTAAATATCCCAGAAAGCAAAAAATGGATAAAGAAGTTGTGGCACGTACGTGCAAAACATTATCACTCAGCAATGAAATCTGTGTCATCAGGCCCGTAGAGGCATAGTGAGTGGATTCAGGTACGGTGATTCTAGGTGAACTAAATCACACAGAATATGAAACATCATAAGATATTACTAATAAATGGAATATAAACTTGATTACACATGAACTGAATTACAAAACAGAACAGGGTCTCAAATTTAGAAAACCAACTAGTTCTTGCTTATGGGGAAAGGTGCACTGGGGTGCTTTATAAAACCAGAGACTGAAATTACCACAGATACCTTTCCGTAAGCCAAATATATAATAGAAAAGACCTACTCCTTGCTCAACGAAATGGACTCAACACCCCATATTCAACGCCTAGGAATATACCTGACTAGGAAGAAACATAAAACCCATGGATTTATATGTCTCTGTAATAGAATCAAGCCTGTGTACAGCAGCCTAAATGCGTCAGGGAAAATCGGATAAATTCCATTATCAAAATAAATTTCAAAAACAAAACACAATGACAGTGAAATAGAGAGCAATTCTTCAATAATTCACTCAGGGCATGTGAGGCAACCTGGATTTACCACATATACACCCACAGCTGGTTGAGACCTAAGGCTGGACACTTCAGGCTGATAGCATTGGTGAGGTTCGGTGAGCAAATGCAGACCCTTTGTAGTCATACTGCATGGTACCCATTCCATGGGTCCCAACTTTCCAGGTTCATGGGATTCTTCCTTCAGCTAAAACATGCATGGGAAACCCAGAATATGGTCCACGAATTGATTGGGACACGACTTAAAATGCATCTCAGTTTTTGAATCCTGCTCCTCGTGTTCAGCATTCCAGATGCTTTATTAACACTCTCCCCATTTGGAGAGTCAGTGCCTTTAACCTCCTGTTTGGCACAGTTGGCAATTTCTGCACAAGATGAACAGGAATAGGGAGAACCAATGAGAGACTAGCTGTAGGTTTCTGCATGGGCCAATGGAATGTTCATTTCCCACCAGGAAGAGGAATTAACCAAAGGCTCAGCACGCCCTGCTGGAAACAGATTAGGGCCTGAAGCATTCCTGCGGGTTTGTGCCCAGCTCAAAAGAAAGCGAGTTGAAGAAAGGAGCACAGGGGCTCAGTAATTCACAAACCTGCAGAGTTATAAATGATAGCTATCCTCCAAAATATATTGCAGTAAGCCTGCCAAGGGACTAGAAAGCCGGGCAAAATTTCAGGAAAATGATTGCAGGGGGTAGAGTTGAATTGGCCTTAAAGCATAGGAAAAGAGGCAGAACGTCGACAATGATGCACTTGGCCAAAAATGGCGTATGCGTTTTTTCCTGAATATATTCAAGAGAAAACGCAGCAATTATACCCCAATAAAGATGTTTAAAAAAAAAAAAAAAAAAAAAAAAAAAAAAAAAAGAGAAAACGCATACGCCCTTTTTGGCCAACCAAGGAAGCCTGTAAAGGATATCTGCACTACAATGAAATCTCACTGCCCCCTGGGCAAAAGGGCCATCTTAAAAAGTGTAAAATCCAGAAAGGTAGGACAGGATATGGAGAACAGGGAGCCTTGTTATGCTGATTGGCAGGATGTAAATTGTGAACAGCCAACCTGGAAAAGTGTATGGTGTTTCCTGAAACACGTAAGAAATAAAGCAACACAGCCTATGGCAATTGCACTTATGGTCCTATTGCTTAGGGAAATTAAAATCAAAAACAGAGAGCCACTTCAAAGTTTGGGACGGCTGTGTTCCCAAGAAGCTCGTCTACAGTACCAGGTAAATATCCCAGAAAGCAAAAAATGGATAAAGAAGCTGCGGCACGTACGTGCAATGCAATATCACTCAGCAATGAAATCTGTGTCATTAGGCCCGTAGCGGCATAGTGAGTGGATGCAGGTACGGGGATTCTACGTGAACTACGTCACACAGAAAAAGAAACATCATAAGATATCACTAATACACGGAATGTAAACTTCACTACACATGAACTGAATTACAAAACAGAACAGGGTCTCAAATTTAGAAAACCAACTAGTGCTTGATTATGGGGAACGGTGCCTTGGGTTGCTGCATAAAACCAGAGACTGAAATTAGCACAGATAACATTCCATGAGCCAAATATGTAATAGACAAGACCTACTCCTTGCTCAACAAAATGGACTCAACACCACATATTCAACGCCTAGGTATATACCTGAGTAGGAAGAATCTTAAAACCCATGGATTTATATGTCTCCGTAAGAGAATCAAGCGTGTGTACAGCGGCATAAACGCAGCAGTGAAAATCCGATAAATCCCATTATCAAAATAAATTTCAAAAACAAAACACAAAGACAGTGAAATAGAGAGCAATTCTTAAATAATTCACTCAGAGCATGTGATGCAACCGGGATTTAACACATCTGCACCCAGAGCTGGTTGAGACATAAGGCTGGACACTTCAGGCTGATAGCATTGGTGAGTTTCGGTGAGCAAATGCAGACCCTTTGAAGTCATACTGCATGGTACTCATTCCATGGGTCCCAACTCTCCAGGTTCAAGGGATTCTTCCTCCAGCTAAAACATGCATGGGAAACCCAGTGTATCGTCCACCGTGTGATTGGGAAACGATTTAAAATGCATCTCAGTTTTCGTATCCTGGTCCTCGGGTTCACCATTCCAGATGCTTTACTAACACTCTCCCCGCTTGGAGAGTCAGTGCCTTTAACCTCCTCTTTGGCAGCGCTTGCAATTTCTGTGCAAGATGACCAGGAATAGGGAGAACCAATGAGAGACTAGCTGTAGGTGTCTGCACGGGCAAATGTAACGCACATTTCCCACCAGGAAGAGGAATTAACCAAAGGCTCAGGATGCCCTGCCGGAAACAGATTAGGGCCTGAAGCAATCCTGCGGTTTTGTGCCCAGCTCACAAGAAAGCGAGTTGAAGAAAGGAGCTCAGGGGCACTGTAATTCACAAACCTGCAGAGGTATAAATGACAGCTATCCTCCAAAAATATATTGAAGTAAGCTTGCGAAGGGGACTTGAAAGTGGGGCAGATTTTCAGGAAAACGATTGCAGGGGGTAGACTGGAATTGCCCTGAAAGCATAGGAAAAGAGGCAGAACATCGACAATGATGCACTTGGCCAAAAAGGGCGTATGCGTTTTTTCCTGAATATATTCAGGAAAAAACGCATACGCCCTTTTTGGCCAACCAAGCAAGCCTGTAAAGGAAATCTGCACTACAATGAAGTCTCACTGCCCCCCGGGCAAAAGGGCCATCTGAAAAAAGTGTAAAATCCAGAAAGGTAGGACAGGATATGGAGAACAGGGAGCCTTGTTATGCTGATTGGCAGGATGTAAATTGCCAACAGCCACCCTGGAGAAGTGTATGGTGTTTCCTGAAACACGTAAGAAACAAAGCAACACAGCCTATGGCACTTCCACTTATGGTCCTATAGCTTACGGAAATTAAAATCAAAAACAGACAGCCACCCCAATATTTGGGACGGCTGTGTTCACAAGAAGCTCGTCTACAGTATCAGGTAAATATCCCAGAAAGCAAAAAATGGATAAAGAAGTTGTGGCACGTACGTACAATGCAATATCACGCAGCAATGAAATCTGTGTCATCAGGCCCGTAGCGGCATAGTGAGTGGATGCAGGTACGGTGATTCTATGTGAACTACGTCACACAGAAAAAGAAACATCATAAGATATCACTAATACACGGAATGTAAACTTGACTACACATGAACTGAATTACAAAACAGAACAGGGTCTCAAATTTAGAAAACCAACTAGTGCTTGCTTATGGGGAAAGGTGCGTTGGGGTGCTGCATAAAACCAGAGACTGAAATTAGCACAGATAACTTTCCATAAGCCAAATATGTAATAGACAAGACCTACTCCTTGCTCAACGAAATGGACGCAACACCACATATTCAATGCCTAGGAATATACCTGACTAGGAAGAATCTTAAAACCCATGGATATATATGTCTCCGTAAGAGAATCAAGCGTGTGTACAGTGGCAGAAACGCAGCAGTGAAAATCCGATAAATCCCATTATCAAAATAAATTTCGAAAACAAAACACAAAGACAGTGAAATAGAGAGCAATTCTTAAATAATTCACTCAGGGCATGTGATGCAACCGGGATTGACCACATCTACACCCAGAGCTGGTTGAGACATAAGGCTGGACACTTCAGGCTGATAGCATTGGTGAGTTTCGGTGAGCAAATGCAGACCCTTTGAAGTCATACTGCATGGTACCCATTCCATGGGTCCCAACTCTTCAGGGTCAAGGGATTCTTCCTCCAGCTAAAACATGCATGGGAAACCCACAGTATGGTCCACCGTGTGATTAGGAAACGATTTAAAATGCATCTCAGTTTTCGTATCCTGGTCCCCGGGTTCACCATTCCAGATGCTTTACTAACACTCTC
Source organism: Phocoena phocoena (assembly GCF_963924675.1). Lineage (NCBI taxonomy): Eukaryota > Metazoa > Chordata > Mammalia > Artiodactyla > Phocoenidae > Phocoena > Phocoena phocoena. The sequence continues at coordinate 456,219 of NW_027077746.1, forward strand.
CCTGCTTGGAGAGTCAGTGCCTTTAATCTCCTGTTTGGCACAGCTTGCAATTTCTGTGCAAGATGAACAGGAATAGGGAGAACTAATGAGAGACTAGCTGTAGGTGTCTGCATGGGCAAATGTAACGCTCATTTCCCACCAGGAAGAGGAATTAAACAAAGGCTCAGCATGCCCTGCCAGAAACAGATTAGGGCCTGAAGCAATCCTGCGGTTTTGTGCCCAGCTCACAAGAAAGCGAGTTGAAGAAAGGAGCTCAGGGGCACTGTAATTCACAAACCTGCAGAGTTATAAATGACAGCTATCCTCAAAAAATATATTGAAGTATGCCTGCGAAGGGGAGTTGAAAGCGGGGCAGAATTTCAGGATAACGATTGCAGGGGGTAGACTGGAATTGCCCTGAAAGCATAGGAAAAGAGCCACAACGTCGACAATGATGCACTTGGCCAAAAAGGGCGTATGCGTTTTTTACTGAATATATTCAGGAAAAAACGCATACGCCCTTTTTGGCCAACCAAGCAAGCCTGTAAAGGAAATCTGCACTACAATGAAGTCTCACTGCCCCCCGGGCAAAAGGGCCATCTGAAAAAAGTGTAAAATCCAGAAATGTAGGACAGGATATGGAGAAGAGGGAGCCTTGTTATGCTGATTGGCAGGATGTAAATTGCCAGCAGCCACCCTGGAGAAGTGTATGGTGTTTCCTGAAACACGTAAGAAACAAAGCAACACAGCCTATGGCACTTCCACTTATGGTCCTATAGCTTACGGAAATTAAAATCAAAAACAGACAGCCACCCCAATATTTGGGACGGCTGTGTTCACAAGAAGCTCGTCTACAGTATCAGGTAAATATCCCAGAAAGCAAAAAATGGATAAAGAAGTTGTGGCACGTACGTACAATGCAATATCACTCAGCAATGAAATCTGTGTCATCAGGCCCATAGCGGCATAGTGAGTGGATGCAGGTACGGTGATTCTACGTGAACTACGTCACACAGAAAAAGAAACATCATAAGATATCACTAATACACGGAATGTAAACTTGACTACACATGAACTGAATTACAAAACAGAACAGGGTCTCAAATTTAGAAAACCAACTAGTGCTTGCTTATGGGGAACGGTGCCTTGGGTTGCTTCATAAAACCAGAGACTGAAATTAGCACAGATAACTTTCCATAAGCCAAATATGTAATAGACAAGACCTACTCCTTGCTCAACGAAATGGACCCAGCACCACATATTCAACGCCTAGGAATATACCTGACTAGGAAGAATCTTAAAACCCATGGATATATATGTCTCCGTAAGAGAATCAAGCGTGTGTACAGCGGCCAAAACGCAGCAGTGAAAATCCGATAAATCCCATTATGAAAATAAATTTCGAAAACAAAACACAAAGACAGTGAAATAGAGAGCAACTCTTAAATAATTCACTCAGGGCATGTGATGCAACCGGGATTGACCACATCTACACCCAGAGCTGGTTGAGACATAAGGCTGGACACTTCAAGCTGATAGCATTGGTGAGTTTCGGTGAGCAAATGCAGACCCTTTGAAGTCATACTGCATGGTACCCATTCCATGGGTCCCAACTCTCCAGGTTCAAGGGACTCTTCCTCCAGCTAAAACATGCATGGGAAACCCAGAGTATCGTCCACCGTGTGATTGGGAAATGATTTAAAATGCATCTCAGTTTTCGTATCCTGGTCCTCGGGTTCACCATTCCAGATGCTTTACTAACACTCTCCCCGCTTGGAGAGTCAGTGCCTTTAACCTCCTCTTTGGCACAGCTTGCAATTTCTGTGCAAGATGAACAGGAATAGGGAGAACTAATGAGAGACTAGCTGTAGGTGTCTGCATGGGCAAATGTAACGCTCATTTCCCACCAGGAAGAGGAATTAAACAAAGGCTCAGCATGCCCTGCCAGAAACAGATTAGGGCCTGAAGCAATCCTGCGGTTTTGTGCCCAGCTCACAAGAAAGCGAGTTGAAGAAAGGAGCTCAGGGGCACTGTAATTCACAAACCTGCAGAGTTATAAATGACAGCTATCCTCCAAAAATATATTGAAGTAAGCCTGCGAAGGGGACTTGAAAGCGGGGCAGAATTTCAGGAAAACGATTGCAGGGGGTAGACTGGAATTGCCCTGAAAGCATAGGAAAAGAGGCAGAACGTCGACAATGATGCACTTGGCCAAAAAGTGCGTATGCGTTTTTTCCTGAATATATTCAGGAAAAAATGCATACGCCCTTTTTGGCCAACCAAGCAAGCCTGCAAAGGAAATCTGCACTACAATGAAGTCTCACTGCCACCCGGGCAAAAGGGCCATCTGAAAAAAGTGTAAAATCCAGAAAGGTAGGACAGGATATGGAGAACAGGGAGCCTTGTTATGCTGATTGGCAGGATGTAAATTGCCAGCAGCCACCCTGGAGAAGTGTATGGTGTTTCCTGAAACACGTAAGAAACAAAGCAACACAGCCTATGGCACTTCCACTTATGGTCCTATAGCTTACGGAAATTAAAATCAAAAACAGACAGCCACCCCAATATTTGGGACGGCTGTGTGCACAAGTAGCTCGTCTACAGTATCAGGTAAATATCCCAGAAAGCAAAAAATGGATAAAGAAGTTGTGGCACGTACGTGCAATTCAGTATCACTCAGCAATTAAATCTGTGTCATCAGGCCCGTAGCGGCATAGTGAGTGGATGCAGGTACGGTGATTCTACGTGAACTACGTCAAACAGAAATAGGAACATCATAAGATATCACTGATACACGGAATGTAAACTTGACTACACATGAACTGAATTACAAAACAGAACAGGGTCTCAAATTTAGAAAACCAACTAGTGCTTGTTTATGGGGAAAGGTGCCTTGGGGTGCTGCATAAAACCAGAGACTGAAATTAGCACAGATAACTTTCCATAAGCCAAATATGTAATAGACAAGACCTACTCCTTGTTCAAAGAAATGGACCCAACACCACATATTCAACGCCTAGGAATATACCTGACTAGGAAGAATCTTAAAACCCATGGATATATATGTCTCCATAAGAGAATCAAGCGTGTGTACAGCGACAGAAACGCAGCAGTGAAAATCCGATAAATCCCATTATCAAAATAAATTTCGAAAACAAAACACAAAGACAGTGAAATAGAGAGCAATTCTTAAATAATTCACTCAGGGCATGTGATGCAACCGGGATTGACCACATCTACACCCAGAGCTGGTTGAGACATAAGGCTGGACACTTCAGGCTGATAGCATTGGTGAGTTTCGGTGAGCAAATGCAGACCCTTTGAAGTCATACTGCATGGTACCCATTCCATGGGTCCCAACTCTTCAGGGTCAAGGGATTCTTCCTCCAGCTAAAACATGCATGGGAAACCCACAGTATGGTCCACCGTGTGATTAGGAAACGATTTAAAATGCATCTCAGTTTTCGTATCCTGGTCCCCGGGTTCACCATTCCAGATGCTTTACTAACACTCTCCCTGCTTGGAGAGTCAGTGCCTTTAATCTCCTGTTTGGCACAGCTTGCAATTTCTGTGCAAGATGAACAGGAATAGGGAGAACTAATGAGAGACTAGCTGTAGGTGTCTGCATGGGCAAATGTAACGCTCATTTCCCACCAGGAAGAGGAATTAAACAAAGGCTCAGCATGCCCTGCCAGAAACAGATTAGGGCCTGAAGCAATCCTGCGGTTTTGTGCCCAGCTCACAAGAAAGCGAGTTGAAGAAAGGAGCTCAGGGGCACTGTAATTCACAAACCTGCAGAGTTATAAATGACAGCTATCCTCAAAAAATATATTGAAGTATGCCTGCGAAGGGGACTTGAAAGCGGGGCAGAATTTCAGGAAAACGATTGCAGGGGGTAGACTGGAATTGCCCTGAAAGCATAGGAAAAGAGCCACAACGTCGACAATGATGCACTTGGCCAAAAAGGGCGTATGCGTTTTTTACTGAATATATTCAGGAAAAAACGCATACGCCCTTTTTGGCCAACCAAGCAAGCCTGTAAAGGAAATCTGCACTACAATGAAGTCTCACTGCCCCCCGGGCAAAAGGGCCATCTGAAAAAAGTGTAAAATCCAGAAATGTAGGACAGGATATGGAGAAGAGGGAGCCTTGTTATGCTGATTGGCAGGATGTAAATTGCCAGCAGCCACCCTGGAGAAGTGTATGGTGTTTCCTGAAACACGTAAGAAACAAAGCAACACAGCCTATGGCACTTCCACTTATGGTCCTATAGCTTACGGAAATTAAAATCAAAAACAGACAGCCACCCCAATATTTGGGACGGCTGTGTTCACAAGAAGCTCGTCTACAGTATCAGGTAAATATCCCAGAAAGCAAAAAATGGATAAAGAAGTTGTGGCACGTACGTACAATGCAATATCACTCAGCAATGAAATCTGTGTCATCAGGCCCATAGCGGCATAGTGAGTGGATGCAGGTACGGTGATTCTACGTGAACTACGTCACACAGAAAAAGAAACATCATAAGATATCACTAATACACGGAATGTAAACTTGACTACACATGAACTGAATTACAAAACAGAACAGGGTCTCAAATTTAGAAAACCAACTAGTGCTTGCTTATGGGGAACGGTGCCTTGGGTTGCTTCATAAAACCAGAGACTGAAATTAGCACAGATAACATTCCATAAGCCAAATATGTAAAAGCCAAGACCTACTCCTTGCTCAACGAAATGGACTCAACACCACATATTCAACGCCTTGGAATATACCTGACTAGGAATAATGTAAAACCCATGGATATATATGTCTCCGTAAGAGAATCAAGCGTGTGTACAGGGGCCGATACGCAGCAGTGAAAATCCGATAAATCCCATTATCAAAATAAATTTCGAAAACAAAACACAAAGACAGTGAAATAGAGAGCAATTCTTAAATAATTCACTCAGGGCATGTGATGCAACCGGGATTGACCACTTCTACACCCAGAGCTGGTTGAGACATAAGGCTGGACACTTCAGGCTGATAGCATTGGTGAGTTTCAGTGAGCAAATGCAGACCCTTTGAAGTCATACTGCATGGTACCCATTCCATGGGTCCCAACTCTCCAGGTTCAAGGGACTCTTCCTCCAGCTAAAACATGCATGGGAAACCCAGAGTATCGTCCACCGTGTGATTGGGAAATGATTTAAAATGCATCTCAGTTTTCGTATCCTGGTCCTCGGGTTCACCATTCCAGATGCTTTACTAACACTCTCCCCGCTTGGAGAGTCAGTGCCTTTAACCTCCTCTTTGGCACAGCTTGCAATTTCTGTGCAAGATGAACAGGAATAGGGAGAACTAATGAGAGACTAGCTGTAGGTGTCTGCATGGGCAAATGTAACGCTCATTTCCCACCAGGAAGAGGAATTAAACAAAGGCTCAGCATGCCCTGCCAGAAACAGATTAGGGCCTGAAGCAATCCTGCGGTTTTGTGCCCAGCTCACAAGAAAGCGAGTTGAAGAAAGGAGCTCAGGGGCACTGTAATTCACAAACCTGCAGAGTTATAAATGACAGCTATCCTCCAAAAATATATTGAAGTAAGCCTGCGAAGGGGACTTGAAAGCGGGGCAGAATTTCAGGAAAACGATTGCAGGGGGTAGACTGGAATTGCCCTGAAAGCATAGGAAAAGAGGCAGAACGTCGACAATGATGCACTTGGCCAAAAAGTGCGTATGCGTTTTTTCCTGAATATATTCAGGAAAAAATGCATACGCCCTTTTTGGCCAACCAAGCAAGCCTGCAAAGGAAATCTGCACTACAATGAAGTCTCACTGCCCCCCGGGCAAAAGGGCCATCTGAAAAAAGTGTAAAATCCAGAAAGGTAGGACAGGATATGGAGAACAGGGAGCCTTGTTATGCTGATTGGCAGGATGTAAATTGCCAGCAGCCACCCTGGAGAAGTGTATGGTGTTTCCTGAAACACGTAAGAAACAAAGCAACACAGCCTATGGCACTTCCACTTATGGTCCTATAGCTTACGGAAATTAAAATCAAAAACAGACAGCCACCCCAATATTTGGGACGGCTGTGTGCACAAGTAGCTCGTCTACAGTATCAGGTAAATATCCCAGAAAGCAAAAAATGGATAAAGAAGTTGTGGCACGTACGTGCAATTCAGTATCACTCAGCAATTAAATCTGTGTCATCAGGCCCGTAGCGGCATAGTGAGTGGATGCAGGTACGGTGATTCTACGTGAACTACGTCACACAGAAAAAGAAACATCATAAGATATCACTAATACACGGAATGTAAACTTGACTACACATGAACTGAATTACAAAACAGAACAGGGTCTCAAATTTAGAAAACCAACTAGTGCTTGTTTATGGGGAAAGGTGCCTTGGGGTGCTGCATAAAACCAGAGACTGAAATTAGCACAGATAACTTTCCATAAGCCAAATATGTAATAGACAAGACCTACTCCTTGTTCAAAGAAATGGACCCAACACCACATATTCAACGCCTAGGAATATACCTGACTAGGAAGAATCTTAAAACCCATGGATATATATGTCTCCATAAGAGAATCAAGCATGTGTACAGCGGCCGAAACGCAGCAGTGAAAATCCGATAAATCCCATTATCAAACTAAATTTCGAAAACAAAACACAAAGACAGTGAAATAGAGAGCAATTCTTAAATAATTCACTCAGGGCATGTGATGCAACCGGGATTTCACACATCTACACCCAGAGCTGGTTGAGTCATAAGGCTGGACACTTCAGGCTGATAGCATTGGTGAGTTTCGGTGAGCAAATGCAGACCCTTTGAAGTCATACTGCATGGTACCCATTCCATGGGTCCCAACTCTCCAGGTTCAAGGGATTCTTTCTCCAGCCAAAACATGCATGGGAAACCCAGAGTATCATCCACCGTGTGATTGGGAAACGATTTAAAATGCATCTCAGTTTTCGTATCCTGGTCCTCGGGTTCACCATTCCAGATGCTTTACTAACACTCTCCCCGCTTGGAGAGTCAGTGCCTTTAACCTCCTCTTTGGCACAGCTTGCAATTTCTGTGCAAGATGAACAGGAATAGGGAGAACCAATGAGAGACTAGCTGTAGGTGTCTGCACGGGCAAATGTAATGCTCATTTCCCACCAGGAAGAGGAATTAACCAAAGGCTCAGCATGCCCTGCCAGAAACAGATTAGGGCCTGAAGCAATCCTGCGGTTTTGTGCCCAGCTCACAAGAAAGCGAGTTGAAGAAAGGAGCTCAGGGGCACTGTACTTCACAAACCTGCGGAGTTATAAATGACAGCTATCCTCCAAAAATATATTGAAGTAAGCCTGCGAAGGGGACTTGAAAGCGGGGCAGAATTTCAGGAAAACGATTGCAGGGGGTAGACTGGAATTGCCCTGAAAGCATAGGAAAAGAGCCACAACGTCGACAATGATGCACTTGGCCAAAAAGTGCGTATGCGTTTTTTCCTGAATATATTCAGGAAAAAACGCATACGCCCTTTTTGGCCAACCAAGCAAGCCTGCAAAGGAAATCTGCACTACAATGAAGTCTCACTGCCCCCCGGGCAAAAGGGCCATCTGAAAAAAGTGTAAAATCCAGAAAGGTAGGACAGGATATGGAGAACAGGGAGCCTTGTTATGCTCATTGGCAGGATGTAAATTGCCAACAGCCACCCTGGAGAAGTGTATGGTGTTTCCTGAAACACGTAAGAAATAAAGCAACACAGCCTATGGCAAATACAAATATGGTCCTATTCCTTAGGGAAATTAAAATCAAAAACAGAGAGCCACCCCAAAGGTTGGGACGGCTGTGTTCCCAAGAAGCTCGTCTACAGTACCAGGTAAATATCCCAGAAAGCAAAAAATGGATAAAGAAGTTGTGGCCCCTACGTGCAATGCAGTATCACTCAGCAATGAAATCTGTGTCATCAGGCCCGTAGCGGTATAGTGAGCGGATGCAGGTACGGTGATTCTACGTGAACTACGTCACACAGAAAAAGAAACATCATAAGTTATCACTAATACACGGAATGTAAACTTGACTACACATGAACTGAATTACAAAACAGAACAGGGTCTCAAATTTAGAAAACCAACTAGTGCTTGCTTATGGGGAAAGGTGCCTTGGGGTGCTGCATAAACCCAGAGACTGAGATTAGCACAGATAACATTCCATAAGCCAAATATGTAATAGAAAAGACCTACTCCTTGCTCAACGAAATGGACTCAACACCACATATTCAACGCCTAGGAATATACCTGACTAGGAAGAATCTTAAAACCCATGGATATATATTTCTCCATAAGAGAATCAAGCGTGTGTATAGAGGCCAAAATGCAGCAGTGAAAATCCGATAAATCGCATTATCAAAATAAATTTCGAAAACAAAACACAAAGACAGTGAAATAGAGAGCAATTCTTAAATAATTCACTCAGGGCATGTGATGCAACCGGGATTGACCACATCTACACCCAGAGCTGGTTGAGACATAAGGCTGGACACTTCAGGCTGATAGCATTGGTGAGTTTCGGTGAGCAAATGCAGACCCTTTGAAGTCATACTGCATGGTACCTATTCCATGGGTCCCAACTCCAGGTTCAAAGGATTCTTCCTACAGCTAAAACATGCATGGGAAACCCACAGTATGGTCCACCGTGTGATTGGGAAACGATTTAAAATGCATCTCAGTTATCGTATCCTGGTCCTCGGGTTCACCATTCCAAATGCTTTACTAACACTCTCCCTGCTTGGAGAGTCAGTGCCTTTAACCTCCTGTTTGGCACAGCTTGCAATTTCTGTGCAAGATGAACAGGAATAGGGAGAACCAATGAGAGACTAGCTGTAGGTGTCTGCACGGGCAAATGTAACGCTCATTTCCCACCAGGAAGAGGAATTAACCAAAGGCTCAGCATGCCCTGCCGGAAACAGATTAGGGCCTGAAGCAATCCTGCGGTTTTGTGCCCAGCTCACAAGAAAGCGAGTTGAAGAAAGGAGCTCAGGGGCACTGTAATTCACAAACCTGCAGAGTTATAAATGACAGCTATCCTCCAAAAATATATTGAAGTAAGCCTGCGAAGGGGACTTGAAAGCGGGGCAGAATTTCAGGAAAACGATTGCAGGGGGTAGATTTGAACTGCCCTGAAAGCATAGGAAAAGAGGCAGAACGTCGACAATGATGCACTTGGCCAAAAAGGGCGTATGCGTTTTTTCCTGAATATATTCAGGAAAAAACGCATTCGCCCTTTTCTGCCAACCAAGCAAGCCTGTAAAGGAAATCTGCACTACAATGAAGTCTCACTGCCCCCTGAGCAAAAGGGCCATCTGAAAAAAGTGTAAAATCCAGAAAGGTAGGACAGGATATGGAGAAAAGGGAGCCTTGTTATGCTGATTGGCAGGATGTAAATTGCCAGCAGCCACCCTGGAGAAGTGTATGGTGTTTCCTGAAACACGTAAGAAACAAAGCAACACAGCCTATGGCACTTCCACTTATGGTCCTATAGCTTACGGAAATTAAAATCAAAAACAGACAGCCACCCCAATATTTGGGACGGCTGTGTTCACAAGTAGCTCGTCTACAGTATCAGGTAAATATCCCAGAAAGCAAAAAATGGATAAAGAAGTTGTGGCACGTACGTGCAATGCAGTATCACTCAGCAATAAAATCTGTGTCATCAGGCCCGTAGCGGCATAGTGAGTGGATACAGGTACGGTGATTCTACGTGAACTACGTCACACAGAAAAAGAAACATCATAAGTTATCACTAATACACGGAATGTAAACTTGACTAAACATGAACTGAATTACAAAACAGAACAGGGTCTCAAATTTAGAAAACCAACTAGTGCTTGCTTATGGGGAAAGGTGTGTTGGGGTGCTGCATAAAACCAGAGACTGAAATTAGCACAGATAACATTCCATAAGCCAAATATGTAATAGACAAGACCTACTCCTTGCTCAACGAAATGGACTCAACACCACATATTCAACGCCTAGGAATATACCTGACTAGGAAGAATCTTAAAACCCATGGATATATATGTCTCCGTAAGAGAATCAAGCGTGTGTACAGCGGCCGAAACGCAGCAGTGAAAATCCGATAAATCGCATTATCAAAATAAATTTCGAAAACAAAACACAAAGACAGTGCAATAGAGAGCAATTCTTAAATAATTCACTCAGGGCATGTGATGCAACCGGGATTGACCACATCTACACCCAGAGCTGGTTGAGACATAAGGCTGGACACTTCAGGCTTATAGCATTGGTGAGTTTCGGTGAGCAAATGCAGACCCTTTGAAGTCATACTGCATGGTACCTATTCCATGGGTCCCAACTCCAGGTTCAAGGGATTCTTCCTACAGCTAAAACATGCATGGGAAACCCACAGTATGGTCCACCGTGTGATTGGGAAACGATTTAAAATGCATCTCATTTATCATATCCTGGTCCTCGGGTTCACCATTCCAGATGCTTTACTAACACTCTCCCTGCTTGGAGAGTCAGTGCCTTTAACCTCCTGTTTGGCACAGCTTGCAATTTCTGTGCAAGATGAACAGGAATAGGGAGAACCAATGAGAGACTAGCTGTAGGTGTCTGCACGGCCAAATGTAACGCTCATTTCCCATCAGGAAGAGGAATTAACCAAAGGCTCAGCATGCCCTGCCGGAAACAGATTAGGGCCTGAAGCAATCCTGCGGTTTTGTGCCCAGCTCACAAAAAAGCGAGTTGAAGAAAGGAGCTCAGGGGCACTGTAATTCACAAACCTGCAGAGTTATAAATGACAGCTATCCTCCAAAAATATATTGAAGTAAGCCTGCGAAGGGGACTTGAAAGCGGGGCAGAATTTCAGGAAAATGATTGCACGGGGTAGACTGGAATTGCCCTGAAAGCATAGGAAAAGAGGCAGAACGTCGACAATGATGCACTTGGCCAAAAAGGGCGTATGCGTTTTTTCCTCAATATATTCAGGAAAAAACGCATACGCCCTTTTTGGCCAACCAAGCAAGCCTGTAAAGGAAATCTGCACTACAATGAAGTCTCACTGCCCCCCGGGCAAAAGGGCCATCTGAAAAAAGTGTAAAATCCAGAAAGGTAGGACAGGATATGGAGAACAAGGAGCCTTGTTATGCTGATTGGCAGGATGTAAATTGCCAACAGCTACCCTGGAGAAGTGTATGGTGTTTCCTGAAACACGTAAGAAATAAAGCAACACAGCCTATGGCAATTACACTTATGGTCCTATTCCTTAGGGAAATTAAAATCAAAAACAGAGAGGCACCCCAAAGTTTGGGACGGCTGTGCTCCCAAGAAGCTCGTCTACAGTACCAGGTAAATATCCCAGAAAGCAAAAAATGGATAAAGAAGTTGTGGCACGTACATGCAGTGCAATATCACTGAGCAATGAAATCTGTGTCCTCAGGCCCGTAGCGGCATAGTGAGTGGATGCAGGTACGGTGATTCTACGTGAACTACGTCACACAGAAAAAGAAACATCATAAGATATCACTAATACACGGAATGTAAACTTGACTACACATGAACTGAATTACAAAACAGAACAGGGTCTCAAATTTAGAAAACCAACTAGTGCTTGCTTATGGGGAAAGGTGCCTTGGGGTGCTGCATAAAACCAGAGACTGAAATTAGCACAGATAACATTCCATAAGCCAAATATGTAATAGACAAGACCTACTCCTTGCTCAACGAAATGGACTCAACACCACATATTCAACGCCTAGGAATATACCTGACTAGGAAGAATCTTAAAACCCATGCATATATATGTCTCCGTAAGAGAATCAAGCGTGTGTACAGCGGCCGAAACGCAGCAGTGAAAATCCGATAAATCGCATTATCAAAATAAATTTCGAAAACAAAACACAAAGACAGTGCAATAGAGAGCAATTCTTAAATAATTCACTCAGGGCATGTGATGCAACCGGGATTGACCACATCTACACCCAGAGCTGGTTGAGACATAAGGCTGGACACTTCAGGCTTATAGCATTGGTGAGTTTCGGTGAGCAAATGCAGACCCTTTGAAGTCATACTGCATGGTACCCATTCCATGGTTTTCAACTCTCCAGGTTCAAGGGATTCTTCCTCCAGCTAAAACATGCATGGGAAACCCAGATTATGGTCCACCGTGTGATTGGGAAACGATTTAAAATGCATCTCAGTTTTCGTATCCTGGTCCTCGGGTTCACCATTCCAGATGCTTTACTAACACTCTCCCTGCTTGGAGAGTCAGTGCCTTTAACCTCCTCTTTGGCACAGCTTGCAATTTCTGTGCAAGATGAACAGGAATAGGGAGAACCAATGAGAGACAAGCTGTAGGTGTCTGCACGGGCAAATGTAATGCTCATTTCCCACCAGGAAGAGGAATTAAACAAAGGCTCAGCGTGCCCTGCTGGAAACAGATTAGGGCCTGAAGCAATCCTGCGGGTTTGTGCCCAGCTCACAAGAAAGCGAGTTGAAGAAAGGAGCTCAGGGGCACTGTAATTCACAAACATGCAGAGTTATAAATGACAGCTATCTTCCAAAAGTATATTGAAGTAAGCCTGCGAAGGGGACTTGAAAGCGGTGCAGAATTTCAGGAAAACGATTGCAGGGTGTAGACTGGAATTGCCCTGAAAGTATAGGAAAAGAGGCAGAACGTCGACAATGATGCACTTGGCCAAAAAGGGCGTATGCGTTTTTTCCTGAATATATTCAGGAAAAAACGCATACGCCCTTTTTGGCCAACCAAGCAAGCCTGTAAAGGAAATCTGCACTACAATGAAGTCTCACTGCCCCCCTGGCAAAAGGGCCATCTGAAAAAAGTGTAAAATCCAGAAAGGTAGGACAGGATATGGAGAACAGGGAGCCTTGTTATGCTGATTGGCAGGATGTAAATTGCCAGCAGCCACCCTGGAGGAGTGTATGGTGTTTCCTGAAACACGTAAGAAATAAAGCAACACAGCCTATGGCAATTACACTTATGGTCCTATTCCTTAGGGAAATTAAAATCAAAAACAGAGAGCCACCCCAATATTTGGGACGGCTGTGTTCACAAGAACCTCGTCTACAGTATCAGGTAAATATTCCAGAAAGCAAAAAATGGATAAAGAAGTTGTGGCACGTACGTACAATGCAATATCACTCAGCATTTCAATCTGTGTCATCAGGCCCGTAGCGGCATAGTGAGTGGATGCAGGTACGGTCATTCTACGTGAACTACGTCACACAGAAAAAGAAACATCATAAGATATCACTAATGCACGGAATGTAAACTTGACTAAACATGAACTGAATTACAAAACAGAACAGGGTCTCAAATTTAGAAAACCATCTAGTGCTTCCTTATGGGGAAAGGTGCCTTAGGGTGCTGCATAAAACCAGAGAGTGAAATTAGCACAGATATCATTCCATAAGCCAAATATGTAATAGACAAGACCTACTCCTTGCTCAACAAAATGGACTCAACACCACATATTCAACGCCTAGGAATATACCTGACTAGGAAGAATCTTAAAACCCATGGATTTATATGTCTCCGTAAGAGAATCAAGCATGTGTACAGCGGCATAAACGCAGCAGTGAAAATCCGATAAATCCCATTATCAAAATAAATTTCAAAAACAAAACACAAAGACAGTGAAATAGAGAGCAATTCTTAAATAATTCACTCAGGGCATGTGATGCAACCGGGATTTAACACATCTACACCCAGAGCTGGTTGAGACATAAGGCTGGACACTTCAGGCTGATAGCATTGGTGAGTTTCGGTGAGCAAATGCAGACCCTTTGAAGTCATACTTCATGGTACCCATTCCATGGGTCCCAACTCTCCAGGTTCAAGGGATTCTTCCTCCAGCTAAAACATGCATGGGAAACCCAGAGTATCGTCCACCGTGTGATTGGGAAATGATTTAAAATGCATCTCAGTTTTCCTATCCTGGTCCTCGGGTTCACCATTCCAGATGCTTTACTAACACTCTCCCCGCTTGGAGAGTCAGTGCCTTTAACCTCCTCTTTGGCACAGCTTGCAATTTCTGTGCAAGATGAACAGGAATAGGGAGAACCAATGAGAGACTAGCTGTAGGTGTCTGCACGGGCAAATGTAACGCTCATTTCCCACCAGGAAGAGGAATTAAACAAAGGCTCAGCGTGCCCTGCTGAAAACAGATTAGGGCCTGAAGCAATCCTGCGGTTTTGTGCCCAGCTCACAAGAAAGCGAGTTGAAGAAAGGAGCTCAGGGGCACTGTAATTCACAAACCTGCAGAGTCATAAATGACAACTATCTTCCAAAAGTATATTGAAGAAAGCCTGCGAAGGGGACTTGAAAGCGGGGCAGAATTTCAGGAAAACGATTGCAGGGGGTAGACTGGAATTGCCCTGAAAGCATAGGAAAAGAGGCACAACGTCGACAATGATGCACTTGGCCAAAAAGGGCGTATGCGTTTTTTCCTGAATATATTCAGGAAAAAACGCATACGCCCTTTTTGGCCAACAAAGCAAGCCTGTAAAGGAAATCTGCACTAAAATGAAGTCTCACTGCCCCCCGGGCAAAAGGGCCATCTGAAAAAAGTGTAAAATCCAGAAAGGTAGGACAGGATATGGAGAACAGGGAGCCTTGTTATGCTGATTGGCAGGATGTAAATTGTGAACAGCCACCCAGGAGAAGTGTATGGTGTTTCCTGAAACACCTAAAAAATAAAGCAACACAGCCTATGGCAATTGCAATTATGGTCCTATTGCTTAGGGAAATTAAAATCAAAAACAGAGAGCCACCCAAAGTTTGGGACGGCTGTGTTCCCAAGAAGCTCGTCTACAGTTCCAGGTAAATATCCCAGAAAGCAAAAAATGGATAAAGAAGTTGTGGCACGTACGTGCAAAGCAATATCACTCAGCAATGAAATCTGTGTCATCAGGCCCGTAGCAGCATAGTGAGTGGATGCATGTACGGTGATTCTACGTGAACTACGTCACACAGAAAAAGAAACATCATAATATATCACTAATACACTGAAGGTAAACTTGACTACACATGAACTGAATTACAAAACAGAACAGGGTCGAAATTTTAGAAAACCAACTAGTGCTTGCTTATGGGGAAAGGTGCCTTGGGGTGCTGCATAAAACCAGAGACTGAAATTAGCACAGATAACATTCCATAAGCCAAATATGTAATAGACAAGACCTACTCCTTGCTCAACAAAATGGACTCAACACCACATATTCAACGCCTAGGAATATACCTGACTAGGAAGAATCTTAAAACCCATGGATTTATATGTCTCCGTAAGAGAATCAAGCATGTGTACAGCGGCATAAACGCAGCAGTGAAAATCCGATAAATCCCATTATCAAAATAAATTTCAAAAACAAAACACAAAGACAGTGAAATAGAGAGCAATTCTTAAATAATTCACTCAGGGCATGTGATGCAACCGGGATTTAACACATCTACACCCAGAGCTGGTTGAGACATAAGGCTGGACACTTCAGGCTGATAGCATTGGTGAGTTTCGGTGAGCAAATGCAGACCCTTTGAAGTCATACTTCATGGTACCCATTCCATGGGTCCCAACTCTCCAGGTTCAAGGGATTCTTCCTCCAGCTAAAACATGCATGGGAAACCCACAGTATCGTCCACCGTGTGATTGGGAAACGATTTAAAATGCATCTCAGTTTTCCTATCCTGGTCCTCGGGTTCACCATTCCAGATGCTTTACTAACACTCTCCCCGCTTGGAGAGTCAGTGCCTTTAACCTCCTCTTTGGCACAGCTTGCAATTTCTGTGCAAGATGAACAGGAATAGGGAGAACCAATGAGAGACTAGCTGTAGGTGTCTGCACGGGCAAATGTAACGCTCATTTCCCACCAGGAAGAGGAATTAAACAAAGGCTCAGCGTGCCCTGCTGAAAACAGATTAGGGCCTGAAGCAATCCTGCGGTTTTGTGCCCAGCTCACAAGAAAGCGAGTTGAAGAAAGGAGCTCAGGGGCACTGTAATTCACAAACCTGCAGAGTCATAAATGACAGCTATCTTCCAAAAGTATATTGAAGAAAGCCTGCGAAGGGGACTTGAAAGCGGGGCAGAATTTCAGGAAAACGATTGCAGGGGGTAGACTGGAATTGCCCTGAAAGCATAGGAAAAGAGGCACAACGTCGACAATGATGCACTTGGCCAAAAAGGGCGTATGCGTTTTTTCCTGAATATATTCAGGAAAAAACGCATACGCCCTTTTTGGCCAACAAAGCAAGCCTGTAAAGGAAATCTGCACTGAAATGAAGTCTCACTGCCCCCCGGGCAAAAGGGCCATCTGAAAAAAGTGTAAAATCCAGAAAGGTAGGACAGGATATGGAGAACAGGGAGCCTTGTTATGCTGATTGGCAGGATGTAAATTGTGAACAGCCACCCTGGAGAAGTGTATGGTGTTTCCTGAAACACCTAAGAAATAAAGCAACACAGCCTATGGCAATTGCAATTATGGTCCTATTGCTTAGGGAAATTAAAATCAAAAACAGAGAGCCACCCAAAGTTTGGGACGGCTGTGTTCCCAAGAAGCTCGTCTACAGTACCAGGTAAATATCCCAGAAAGCAAAAAATGGATAAAGAAGTTGTGGCACATACGTGCAAAGCAATATCACTCAGCAATGAAATCTGTGTCATCAGGCCCGTAGCAGCATAGTGAGTGGATGCATGTACGGTGATTCTACGTGAACTACGTCACACAGAAAAAGAAACATCATAATATATCACTAATACACTGAAGGTAAACTTGACTACACATGAACTGAATTACAAAACAGAACAGGGTCGCAATTTTAGAAAACCAACTAGTGCTTGCTTATGGGGAAAGGTGCCTTGGGGTGCTGCATAAAACCAGAGACTGAAATTAGCACAGATAACATTCCAGAAGCCAAATATGTAATAGACAAGACCTACTCCTTCCTCAACGAAATGGACTCAACACCACATATTCAACGCCTAGGAATATACCTGACTAGGAAGAATCTTAAAACCCATGGATATATATGTCTCCGTAAGAGAATCAAGCGTGTGTACAGCGGCCAAAACGCAGCAGTGAAAATCCGATAAATACCATTATCAAAATAAATTTCGAAAACAAAACACAATGACAGTGAAATAGAGAGCAATTCTTAAATAATTCATTCAGGGCCTGTGATGCAACCGGGATTGACCACATCTACACCCAGAGCTGGTTGAGACATAAGGCTGGACACTTCAGGTTGATAGCATTGGTGAGTTTCGGTGAGCAAATGCAGACCCTTTGAAGTCATACTGCCTGGGACCCATTCCATGGGTCCCAACTCTCCAGGTTCAAGGCATTCTTCCTCCAGCTAAAACATGCATGGGAAACCCAGAGTATCGTCCACCGTGTGATTGGGAAACGATTTAAAATGCATCTCAGTTTTCGTATCCTGGTCCTCGGGTTCACCATTCCAGATGCTTTACTAACACTCTCCCCGCTTGGAGAGTCAGTGCCTTTAACCTCCTCTTTCGCACAGCTTGCAATTTCTGTGCAAGATGAACAGGAATAGGGAGAACCAATGAGAGACTAGCTGTAGGTGTCTGCACGGGCAAATGTAACGCTCATTGCCCACCATGAAGAGGAATTAACCAAAGGCTCAGCATGCCCTGCTGGAAACAAATTAGGGCCTGAAGCAATCCTGCGGTTTTGTGCTCAGCTCACAAGAAAGCGAGTTGAAGAAAGGAGCTCAGGGGCACTGTAATTCACAAACCTGCAGAGTTATAAATGACAGCTATCCTCCAAAAATATATTGAAGTAAGCTTGCGAAGGGGACTTGAAAGCGGGGCAGAATTTCAGGAAAACGATTGCAGGGGGTAGACTGGAATTGCCCTGAAAGCATAGGAAAAGAGGCAGAACGTCGACAATGATGCACTTGGCCAAAAAGCGCGTATGCGTTTTTTCCTGAATATATTCAGGAAAAAACGCATACGCCCTTTTTGGCCAACCAAGCAAGCCTGTAAAGGAAATCTGCACTACAATGAAGTCTCACAGCCCCCCGGGGAAAAGGGCCATCTGAAAAAAGTGTAAAATCCAGAAAGGTAGGACAGGATATGGAGAACAGGGAGCCTTGTTATGCTGATTGGCAGGATGTAAATTGTGAACAGCCACCCTGGAGAAGTGTATGGTGTTTCCTGAAACACGTAAGAAATAAAGCAACACAGCCTATGGCAACTGCACTTATGGTCCTATTGCTCAGGGAAATTAAAATCAAAAACAGAGAGCCACCCCAAAGTTTGGGACGGCTGTGTTCCCAAGAAGCTCGTCTACAGTACCAGGTAAATATCCCAGAAAGCAAAAAATGGATAAAGAAGGAGTGACAC
Source organism: Phocoena phocoena (assembly GCF_963924675.1). Taxonomy (NCBI): domain Eukaryota; kingdom Metazoa; phylum Chordata; class Mammalia; order Artiodactyla; family Phocoenidae; genus Phocoena; species Phocoena phocoena. Next base: position 474,569 of record NW_027077746.1, read on the forward strand.
GTACGTACAATGCAATATCACTCAGCAATGAAATCTGTGTCATCAGGCCCGTAGCGGTATAGTGAGTTGATGCAGGTATGGTGATTCTACGTGAACTACGTCACACAGAAAAAGAAACATCATAAGATATCACTAATACACGGAATGTAAACTTGACTACACATGAACTGAATTACAAAACAGAACATGGTCGCAAATTTAGAAAACCAACTAGTGCTTGCTTATGGGGAAAGTTGCGTTGGGGTGCTGCATAAAACCAGAGACTAAAATTAGCACAGATACCTTTCCATAAGCCAAATATGTAATAGACAAGACCTACTCCTTGCTCAACGAAATGGACCCAACACCACATATTCAACGCCTAGGAATATACCTGACTAGGAAGAATCTTAAAACCCATGGATATATATGTCTCCGTAAGAGAATCGTGCATGTGTACAGCGGCATAAACGCAGCAGTGAAAATCCGATAAATCCCATTATCAAAATAAATTTCAAAAACAAAACACAAAGCCAGTGAAATAGAGAGCAATTCTTAAATAATTCACTCAGGGCATGTGATGCAACTGTGATTGACCACATCTACACCCAGAGCTGGTTGAGACATAAGGCTGGACACTTCAGGCTGATAGCATTGGTGAGTTTCGGTGAGCAAATGCAGACCCTTTGAAGTCATACTGCATGGTACCCATTCCATGGGTCCCAACTCTCCAGGTTCAAGGGATTCATCCTCCAGCTAAAACATGCATGGGGAACCCAGAGTATCGTCCACTGTGTGATTGGGAAACGATTTAAAATGCATCTCAGTTTTCGTATCCTGGTCCTCGGGTTCACCATTCCAGATGCTTTAATAACACTCTCCCCGCTTGTAGAGTCAGTGCGTTTAATCTCCTGTTTGGCATATCTTGCAATTTCTGTGCAAGATTAACAGGAATAGGGAGAACCAATGAGAGACTAGCTGTAGGTGTCTGCACGGGCAAATGTAATGCTCATTTCCCACCAGGAAGTGGAATCAACCAAAGGCTCAGCGTGCCCTGCTGGAAACAGAGTAGTGCCTGAAGCAATCCTGCCGTTTTGTGCCCAGCTCACAAGAAAGCGAGTTGAAGAAAGGAGCTCAGGGGCACTGTAATTCACAAACCTGCAGAGTTATAAATGACAGCTATCCTCCAAAAATATATTGAAGTAAGCCTGCAAAGGGGACTTGAAAGAGGGGCAGAATTTCAGGAAAACGATTTAAGGGTTAAACTGGAATTGCACTTAAAGAATAGGAAAAGAGGCAGAACGTCGATAATGATGCACTTGTCCAAAAAGTGCGGATGCTTTTTTCCCTAAATATATTCAGGAAAAAACGCATAAGCACTTTTTGGCCAACCAAGCAAGCTTGTAAATAAATCTGCACTCCAATGAAGTCTCAGTGTCCCCCAGGGCAAAAGGGCCATTTAAAAAAATTGTAAAATCCAGAAACGGAGGACAGGCAATGGAGAACAGGGATCCTTATTATGCTGATGCATATGATGTAAATTCCCGACAGCCATTCTGCAGAAGTGTTATGTGTTTCCTGAAACACGTAAGAAACAAAGCAACACAGCCTATGGCACTTCCACTTATGGTCCTACAGCTTAGGGAAATTAAAATCAAAAACACCCAGCCACCTCAAAGTTTGGGACCTCTCTGTTCACAAGAACCTCGTTTACAGTACCAGGCAAATATCTCAGAGAGCAAACAATGGATAAAGAAGTTGTGGTACGTACATACAATGGAATATCACTCAGCAATGAAATCTGTGTCTTCAGGCCCATAGCGGCAAAGTGAGTGGATTCAGGTATGGTGATTCTACGTGAAATAAGTCACACATAAAAAGAAACATCATAAAATATCTCTGATACACAGTATGTAATCTTGACTACACATGAACTGAATTACAAAATAGAACAGTCTCAAATTTAGAAAACCAACTTGTGCTTGCTTGTGGAGAAAGGTGCGTTGGAGTGCTGCATAACACCAGAGACTGAAATTAGCACAGATACCGTTCCATAAGCCAAATATGTAATAGACAAGACCTACTCCTTGCTCAACGAAATGGACTCAACACCACATATTAAACGCCTAGGAATATACCTGACTAGGAAGAATCGTAAAACCCATGGATATATATGTCTCCGTAAGAGAATCAAGAGTGTTTACAGCGGCATTAACGCATCAGTGAAAATCCGATAAATCCCAGTGTCAAAAAAGAATTTCAAAAACAAAACACAATGACAGTGAAATAGAGAGCAATTCTTAAATAACTCACACAGGGCATGTGATGCAACCTGGTTTACCACATCTACACCCAGAGCTGGGTGAGAGATAAGGCTGGACCCTTTGGGCTGATAGCATTGGTGAGGTTCAGTGAGCAAATGCAGACCCTTTGATGTCATACTGCCTGGTACCCATTCCATGGTTCCCAACTCTCCAGGTTCAAGGGATTCTTCCTCCAGCTAAAACATGCATGGGAAACCCAGAGTATGCTCCACCGTGTGACTGGGAAACCTTTTTACATGCATGTCTGTTTTCGTCCCCTGGTACTCAGGTTCACCATTCCAGACCCTTTTCTTACACTCTCCCCATTTGGAGAGTCAGTGCCTTTAACCTCCTGTTTGGCACTGTTTGCAATTTCTGCACAAGATGAACAGGAATACGGAGAACCAATGGGAGACTATCTGTAGGTGTGTGCACGGGCAAATATTTTTTTTAACATCTTTATTGGGGTATAATTGCTTTACAATGGTGTGTTAGTTTTTGCTTTATAACAAAGTGAATCAGCTATACATATACATATGCTCCCTGTGTCTTCCCTCTTGTGTCTCCCTGCCTCCCTCTGTCCCCCTTCCACCCCTCCAGGCTGTCCCGACGCCCCGAGCTAATATCCCTGTGCCTTGCGGCTGCTTCCCCCTTGCTATCTACCTTACTACATTTGTTAGTGTGTATATGTCCATGACTCTCTCTCGCCCTGTCAAAACTCACCATTCCCCCTCCCCATATCCTCAATTCCGTTCTCCAGTAGGTCTGCGCCTCTATTCCTGTCTTATCCCTAGGTTCTTCATGACATTTTTTTCCTTTAAATTCCATATATATGTGTTAGCATACGCTATTTGTCTTTTTCTTTCTGACTTACTTCACTCTGTATGACAGACTCTAGGTCTATCCATCTCATTACAAATAACTCAGTTTCATTTCTTTTTAAGGCTGAGTAATATTCCATTGTGTATATGTGCCACATCCTCTTTATCCATTCGTCCGATGATGGGCGCTTAGGTTCTTTCCATCTCCGGGCTATTGTAAATAGAGCTGCAATGAACATTTTGGTACATGACTCTTTTTGAATTTTGGTTTTCTCAGGGTATATGCCCAGTATGCACGGGCAATTTTAACACTCATTTCCCAACAGGAAGAGGAATTAACCAAAGGCTCAGCATGCCGTGCTGGAACAAGATTAGGGCCTGAAGCAATCCTGCGGTTTTGTGGCCAGCTCACAAGAAAGCGAGTTGAGGAAAGGAGCTCAGGGGCACTGTCATTCACATACTTGCAGACTTATAAATGACAGAAATCGTACAAAAATATATTGAATTAAGGCTGCGAAGAGGACTTGACAGTGGGGCAGAATTGCTGGAATCCGATTTCAGGAGGTAGACGTGAATTGCTCTGAAAGCATAAGAGAAGTGGCAGAACCTCGTCAATGAAGCACTTGGCCAAAAAGGGCATATGCATTTTTTCCAGGGCCATCATTAACGGGAGTAGGAGGCTCCCAGCATGCTCCAGTGGCCAACAGAGGGCCCACGTCGCCAAGGCGATGTGAGCTAGCCAGGCAGGAGTGACCTGACATCAGAGGGCCCACCTCACAGAATGGTAGGGAACCCAGCCAGGATCAGACTCTCCCCAGAGGGCCTACATCACCAAGGTGATGGGAACCAGGCAGGAGTGTCCTCACACCCGTGGGGCCACATCATCAAAAGTTGAGGTACCCAGCACATGTGGCCTCAAACCAGAGGACCCACATCACCATGGGTTTCGGAGTGAGGCAGGCAGGATTAACCTCACAACACATGTCCCATTGTATACAAAAGGTGTGGAAACCAGCAGTTGGATCTTCCTAGCAGGCGGCCCAGAGCACTGAGGCTATGAGATCCAGGCCGGCATGAACTCACAACAGAGGGCCCTCATTGTGATTCTGTAAGCAACCCAGCCGTTGTGACCTCAGAGCAGAAGGCCCACATCCCCATGGGGAAGGGAAACAAGCAGGAGTGTCATCGCAAGAGTGGGCACACATGAAAAAATGTGGGGAGCCCAGCAATTAGTGCCTGATGCCAGAGGGCCCTCATCACCGAGGGGCGGTGGCTCCCAGCCAGCTCCGACTGCTACCAAAGGGGCGACGTCGCCAATGCGGAGTGCGACAACCAGGCAGGAGTGACCTCAGAGCAGAGGGTCAACCTCACAGAAGTGTGAAGAACCAAAGAGGATCAGATTCTCACCAGAGGGCCCACATCACCAAGGGAATGGGAACCAGGCAGGAGTGTCCTCACACTAGTGGGGCCACATCACCGAAAAGTGAGGGACCCAGCACACGTGGCCTCAAACCAGAGGACACACATCACAAGGGAGCTGGGATTGAGGCAGGCAGGAGGAGCCTCAAAACAGAGGGACCATAGAATTAAAGAGGTGAAGAATCCCGCAGTTGGAACCTCCCAGCAGGCGGCCAGGAGCAGTGAGACTATGGGATCCAGGCCGGAGTGATCTCACACCAGAGGGCCGTCATCATGAAACTGTGAGCAACCTAGGCGTTGGGATCTCAGAGCAGAAGGCCCACATTCCCATGGGGTTGGGAACCTGTCAGAAGTGTACTCGCACCACAGGGCACACAGCAGAGAATTTAGGGAACCCAGGAGTTAGGGCCTGACGCCAGAGGGCCCTCATTACCAAGGGGAGGAGACTCCAATCAGGCACCAACACCCAACTGAGGTCCCACGTCGCCAAGGTGACGTGTGACAGCCAGGTAGGAGTGACCTCACCGCAGAGGGCCTACCTCACAGAAGGGTGAGGAACACAGCCAGGATAAGACTCTTACCAGAGGGCCCACATCACCAAGGTGATCAGAACCAGGCAGGAGAGTCTTCACACCAGTGTGGCCACATCATAGAAAGGTGAGGAACCCAGCACATGTGGCCTAAACCAGAAGACCCACATCTCCAAGGGGCTCGGAATGAGGCAGGCAGGAGTAGCCTCACAACACAGGGCCCATAGAATAAAAAAGCTGAGGAATCCAGCAATGGGAACCTCCCAGCAGGCGGCCAAGAGCACCAAGTCTATGCGATTCAGGCCGCAGTAAACTCACAGCAGAGGGTCCACATTATGAAACTGCGAGCAACCCAGCCATTTGGACCTCAGAGCAGAAGGTCCACATCCCCAAGGTGTTGGGAGCATGGCAGGAGTGTCCTCGCACCACTTAGCACATATCAGAAAATGTGGGTACCCAGCAGTTAGGGCCTGAGGCCAGAGGGCCCTCATCACTGAGGGGAGGAGGCTCCCAGCATGTTCCAACTACCACAAGAGGGCCCACGTCGCCAAGGCGGGGTGTGCCAGCCAGGCAGGAGTGACCTCACAGCAGACGGCCCACCTCAAAGAAGTGTGAGGAACCCAACCAGTATCAAACTCTCACCAGAGGGCCCATATCACCAAGGGGACGGGAACCAGGCACGAGTGTCCTCACACCAGTGGGGCCACATCACTAAAAGATGAGGAAACTGGCACATGTGGCCACAAACCAGAGGACCTACATCACCAAGGGGCTGGGAGTGACACAGGCAGGAGGAGCCTCCCAACACAGGGCCCAAAGAATAAAAAAGGTGAGGAACCCAGCAGTTGGAACTTCCCAGCAGGCGGCCCAGAGTACAGAGGCTATGGGATCTAGGAATGAGTGAACTAACACCAGAGAGCTAACATCAGGAAACTGTGAGCAACCCAGTCGTTGGAACCTCAGAGCAGAAGGCCCATATCGCCATGGGGATGGGAACATTTCACGAGTGTCCTGGCATCACTGGGCTCACATCAGAAAACCTGGGGAGCCCAGCAGTTAGAGCCTGACGACAGAGGGACCTCATCACCGAGGATAGGAGTCTCCAAAAGGATCCAACTGCCACCAGAGGGCCGACGTCACCAAGGCAATGGGAGCAAGCCAGGCAGGAGTTACCTCAGAGCACAGGGCCCACCTCACAGAACGGTAAGGAACCCAGCCAGGATCAGACTCTCACCAGAGGCGCCACATCACCAAGGGGCTGGGAAACAGGCACGAGTGTCCTCACACCATTGGGGCCACATCATCGAAAGGTGAGGGACCCAGCACACGTGGCCTCACACCAGAGGACACACATCACAACGGGGCTGGGATTGAGGCAGGCAGGAGGAGCCTCAAAACAGAGGGCCCATAGAATAAAAAAGGTGAGGAATCCCGCAGTTGGAACCTCCCAGCAGGCGCCCAGGAGCAGCAAGCCTATGGGATCTAGGCCGGAATGAATGCACATCAGAGGGCCCTCATCATGAAACTGTGAGCACCCAGCCGTTGGGACCTCAGAGCAGAAGGCCCAAATTCCCATGGGGTTGGGAACCTGACAGGAGTGTACTCGCACCACAGGTCGCACATCTGCAAATTTTGGGAGCCCAGGAGTTAGGGTCTGACGCAAGAGGGTCCTCATTACTGAGGGACGGAGACTCGCAGCAGACACTAACTCCCAACTGAGGGCCCACGTCACCAAGGTGATGTGTGCCAGCCAGGCAGGTGTGACCTCACCGCAGAGGGCCTACCTCACAGAAGGGTGAGGAAACCAGCCAGGATAAGACTCTCACCAGAGGGCCCATATCACCAAGGGGATCGGAACCAGGCAGGAGGGTCCTCACACCAGTGTGGCCACATTATAGAAAGGTGAGGAACCCAGAACATGTGGCCTAAAACAGGGGACCCACATCTCCAAGGGGCTAGGAGTGAGGCAAGCAGGAGTATCCTCACAAAACAGAGCCCACAGAATAAAAGTTGTGAGGAATCCAGCAGTTGGAACCGGCCAGTAGGCCGCCCAGAGCACAGAGTCTATGGGATCCAGGCCACAGCGAACTCACAGCAGAGGTCCCACATCATGAAACTGTGAGCAACCCAGCGGATGGGACCTCAGAGCAGAAGGCCCACATCCCTATGGGGATGGGAACCTGACAGGAGTGTCCTCGGCCCACTTCCACGAATCAGAAAATGTGGGAACCCAGCAGTTAGGACCTGAGGCCAGAGGACCCTCATCACCGAGGGGAGGAGGCTCCCAGCAGGCTCCAACTGCCACCATAAGGCCGATGTCACCAAGGCGGGGTGTGCCAGCCAGGCACGAGTGACCTCAGAGCAGAAAGCCCACCTCACAGAAGTGTGAGGAACCCAACAAGGATCAGACTGTCACCAGAGGGCCAACATCACCAAGGGAATGGGAACCAGGCAGGAGTGTCCTCACACCAGTGGGGCTACATCACCATAATTTGAGGGACCCAGCACACGTGGCCTCAAACCTGAGGACACACATCACCAAGGGGCTGGGAGTGAGGCAGGCCAGAGGATCCTCAAAACAGAGGGAACATAGAATAAAAAAGGTGAGGAATCCCACAGTTGGAACCTCTGGCAGGCAGCCAGGAGCAGCGAGGCTATGGGATCTAGGCAGGAGTGAACTCACACCAGAGGGCCCTCATCATGAAACTGTGAGCAACACAGCCGTTGGGACCTCAGAGCAGAAGGCTCACATCCCCATGGGGATGGGAACCTGGCAGGAGTGTCCTTGCACCACTTAGCACGTATCAGAAAATGTGGGAACCCAGCAGTTAGGGCCTGAGGCCAGAGGGCCCTCATCACCGAGGGGAGGAGGCTCCCAGCAGGCTCCAACTGCCACCATATGGCCGACGTTGCCAAGGCGGGGTGTGCCAGCCAGGCAGGAGTGACCTCAGAGCAGAGGGCCCACCTCACAGAAGGGTGAGGAACCTAACCAGGATCAGACTCTCACCAGAGGGCCAACATTAACAAGGTGATGGGAACCAGGCAAGACTGTCCTAACACCAGTGGGGCCAACATCACCAAGGGAATGGGAACCAGGCAAGAGTGTCCTCACACCAGTGTGGCCACATTATAGAAAGGTGAGGAACACAGCACATGTGGCCTCAAACAAGGGGACACACATCACGAAGGGGCTGGGAGTGAGGCATGCAGGAGGAGACGCACAACCGAGGGCCCATAGAATAAAAAATGTGAGGAATCGAGAAGTAGGAAACTCCAAGCGGGAGGCCCAGAGCACTGACACTATGGGATACAGGCCAGAGTGAACACACAGCAAAGGGCCCACATCATGAAACTGTGAGCAACCCAGCAGTTGGGACCACAGAACAGAAGTCCCACATGCCCATGGGGATGGGAACCTGGCAGGAGTGACTCGCACCACTGGGCACACATCAGAAAATGTGTGGAGCCCAGCACTTAGGGCCTGACACCAGAAGGCCCTCATCACTGAGGGGAGGAGGCCCCAGCACGCTCCAACTGCCACCAGAGGGTCCACGTCGCCAAGGCGACGTGCGCCAGCCAGGCAGGATTGACCTCACAGCAGAGGGCCCACATCATGAAAGTGTGAGCAACCCAGCCGTTAGGACCTCAGAACAGAAGGCCCACACGCTCATGAGGATGGGAACCTGGCAGGAGTGCCCTCGCACAACTTAGCTCGTATCAGAAAATGTGGGAACCCTGCCGTTAGGGCCTGACGCCAGAGGGCCTCATCACCGAGGGAAGGAGGCTCCCAGCAGGCTCCAACTGCCACCAGGATGCCGAAGTCAGCAAGGCGGGTTGTGCCAGCCAGGCAGGAGTGACCTCAGAGAAGAGGGCTCACCTCACGGATGTGTGAGGAACCCAACCAGGATCAGAGTCTCACCAGAGGGCCCACATCACCAAGGGGATGGGAACCAGGCAGGAGTGTGCACACACCAGTGGGGCCACATCATCAACAGATGAGGAACCCATCACATATGGCCTCAAACCTGAGGACACACATCACCATGTGGCTGGGAGTGAGGCAGGTATCTGGAGGGGCACATTTAACTCTAATTTCCCACCAGGAAGAGGAATTAACCAAAAGCTCAGAGTGCCGTGCCGGACCCTGATTATGACCTGAAGCAAACCTGCAGTTTTGTGGCCAGCTTACAAGGAAGTGAGTTAAGAAAGGAGCTCAAGGGCACTGTAATTCACAAACCTGCAGAGATAAATGACAGCTATTGGCAAAAATATATCGAAGTAAGTCTGCAAAGAGGACTTGAAAACGAGGCAGAATTGCAGGAATCATATTTCAAGAGGTAGATTGGAATTGCCTTTAAAGCATATGAAAAGCGGCAGATCTTTGACAGTGATGCACATGGACAAAAAGTGCGTATACATTTTTCCTGAATATATTCAGGAAAAAACGCATATGAACATTTTGGCCAACCAAGCACTCCAGCAATGGAAATCCACACTACAATGAAGTCACATTTCCCATTCGTCAAAAAGGCCATCTGAATAAAGTGTAAAAACCAGAAACACAGGACAGGCCATGGAGAACAGGGAGCCGTGTTATGCTGATGGGCGGGATGTAAATTGCCAACAGACACTCTGGAGATGTTCATGGTGTATCCTGAAACATCTAAAAAACAAAGCTACAGAGCCTAGGGCACTTCCACTTTTGGCCCTATAGCTTAGGAAAATTAAAATCAACAAGACACAGCCAACACAAAATTTAGGGCTGCTGTGTTTACAAGAACCTCGAGTCCAGTACAAATTAAATATCCCAGAAAGAAAAAAATGGATAAAGAAGTTGTGCTACTTACGTACAACGGAATATCACTCAGCAGTGAAATCAATGTCATCAGGCCTGTAGCAGCAAATTGAGTGGATTTAATTATGATGATTCTAAGAGAAATATGTCACACAAAGAAAGATAATTATCATAAGATATCACTAATAGAGGGAGTGTAAACTTGGCTACACATAAACTGAATTACAAAACCGAACAGAGTCTCACAGTTAGATAAAAACCTTATGCTTGCTTAAGGGGAAAGTTGAGTTGGGCTGCTGTATAAAAACAGATTGAAATTAGCACACATACCATTCCATAAGCCAAATACGTAATAAACAAGACCTACTCTTTGCTCAACGAAATAGACTCATCCATGGTGTATCACCTCACACCTATTAGAATGGGCATCATCAGAAAATCTACAAACAACAAATGCTGGAAACGGTGTGGAGATAAGGAATCCTCTTCCACTATTGTTGGGAACGTAAATTGATACAGTCACTGTGCAGAACATTATGGAGTTTCTTATAAAACTAAGAATAGAATTACCATATGATACAGCAATCCCTCTACTGGGCATATACCCAGACAAAACCATAAATCAAAAAGAGACATTCACCACAATGTTCATTGCATCACTATTTACACTATCCAGGAAATGGAAGCAACCTAAATGCCCACAGACAGACGAATGCATAAAGATGTGGTACATATATAAAATGGAATATTACTAAGCCATAAAAAGGAATGAAATTGGGACATTTGTAGAGACGTTGATGGATCTAGAGAAAGTCATACAGAGTGAAGTAAGTCAGAAAGAGAAAAACAAATCTTGTATATTAATGCATATATGTGGAACCTAGAAAAATTGTACAGATGAACCGTTTTGCAAGGCAGAAATAGAGCAACACATGTATACAACAAACGTATGGACAACAAGGGGGGAAAGCTGTTGGGGATGGTGGTGGGAGGAGTTGAGATATTGGGATTGGTATGTATACATTTATATGTATAAAGTAGATAACCAAAAACAACCTGCTGTATAAAAATATAAAATTAAATTCAAAATAAAAAAATAAAATTAAAAAAAGTAAAACAGAGAAAATATTCTTCCCTTCACATACATGTATTTATATGAATAAATTATTTCCATGCTTATATCTGTAATTACACAAAAGAGGAATAAAATCTACCTTGAACCAAAAACGAAAAAAAGATAAAAAAGAACAGAACCCACCAGTTACACAGAGGAAAACCGTTTCAGGGCACTTGCTCCAATTGCAAACAATTCTGAAGTTGGTCAGTGGTGGGGAATCATCTCCCATTCAGCCAGCATGCTCCTCGCAACAAGCGTCCTCACTGCAAAGCTGGGGGACCGTGCCGAGGTATCTGTGAGTAAACGTGGGCCGAGCCCCAGGCCAGCTGCTGCTGAAATGTTCCCACCCTTCCAAGGCTAAACACCTGAATATGTACAAGGAGTTGAAAACCTAGAGGAAGGGCCATGGAGCCACATGAGGGACAGCATGCCAGCCGACTTGGTGCCTGCAGGCCAGCCAGGATGGTCCTGGCCCTGGGTGCTCTTCTGGAAGCTCTCCATTTCCCTGCCTGAGATACCCCTGCTGTCCCGGCCCCCACTGCTTTCTTCCTTCCTCACCTGTGCCCAGGGAGAAATTCCAGCGGCAGGTGTGGGTGACACATCCTCTTCTTTAGCAGGTAGCATCTTGGCAACTGCTGCAGAAAGTCCAGCAGAGCCCCACTCACACTGGGACACCCACAAAGCCGTGGCCTCTCACTCCCTCCCACCAGCCCAGCCCCGAGACTGCTGACAGGGCAGAGAAAATGGCGTCAGGCACAGCTGCAGGGGCTCTTGCTGCCTGGAGCGGTGTTTATATTGATCTCAACCCAGGCACACCTGGGGAGGGCTGGCCGGCACGGTCAGGCTTCCCAGGCCAGCCAATAATCACCCCTCAGGGGCTCACAGTTGCAGAAATTGGAACTTGCTGAATTGGCCAGGTCCAAGGAACAGGTGTGGGCTCCTGAGAGTCAGGATAGACAAGGGGCTGCAGCTCTGGCTTGTTTTCTAATTATATTATCTGGCCCATGAGTGGGAGACAACTTCAAGAAAACCCTCTCCTAATGAGAGGAACCCAGGAGTCAGGGAGAGGAGGGGTGGGTGGTGGTTGGAGACAGAGGCCTGGTGCCCCGGGTGCAGTGGAAGTCTCTGGAAGACCAGGTGGAGGAGGCCGCACAGAGTGATGCCCAGGGTCACAGACCTGTCAGAGCTGCTGTTTGTTAGTTCAAGTCCTGCTCTGAGGTGCTCTGTGTCAGATCTGAGCGACAGGTGAGCTGGGAGTGCTCTGCAATGAGGGCTATGTGCACGGTTCCTGTGTGCCCAGCCCTGCCAAGGTACCTGCAAGGGTAGCTCTGTATCCTGGGAGGGGCCTGACCACGGGAGCCCCATGGACTGCAGAGGACCTGCCCAGGGAATCCCATATCCTGGGAGGGGCCTGAACACGAGAGCCCCGTGGGCTGGGGTGGGGGTAGGGTACCTGCCCAGGTGAGCTCCATATCCTGGGATTGGCCTGACCTCGAGAGCCCCATGGGCTGCTGGAGTCCTGGTAAAGGATGTCAGGACAGTCAGTGAAGCCACCGAGGATATACCTCCAGTAGTTCCTAAATCCTACACCCTGCTGGTCATTCTACCAACCACCAGGACTTGGTATTCTGTATTAGTCTTCAATGATGCCTTCTTTTGTATTCCATTAGTCCCAGAGTCACAAGAAATTTTGGCTTGTCAGTGACAGGACTCAACATACAACTAAAACAATACTTCCAGGCTGTCTTGCCCCAAGGGTTCAAAAATTCCCACACCATCTTTGGGGAAAGCTCAGCTAAAGACCTAAAAGTTCTACCTCTGGAAAAGGAAACACTCCTTCAATATTCAGACAACATTCTGATCGCCAGCCCTACTAAGGAGGCCTCAGAACTACCAAGCCAATAAAGGATAGAAGTTGTCCACGAAAAAGCTCAAATATCACAGACTACGGTGACCTGCCTGGGCTTCATTCTCACAGAAGGTCGGAGAAGCCCATCCCAGGAAAGGGAAGAAACAATTTACAGCCTTACCCCTTTCTGAAACTAGAAGACAGCTTAGGGGTTCCTGGGGAAGCCAGGGTTTCCTGCCTCTGGATCCCTAACTACAGTCTACTAGCTGGGCCTCTATATGAAACACTGAAAGGAAAAGATGATGATCCTTTTGAATAGAATCCAGAAGTGGCCTTTCAAGAATGGAAAGAGCAGTCAATTCAGACCCTTGCCCTGGAACTCCCTAATTTAGCTAAACCCTTTGACCTTTACACTCCTGGTGAAAGGTGAATCGCCATTGGAGCATTAGTGCAAAAACTGGGACCACTTGAAATGGAACAATGCAAGAATGCCATCCAGGTAGGATAAACTATGGTCACCAAGGGGCTTGGCCCACCGCCACATCTGGCCAAGATACTGGTGGTATCTGAAAACCTGGAAATCAGCAGCCCAAAAGGCCACCTCCCTTCTAAGGGAAACGGACCCCACGTGGTGATCCTAACCCCCAACCATGCCCTGAAGTTGCAGGGTTTGCTCCGTGGGCACACTGACCTCGATTGAGGAGGCCCTCCAACTCCAACCTCCAGAGAGATAACCGGGGGCAACGGGGCACCATGACGACCCGTGTGACCATCACTTGACCTGGAGTTTCTCTCATAAAACAACAAGAGTGTGTCCCAAAAGAGTAGACTACTGCTTGCAGTACTTACTGTACCCAGAGGGGAGCTAATAATCTTGGCGGGGGAACCGTATATCATGCTGTCACCATAGAAAAGCCTACAGACACCCTGATGATGGTGGCCAATAAGACCGGCTGGACTCCTGTTTACTTCCAAAGGCTCTTGACTCAGTGACCATCATGATCCTTCATCACCACTAACCCTGGACTGTCTGGGAGCTGAGCGGGCAGGGTCCTGACACCTGGTGCTGTTTTTACGTTAATTCAGGGGCCTAATGGAAGAAAGCGCAGACTGTTGGTCAGAGCATCTAGGCTGGCAGAAACGGTCAGTCAGAGCATCTAGGCTGGCAGAAATGGTCAGCCTAAGGTGGCTGAACAAATGTGGGGCGGGGTGAAACTGGACCTCACAGCGCCACTGCACATCTCCTTTCTGGACCCTTAAAGGTCATTAGAATCTATAACACTTCCAATACTGGTGCTCAGGCGGACGAGCAGGGAGGCAGGAGGCCTGGGGACAATCAACGTCACCTGGAGGCTGCTGGGGAGAAGTTCTGACCCTCGCCCACGGGTATGAGGCCTCCTAACTCAGCACTCAGCAGTTAGAGAAGAAGGGTCTGTACCCGCAGCACTCCAAGAATGAGGAAAGGGACAAAAGGCAGAAGAGGAGTTTGTCCCAGGCAAAGCCCCTTAAAAATGCCTGGGAGATAAAAATAGAATCTGGGCAATAAAATAAAGTCTAACCTTTTTTATCCTTTGTGCTTTGTCTAATTTCAGGTGCTCCTAGGGTCTCGCATACAGAGGTTCCACACCCGGCACTTCAGACCAGATTTCCTAGAGCAGAATGGCTCGATGACACTTCAGCTCCTGGGGCCCAGTTCAGACTCCATGACATAGAGCCTGAGCTGCAGCCAACCAGGTCCTCGAGAGCTCAGCCCCCTCCCTCTCAGTGACTCTGACAGGATCTCTACACAGCAGCCCAGCCCACAGCCCACAGGGTAGCACCTCTCCATTCTCTGATCAAAATATAAAGTTTCCTTTGCTTTTGAACCAAACTCAGTCTCGATCTATTGGCTCCAATGACACTGGGCAGGGGGACACTTGTTGGCGTCCACTCTGGAGGATCAGTAACAGAAATTGAGAACATTGTAACTTCAATGAACAGATGTGTGAGCCAAACTGTAATTAACATAGAACAGTGTATAAGGCTTGGGTAAAATAAGATGTTTCTAACACTTCCATTTGATATTTCCATTACTTTATTATAAGCAAGTTCAGTGAAAAGGTCTGTCTTCTTTGTCAGGTCAATATTAGAGAAACAAAGTGACTTCTTTCCAAGGATGTACATCTAATAATCTTGGTTAAAGCTTCAATCTTGTTTTAAATGCTTTTGCATTGAAAATGATACCTCTCTTTCAGCTCCCCCATTTCTGAGAAGCATAAAATCTTATAATTTATTATTACCAAAGGGAAATGGTAGGAGGAGGGATAAATTAACAGTTTGGGATTAACACATACACACTGCTATGTATGAAATCATCAGCAAGGAACTACTGTATAGCACAGGGAACTACACTCAATATTTTGCAATAACCTATAAGGGGAAATGATCAGAAAAAGAATAGATATTTTTATTGACATCATCCATCAATGACAGTAAAAATGGAACCTAAGGGAAGACAGTGGTGAGTGCTTCTGACCCTGAAGACTTCAATCATCTAAAGTTTGGACTCTGCCTACTTCCCAAGGCCCTTAATGAACATGTGTGTAGCCGTAGCTTAAAAAATTCCCCAGTTTGGGTTGCGGAGAGACACTGATATTGAAAATCCCCTGGTGTTCTCCTCACATGAATGGGACCCTTCCTACACCTAAAACATGCCTGTCACACCCAGAGAATGGTTTACCGTCTGATCGGGAAAAGTTTGGAAAAGGCATCTCATCTCCTCATCTCTTGGTGCTAGGGTTCACCACTCCAGCGTCTTTACTAACAGTCTCCCCACTTGGAGATGTCAGCACTGTCAACATCCTGTTGCATACAGTTTGGAATTTGTCCAGAGGATGAAGCGGAAGGAGGAGGAACAATGAGAGACAAGTCCTAGGTGTTCGGACAGGCACATGCCACTCTAATTTCCAATCAGGAAGACGAATTGACCAAAGGTTAGGGTTGCCCATGGAAACAGAATAGGGCTTGAGGAATCCTGATGCTTTGTGGCCAGTTCCCATAAACACAAGTTGGAAAATGGAACTCAGGGGCACTAAAATTCACGAAACTGCAGAGGTGAAAATATCTATCACTGAAAAATGTCTTGAGGAAAGTCAGAGAAAAGGACTTGTAAGCAATGGAGAATGGCAGGAAAGGGATTGGAAGAGGTAGAAAGGACTCGCCATTAAGCACAAGAAAAGGGGCTGAACATTGCCAACATTGCAGTTGGCCAAAAAGGGTGTATGCGTCTTTTTCTGTATATATTCAAGAAAAGGACATACACTTTTTTAGCCAACCAAACAGGTGGGCACTGGAAATCAATTCTCCAAAACATATCACTTTGCATCAGTCAGAAGAGCCGTCCTCATAAAGTGTAAACACCAGAAATGCAGGACAGGGCAAGGAGAAAAGGGAGCCCTGTGAGTCTTATAGTGGAAATGTATATTGCCAACGGTCACTCTGGATAAGTGTATTGTGTTTACTAAAGCATCTAAAAAATGAGCTACCGAGCACAGGGCACTTGCACTCATGGAAGTATATCTTGGGAAAAACAAAAATCGAGAGGACACAGGCACCCCAATGTTTACCACCTCTCTGTTTAAAAGATCCTCGACTAGTATATAACTTAAAAGTTTCTGCAGAGAAAAAATGGATAGAGATGTGGTGCTTATGTAGAGTGGAATATTACTCAGCCTGGAAATCAATGAAATACGGCCAGTTGTAACAACTCCAGAGGAGTTACGTGTGATCATTCGATGTCATATAATTCAAAAAGAAAAAGACATAAGATATTACTAATACATGGAATGTTAACATGGCTACATATGAACTGAATTACAAAAGAGAAGAGGGTTTCAAATTAAGAAAACCAACTTATGCTTCCTTAAGGGGAAAGGTGAGTTGGGGTGCTAAATAAAACCAGAGATTGAAATTAGCACAGATACCGTTCCATAAGCCAAATATGTAATAGTCAAGGCCTACTCCTTGCTCAACGAAATGGACTCAACACGCGATATTCAATGCCTAGGAATATACCTGATTAGTAAGAATCTTAAAACCCATGAACTTATATGTCTCCATAAGAGAATCAAGCGTGTGTACAGCGGCATAAACGAAGCAGTGAAAATCCGATAAATACTGTTATCAAAATTAACTACAAAAACAAAACACAATGAAAGTAAAATAGAGAGCAATTCTTAAATAATTCATTCAGGGCTTGTGATGCAACCTGGATTTACCACATCAACACCCAGAGCTGGGTGAGACATAAGCCTGGACACATGGGGCTGCTAGCATTGGTGAGTTTCTGTGAGCAAATGCAGACCCTTTGAAGTTATACTGCATGGTACCCATTCCATGGGTCCCAACTCTCCAGGTTCAAGGGATTCTTTATTCAGCTACAGCATGATTGGGAAACCCAGAGTATGGTCCACCATGTGATTGGGAAACGATTAAAAATGTATCTCAGTTTTCGTATCCTGGTCCTCAGGTTCACCATTCCAGATGGTTTACTAACACTCTGCCCACTTGGAGAGACAGTGCGCTTAAACTCCTGTTTGGCATATTTCGCAATTTCTTCAAAAGATGAATAGGAATAGGGAGAAACAATGAGAGACAAGCAGTAGGTGTCTGCACGGGCAAATGTAACGCACATTTCCCACCAGGAAGAGGAATTAGCCAAAGGATCAGAGTGCCCTGCCCGAAACAGATTGGGGCCTGAAGCAATACTGCGGTTTTGTGCCCAGCTCACAAGAAGGGGGGTTGAAAAAAGGAGCTGAGGGGCACTGTCATACACAAACGTGCAGAGTTATAAATGAAAGCTATCCTCCAAAAATATACTGAACTAAGGCTGTGAAGAGGACTTGAAAGCGGGGCAGAATTTCAGGAAAACGATTGCAGGGGGTAGACTGGAATTGCCCTTAAAGCACAGGAAAAGAGGCAGAACGTCGACAATGATGCACTTGGCCAAAAAGGGCGTATGCGTTTTTTCCTGAATATATTCAGGAAAAAACGCATACGCCCTTATGTGTCAAACAAGCAAGCCTATAAAGGAAATCTGCACTAAAATGCAGTCTCACTGCCCCTACCTGGCAAAAGGGCCACCTGATAAAAGTGTAAAATACAGAAAGGCAGGACAGGACATTGAGAACAGGGAGCCTTGTTATGCTGATTGGCAGGATGTAAATTGCCAACAGCCACCCTGGAGAAGTGTATGGTGTTTCCTGAAACACGTAAGAAACAAAGCAACACAGCCTATGACACTTCCAATTATGGTCCTATAGATTAGGGAAATTAAAATCAAAAACAGACAGCCACCACAAAGTTTGGGACGGCTGTGTTCACAAGAAGCTCGTCTACACTACCAGGTAAATATTGCAGAAAGCAAAAACTGTATAAAGAGTTTGTGGCAGGTACGTACAAAGGAATATCACTCAGCAATGAAATCTGTGTCATCAGGCCTGTAGCGGCAAAGTGAGTGGATGCAGGTACGGTGATTCTACGTGAACTACGTCACACAGAAAAAAAAACATCATAAGATATCACTAATACACGGAATGTAAACTTGACTACGCATGAACTGAATTACAAAACAGAACAGGGTCGCAAATTTAGAAAACCAACTTGTGCTTGCTTATGGGGAAAGGTGCGTTGGGGAGCTGCATAAAACCAGAGACTGAAATTAGCACAGATAACATTCCATAAGCCAAATATGTAATAGACAAGACCTACTCCTTGCTCAACGAAATGGACTCAACAACACATATTAAACGCCTAAGAATATACCTGACGAGGTAGAACCTTAAAACCCATGGATTTATATGTCTCCGTAAGAGAATCAAGCCAGTGTACAGTGGCATAAACGCATCAGTGAAAATCCGATAATCCCCATTATCAAAATAAATTTCGAAAAGAAAACACAAAGACAGTGAAATAGAGAGCAATTCTTAAATAATTCACTCAGGGCATGTGATGCAACTGGGATTTAACACATCTACACCCAGAGCTGGTTGAGACATAAGGCTGGACACTTCAGGATGATAGCATTGGTGAGTTTTGGTGAGCAAATGCAGACCCTTTGAAGTCATACTGCATGGTACCTATTCCATGGGTCCCAACTCTCCAGGTTCAAGGGATTCTTCCTCCAGCTAAAACATGCATGGGAAACCCAGAGTATCGTCCACCGTGTGATTGGGAAACGATTTAAAATGCATCTCAGTTTTCGTATCCTGGTCCTCGGGTTCACCATTCAAGATGCTTTACTAACACTCTCCCCGCTTGGAGAGTCAGTGCCTTTAACCTCCTCTTTGGCACAGCTTGCAATTTCTGTGCAAGATGAACAGGAATAGGGAGAACCAATGAGAGACTAGCTGTAGGTGTGTGCACGGGCAAATGTAATGCTCATTTCCCACCAGGAAGAGGAATTAACCAAAGGCTCAGTGTGCCCTGCTGGAAACAGATTAGTGCCTGAAGCAATCCTGCGGTTTTGTGCCCAGCTCACAAGAAAGCGAGTTGAAGAAAGGAGCTCAGGGGCACTGTAATTCACAAACCTGCAGAGTTATAAATGGCAGCTATCTTCCAAAAGTATATTGAAGTAAGCCTGCGAAGGGGACTTGAAAGCGGGGCAGAATTTCAGGAAAACGATTGCAGGGGGTAGACTGGAATTGCCCTGAAAACATAGAAAAAGAGGCAGAACGTCGACAATGATGCACTTGGCCAAAAAGGGCGTATGCGTTTTTTCCTGAATATATTCAGGAAAAAATGCATACGCACTTTTTGGCCAACCAAGCAAGCCTGTAAAGGAAATCTGCCCTACAATGAAATCTCACTGCACCCCGGGCAAAAGGGCCATCTGAAAAAAGTGTAAAATGCAGAAAGGTAGGACAGGATATGGAGAACAGGGAGCCTTGTTATGCTGATTGGCAGGATGTAATTTGTGAACAGCCACCCTGGAGAAGTGTATGGTGTTTCCTGAAACACGTAAGAAATAAAGCAACACAGCCTATGGCAATTGCACTTATGGTCCTATTGCTTAGGGAAATTAAAATCAAAAACAGAGAGCCACCCCAAAGTTTGGGACGGCTGTGTTCCCAAGAAGCTCGTCTACAGTACCAGGTAAATATCCCAGAAATCAAAAAATGGATAAAGAAGTTGTGGCACGTACGTGCAATGCAATATCACTCAGCAATGAAATCTGTGTCATCAGGCCCGTAGCGGCATAGTGAGTGGATGCAGGTACGGTGATTCTACGTGAACTAAGTCACACAGAAAAAGAAACATCATAAGATATCACTAATACACGGAATGTAAACTTGACTACACATGAACTGAATTACAAAACAGAACAGGGTCTCAAATTTAGAAAACCAACTAGTGCTTGCTTATGGGGAAAGGTGCCTTGGGGTGCTGTATAAAACCAGAGACTGAAATTAGCACAGATAACCTGCCATAAGCCAAATATGTAATAGACAAGACCTACTCCTTGCTCAACGAAATGGACTCAACACCACATATTCAACGCCTAGGAATATACCTGACTAGGAAGAATCTTAAAACCCATTCATTTATATGTCTCCGTAAGAGAATCAAGCGTGTGTACAGCGGCATAAACGCAGCAGTGAAAATCCGATAAATCCCATTATCCAAATAAATTTCAAAAACAAAAAAAAAGACAGTGAAATAGAGAGCAATTCTTAAATAATTCACTCAGGGCATGTGATGCAACCGGGATTGACCACATCTACATCCAGAGCTGGTTGAGACATAAGGCTGGACACTTCAGGCTGATAGCGTTGGTGAGTTTCGGTGAGCAAATGCAGACCCTTTGAAGTCATACTGCATGGTACCTATTCCATGGGTCCCAACTCTCCAGGTTCAAGGGATTCTTCCTCCAGCTAAAACATGCATGGGAAACACACAGTATGGTCCACCGTGTGATTGGGAAACAATTTAAAATGCATCTCAGTTTTCGTATCCTTGTCCTCGGGTTCACCATTCCAGATGCTTTACTAACACTCTCCCCGCTTGGAGAGTCAGTGCCTTTAACCTCCTCTTTGGCACAGCTTGCAATTTCTGTGCAAGATGAACAGGAATAGGGAGAACCAATGAGAGACTAGCTATAGGTGTCTGCACGGGCAAATGTAACGCTCATTTCCCACCAGGAAGAGGAATTAACCAAAGGCTCAGTGTGCCCTGCCGGAAACAGATTAGGGCCTGAAGCAAACCTGCAGTTTTGTGCCCAGCTCACAATAGAGCGAGTTGAAGAAAGGACCTCGGGGCAATGTAATTCACAAACCTGCAGAGTTATAAATGACAGCTATCCTCCAAAAATATATTGAAGTAAGCCTGTGAAGGGGACTTGAAAGCGGGGCCGAATTTCAGGAAAACGATTGCAGGGGGTAGACAGGGATTGCCCTGAAAGCATAGGAAAAGAGGCAGAACGTCGTCAATGATGCACGTGGCCAAAAAGGGCGTATGCGTTTTTTCCTGAATTCATTTTCCTGAAAATGAATATATTCAGGAAAAAATGCATACGCCCTTTTTGGCCAACCAAGCAAGCCTGTAAAGGAAATCTGCACTACAATGAAGTCTCACTGCCCCCCTGGCAAAAGGGCCATCTGAAAAAAGTGTAAAATCCAGAAAGGTAGGACAGGATATGGAGAACAGGGAGCCTTGTTATGCTGATTGGCTGGAAGTAAATTGCCAGCAGCCACCCTGGAGAAGTGTATGGTGTTTCTTGAAACACGTAAGAAACAAACAACACAGCCTATGGCACTTCCACTTATGGTCCTATAGCTTACGGAAATTAAAATCAAAAACAGACAGCCACCCCAATATTTGGGACGGCTGTGTTCACAAGAAGCTCGTCTACAGTATCAGGTAAATATCCCAGAAAGCAAAAAATGGATAAAGAAGTTGTGGCACGTACGTACAATGCAGTATCACTCAGCAATGAAATCTGTGTCATCAGGCCCGTAGCGGCATAGAGAATGGATGCAGGTACGGTGATTCTACGTGAACTACGTCACACAGAAAAAGAAACATCATAAGATATCACTAATACACGGAATGTAAACTTGACTACACATGAACTGAATTACAAAACAGAACAGGGTCTCAAATTTAGAAAACCAACTAGTGCTTGCTTATGGGGAAAGGAGCGTTGGGGTGCTGCATAAAACCAGAGACTGCAATTACCACAGATAACTTTCCATAAGCCAAATATGTAATAGACAAGACATACTCCTTGCTCAACGAAATGGAACCAACACCACATATTCAACGCCTAGGATTATACCTGACTAGAAAGAATCTTAAAACCCATGGATATATATGTCTCCGTAAGAGAATCAAGCGTGTGTACAGCGGCCGAAACGCAGCAGTGAAAATCCGATAAATCCCATTATCAAAATAAATTTCGAAAACAAAACAAAAAGACAGTGAAATAGAGAGCAATTCTTAAATAATGCACTTAGGGCATGTGATGCAACCGGGATTGACCACATCTACACCCAGAGCTGGTTGAGACATAAGGCTGGACACTTCAGGCTGATAGCATTGGTGAGTTTCGGTGAGCAAATGCAGACCCTTTGAAGTCATACTGCATGGTACCCATTCCATGGGTCCCAACTCTCCAGGTTCAAAGGATTCTTCCTCTGGCTAAAACATGCATGAGAAACCCAGAGTATCGTCCACCGTGTGATTGGGAAACGATTTAAAATGCATCTCAGTTTTGTATCCTGGTCCTTGGGTTCACCATTCCAGATGCTTTACTAACACTCTCCCCGCTTGGAGAATCAGTGCCTTTAACCTCCTCTTTGGCACAGCTTGCAATTTCTGTGCAAGATGAACAGGAATAGGGAGAACCAATGAGAGACTAGCTGTAGGTGTCTGCACGGGCAAATGTAATGCTCATTGCCCACCAGGAAGAGGAATTATACAAAGGCTCAGTGTGCCCTGCTGGAAACAGATTAGGGCCTTAAGCAATCCTGCAGGTTTGTGCCCAGCTCACTAGAAAGCGAGTTGAAGAAAGGAGCTCAGGGGCACTGTAATTCACAAACCTGCAGAGTTATAAATGACAGCTATCTTCAAAAAGTATATTGAAGTAAGCCTGCGAAGGGGACTTGAAAGTGGGGCAGAATTTCAGGAAAACGATTGCAGGGGGTAGACTGGAATTGCCCTGAAAGCATAGGAAAAGAGGCACAACGTCGACAATGATGCACTTGGCCAAAAAGGGCGTATGCGTTTTTTCCTGAATATATTCAGGAAAAAAGGCATACGCCCTTTTTGGCCAACAAGCAAGCCTCTAAAGGAAATCTGCACTATAATGAAATCTCACTGCCCCCCGGGCAAAAGGGCCATCTGAAAAAAAGTGTAAAATCCAGGAAGTTAGGACAGGATATGGAGAACAGGGAGCCTTGTTATGCTGATTGGAAGGATGTAAACTGTGAACAGCCACCCTGGAGAAGTGTATGGTGTTTCCTGAAACACGTAAGAAATAAAGCAACACAGCCTATGGCCATTGCACTTATGGTCCTATTGCTTAGGTAAATTAAAATCAAAAACAGAGAGCCACCCCAAAGTTTGGGACGGCTGTGTTCCCAAGAAGCTCGTCTACATTACCAGGTAAATATCCCAGAAAGCAAAAAATGGATAAAGAAATTGTGGCACGTACGTGCAATGCAGAATCACTCAGCAATGAAATCTGTGTCATCAGGCCCGTAGTGGCATAGTGAGTGGATGCAGGTACGGTGATTCTACGTGAACTACGTCACACAGAAAAAGAAACATCATAAGATATCACTAATACACGGAATGTAAACTTGACTACACATGAACTGAATTACAAAACAGAACAGGGTCTCAAATTTAGAAAACCAACTAGTGCTTGCTTATGGGGAAAGGTGCGTTGGGGTGCTGCATAAAACCAGAGACTGAAATTAGCACAGATAACTTTCCATAAGCCAAATATGTAATAGACAAGACCTACTCCTTGCTCAACGAAATGGACCCAACACCACATATTCAACGCCTAGGAATATACCTGACTAGGAAGAATCTTAAAACCCATGGATATATATGTCTCCATAAGAGAATCAAGCGTGTGTACAGCGGCAGAAACGCAGCAGTGAAAATCCGATAAATCCCATTATCAAAATAAATTTCGAAAACAAAACACAAAGACAGTGAAATAGAGAGCAATTCTTAAATAATTCACTCAGGGCATGTGATGCAACCGGGATTGACCACATCTACACCCAGAGCTGGTTGAGACATAAGGCTGGACACTTCAGGCTGATAGCATTGGTGAGTTTCGGTGAGCAAATGCAGACCGTTTGAAGTCATACTGCATGGTACCCATTCCATGGGTCCCAACTCTCCAGGTTCAAGGGATTCTTCTTCCAGCTAAAACATGCATGGGAAACCCAGAGTATCGTCCACCATGTGATTGGGAAACGATTTAAAATGCATCTCAGTTTTCGTATCCTGGTCCTCGGGTTCACCATTCCAGATGCTTTACTAACACTCTCCCCGCTAGGAGAGTCAGTGCCTTTAACCTCCTCTTTGGCACAGCTTGCAATTTCTGTGCAAGATGAACAGGAATAGGGAGAACCAATGAGAGACTAGCTGTAGGTGTCTGCACGGGCAAATGTAACGCTCATTGCCCACCAGGAAGAGGAATTAAAAAAAGGCTCAGTGTGCCCTGCTGGAAACAGATTAGGGCCTGAAGCAATCCTGCGGTTTTGTGCCCAGCTCACAAGAAAGGGAGTTGAAGAAAGGAGCCCAGGGGCACTGTAATTCACAAAACTGCAGAGTTATAAATGACAGCTATCCTCCAAAAATATATTGAAGTAAGCCTGCGAAGGGGACTTGAAATCAGGGCAGAATTTCAGGAAAACGATTGCAGGGGGTAGACTGGAATTGCCCTGAAAGCATAGGAAAACAGGCACAACGTCGACAATGATGCACTTGGCCAAAAAGGGCGTATGCGTTTTTTCCTGGATATATTCAGGAAAAAACGCATACGCCCTTTTTGGCCAACCAAGCAAGCCTGTAAAGGAAATCTGCACTACAATGAAATCTCACTGCCCCCCAACCCTGGGCAAAAGGGCCATCTGAAAAAAGTGTAAAATCCAGAAAGGTAGGACAGGATATGGAGAACAGGGAGCCTTGTTATGCTGATTGGCAGGATGTAAATTGTGAACTGCCACCCTGGAGCAGTGTATGGTGTTTCCTGAAACACGTAAGAAATAAAGCAACACAGCCTATGGCAATTGCACTTATGGTCCTATTGCTTAGGGAAATTAAAATCAAAAACAGAGAGCCACCCCAAAGTTTGGGATGGCTGTGTTCCCAAAAAGCTCGTCTACAGTACCAGGTAAATATCCCAGAAAGCAAAAAATGGATAAAGAAATTGTGGCACTTACGTGCAATGCAATATCACTCAGCAATGAAATCTGTGTCATCAGGCCCGTAGCGGCATAGTGAGTGGATGCAGGTACGGTGATTCTACGTGAACTACGTCACACAGAAAAAGAAACATCATAAGATATCACTAATACACGGAATGTAAACTTGACTACACATGAACTGAATTACAAAACAGAACAGGGTCTCAAATTTAGAAAACCAACTAGTGCTTGCTTATGGGGAAAGGTGCGTTGGGGTGCTGCATAAAACCAGAGACTGAAATTAGCACAGATAACTTTCCATAAGCCAAGTATGTAATAGACAAGACCTACTCCTTGCTCAACGAAATGGACCCAACACCACATATTCAACGCCTAGGAATATACCTGACTAGGAAGAATCTTAAAACCCATGGATTTATATGTCTCCGTAAGAGAATCAAGTGTGTGTACAGCGGCATAAACGCAGCAGTGAAAATCCGATAAATCCAATTATCAAAATAAATTTCAAAAACAAAACACAAAGACAGTGAAATAGAGAGCAATTCTTAAATAATTCACTCAGGGCATATGATGCAACCGGGATTGACCACATCTACACCCAGAGCTGGTTGAGACATAAGGCTGGACACTTCAGGCTGATAGCATTGGTGAGTTTCGTTGAGCAAATGCAGACCCTTTGAAGTCATACTGCATGGTACTCATTCCCTGGGTCCCAACTCTCCAGGTTCAAAGGATACTTCCTCCAGCTAAAACATGCATGGGAAACCCAGTGTATCGTCCACCGTGTGATTGGGAAATGATTTAAAATGCATCTCAGTTTTCGTATCCTGGTCCTCGTGTTCACCATTCCAGATGCTTTACTAACACTCTCCCCGCTTGGAGAGTCAGTGCCTTTAACCTCCTGTTTGGCACAGCTTGCAATTTCTGTGCAAGATGAACAGGAATAGGGAGAACCAATGAGAGACTAGCTGTAGGTGTCTGCACAGGCAAATGTAACGCTCATTGCCGACCAGGAAGAGGAATTAAACAAAGGCTCAGCGTGCCCTCCTGAAAACAGATTAGGGCCTGAAGCAATCCTGCGGTTTTGTGCCCAGCTCACAAGAAAGCGAGTTGAAAAAAGGAGCTCAGGGGCACTGTAATTCACAAACCTGCAGAGTTATAAATGACAGCTATCCTCCAAAAATATATTGAAGTAAGCCTGCGAAGGCGACTTGCAAGCGGGGCAGAATTTCAGGAAAACGATTGCAGGGGTAGACTGGAATTGCCCTGAAAGCATAGGAAAAGAGGCAGAACGTCGACAATGACGCACTTGGCCAAAAAGGGCGTATGCGTTTTTTCCTGAATATATTCAGGAAAAAACGCATACGCCCTTTTTGGCCAACCAAGCAAGCCTGTAAAGGAAATCTGCACTACAATGAAGTCTCACTGCCCCCTGGGCAAAAGGGCCATCTGAAAAAAGTGTAAAATCCAGAAAGGTAGGACAGGATATGGAGAACAGGGAGCCTTGTTATGCAGATTGGCAGGATGTAAATTGCCAGCAGCCACCCTGGAGAATGGTATGGTGTTTCCTGAAACACGTAAGAAACAAAGCAACACAGCCTATGGCACTTCCACTTATGGTCCTATAGCTTACGGAAATTAAAATCAAAAACAGACAGCCACCCCAATATTTGGGACGGCTGTGTTCCCAAGAAGCTCGTCTACAGTATCAGGTAAATATCCCAGAAAGCGAAAAATGGATAAAGAAGTTGTGGCACGTAGGTACAATGCAATATCACTCAGCAATTAAATCTGTGTCATCAGGCCCGTAGCGGCATAGTGAGTGGATGCAGGTACGGTGATTCTACGTGAACTATGTCACACAGAAAAAGAAACATCATAAGATATCACTAATACACGGAATGTAAACTTGACTACACATGAACTGAATTACAAAACAGAACAGGGTCTCAAATTTAGAAAACCAACTAGTGCTTGCTTATGGGGAAAGGTGCGTTGGTGCGCTGCATAAAAACAGAGACTGAAATTAGCACAGATAACTTTCCATAAGCCAAATATGTAATAGACAAGAACTACTCCTTGCTCAACGAAATGGACCCAACATCACATTTTCAACGCCTAGGAATATACCTGACTAGGAAGAATCTTAAAACCCATGGATATATATGTCTCCATAAGAGAATCAAGCGTGTGTACAGCGGCATAAACGCAGCAGTGAAAATCCGATAAATCCCATTATCAAAATAAATTTCGAAAACAAAACACAAGGACAGTGAAATAGAGAGCATTTCTTAAATAATTCACTCAGGGAATGTTATGCAACCGGGATTGACCACATCTACACCCAGAGCTGGTTGAGACATAAGGCTGGACACTTCAGGCTGATAGCATTGGTGAGTTTCGGTAAGCAAATGCAAACCCTTTGAAGTCATACTGCATGGTACCCATTCCATGGGTCCCAACTCTCCAGGTTCAAGGCATTCTTCCTCCAGCTAAAACATGCATGGGAAACCCAGAGTATCGTCCACCATGCGATTGGGAAACGATTTAAAATGCATCTCAGGTTTCGTATCCTGGTCCTCGGGTTCACCATTCCAGATGCTTTACTAACACTCTCCCCGCTTGGAGAGTCAGTGCCTTTAACCTCCTCTTTGGCACAGCTTGCAATTTCTGTGCAAGATGAACAGGAATAGGGAGAACCAATGAGAGACTAGCTGTAGGTGTCTGCATGGGCAAATGTAACGCTCACTGCCCACCAGGAAGAGGAATTAAACAAAGACTCAGTGTGCCCTGCTTGAAACAGATTAGGGCCTGAAGCAATCCTGCGGTTTTGTGCCCAGCTCACAAGAAAGCGAGTTGAAGAAAGGAGCTCAGGGGCACTGTAATTCACAAACCTGCAGAGTTATAAATGACAGCTATCCTCCAAAAATATATTGAAGTAAGCCTGCGAAGGGGACTTGAAAGCGGGGCAGAATTTCAGGAAAACGATTGCAGGGTGTAGACTGGAATTGCCCTGAAAGCATAGGAAAAGAGGCAGAACGTCGACGATGATGCACTTGGCCAAAAAGGGCGTATGCGTTTTTTCCTGAATATATTCAGGAAAAAACGCATACGCACTTTTTGGCCAACCAAGCAAGCCTGTAAATGAAATCTGCACTACAATGAAGTCTCATTGCCCCCCGGGCAAAAGGGACATCTGAAAAAAGTGTAAAATCCAGAAATGTAGGACAGGATATGGAGAACAGGGAGCCTTGTTATGCTGATTGGCAGGATGTAAATTGCCAGCAGCCACACTGGAGAAGTGTATGGTGTTTCCTGAAACACGTAAGAAACAAAGCAACACAGCCTGCGGCACTTCCACTTATGGTCCTATAGCTTACGGAATTTAAAATCAAAAACAGACAGCCACCCCAATATTTGGGACGGCTGTGTTCACAAGAAGCTCGTCTACAGTATCAGGTAAATATCCCAGAAAGCAAAAAATGGATAAAGAAGTTGTGGCACGTACGTACAATGCAATATCACTCAGCAATGAAATCTGTGTCATCAGGCCCGTAGTGGCATAGTGAGTGGATGCAGGTACGGTGATTCTACGTGAACTACGTCACACAGAAAAAGAAACATCATAAGATATCACTAATACACGGAATGTAAACTTGACTACACATGAACTGAATTACAAAACAGAACAGGGTCTCAAATTTAGAAAACCAACTAGTGCTTGCTTATGGGGAAAGGTGCCTTGGGGTGCTGCATAAAACCAGAGACTGAAATTAGCACAGATAACTTTCCATAAGCCAAATATGTAATAGACAAGACCTACTCCTTGCTCAACGAAATGGACCCAACACCACATATTCAACGCCTAGGAATATACCTGACTAGGAAGAATCTTAAAACCCATGGATATATATGTCTCCATAAGAGAATCAAGCGTGTGTACAGCGGCAGAAACGCAGCAGTGAAAATCCGATAAATCCCATTATCAAAATAAATTTCAAAAACAAAACACAAAGACAGTGAAATAGAGAGCAATTCTTAAATAATTCACTCAGGGCATGTGATGCAACCGGGATTGACCACATCTACACCCAGAGCTGGTTGAGACATAAGGCTGGACACTTCAGGCTGATAGCATTGGTGAGTTTCGGTGAGCAAATGCAGACCCTTTGAAGTCATACTGCATGGTACCCATTCCATGGGTCCCAACTCTCCAGGTTCAAGGGATTCTTCCTCCAGCTAAAACATGCATGGGAAACCCAGAGTATCGTCCACCATGTGATTGGGAAACGATTTAAAATGCATCTCAGTTTTCGTATCCTGGTCCTCGGGTTCACCATTCCAGATGCTTTACTAACACTCTCCCCGCTAGGAGAGTCAGTGCCTTTAACCTCCTCTTTGGCACAGCTTGCAATTTCTGTGCAAGATGAACAGGAATAGGGAGAACCAATGAGAGACTAGCTGTAGGTGTCTGCACGGGCAAATGTAACGCTCATTGCCCACCAGGAAGAGGAATTAAAAAAAGGCTCAGTGTGCCCTGCTGGAAACAGATTAGGGCCTGAAGCAATCCTGCGGTTTTGTGCCCAGCTCACAAGAAAGGGAGTTGAAGAAAGGAGCCCAGGGGCACTGTAATTCACAAAACTGCAGAGTTATAAATGACAGCTATCCTCCAAAAATATATTGAAGTAAGCCTGCGAAGGGGACTTGAAATCAGGGCAGAATTTCAGGAAAACGATTGCAGGGGGTAGACTGGAATTGCCCTGAAAGCATAGGAAAACAGGCACAACGTCGACAATGATGCACTTGGCCAAAAAGGGCGTATGCGTTTTTTCCTGGATATATTCAGGAAAAAACGCATACGCCCTTTTTGGCCAACCAAGCAAGCCTGTAAAGGAAATCTGCACTACAATGAAATCTCACTGCCCCCCAACCCTGGGCAAAAGGGCCATCTGAAAAAAGTGTAAAATCCACAAAGCTAGGACAGGATATGGAGAACCGGGAGCCTTGTTATGCTGATTGGCAGGATGTAAATTGTGAACTGCCACCCTGGAGCAGTGTATGGTGTTTCCTGAAACACGTAAGAAATAAAGCAACACAGCCTATGGCAATTGCACTTATGGTCCTATTGCTTAGGGAAATTAAAATCAAAAACAGAGAGCCACCCCAAAGTTTGGGATGGCTGTGTTCCCAAAAAGCTCGTCTACAGTACCAGGTAAATATCCCAGAAAGCAAAAAATGGATAAAGAAATTGTGGCACTTACGTGCAATGCAATATCACTCAGCAATGAAATCTGTGTCATCAGGCCCGTAGCGGCATAGTGAGTGGATGCAGGTACGGTGATTCTACGTGAACTACGTCACACAGAAAAAGAAACATCATAAGATATCACTAATACACGGAATGTAAACTTGACTACACATGAACTGAATTACAAAACAGAACAGGGTCTCAAATTTAGAAAACCAACTAGTGCTTGCTTATGGGGAAAGGTGCGTTGGGGTGCTGCATAAAACCAGAGACTGAAATTAGCACAGATAACTTTCCATAAGCCAAGTATGTAATAGACAAGACCTACTCCTTGCTCAACGAAATGGACCCAACACCACATATTCAACGCCTAGGAATATACCTGACTAGGAAGAATCTTAAAACCCATGGATATATATGTCTCCGTAAGAGAATCAAGTGTGTGTACAGCGGCATAAACGCAGCAGTGAAAATCCGATAAATCCAATTATCAAAATAAATTTCAAAAACAAAACACAAAGACAGTGAAATAGAGAGCAATTCTTAAATAATTCACTCAGGGCATATGATGCAACCGGGATTGACCACATCTACACCCAGAGCTGGTTGAGACATAAGGCTGGACACTTCAGGCTGATAGCATTGGTGAGTTTCGGTGAGCAAATGCAGACCCTTTGAAGTCATACTGCATGGTACTCATTCCCTGCGTCCCAACTCTCCAGGTTCAAAGGATACTTCCTCCAGCTAAAACATGCATGGGAAACCCAGTGTATCGTCCACCGTGGGATTGGGAAATGATTTAAAATGCATCTCAGTTTTCGTATCCTGGTCCTCGTGTTCACCATTCCAGATGCTTTACTAACACTCTCCCCGCTTGGAGAGTCAGTGCCTTTAACCTCCTGTTTGGCACAGCTTGCAATTTCTGTGCAAGATGAACAGGAATAGGGAGAACCAATGAGAGACTAGCTGTAGGTGTCTGCACAGGCAAATGTAACGCTCATTGCCGACCAGGAAGAGGAATTAAACAAAGGCTCAGCGTGCCCTCCTGAAAACAGATTAGGGCCTGAAGCAATCCTGCGGTTTTGTGCCCAGCTCACAAGAAAGCGAGTTGAAGAAAGGAGCTCAGGGGCACTGTAATTCACAAACCTGCAGAGTTATAAATGACAGCTATCCTCCAAAAATATATTGAAGTAAGCCTGCGAAGGGAACTTGCAAGCGGGGCAGAATTTCAGGAAAACGATTGCAGGGGTAGACTGGAATTGCCCTGAAAGCATAGGAAAAGAGGCAGAACGTCGACAATGACGCACTTGGCCAAAAAGGGCGTATGCGTTTTTTCCTGAATATATTCAGGAAAAAACGCATACGCCCTTTTTGGCCAACCAAGCAAGCCTGTAAAGGAAATCTGCACTACAATGAAGTCTCACTGCCCCCTGGGCAAAGGGGCCCTCTGAAAAAAGTGTAAAATCCAGAAAGGTAGGACAGGATATGGAGAACAGGGAGCCTTGTTATGCAGATTGGCAGGATGTAAATTGCCAGCAGCCACCCTGGAGAATGGTATGGTGTTTCCTGAAACACGTAAGAAACAAAGCAACACAGCCTATGGCACTTCCACTTATGGTCCTATAGCTTACGGAAATTAAAATCAAAAACAGACAGCCACCCCAATATTTGGGACGGCTGTGTTCCCAAGAAGCTCGTCTACAGTATCAGGTAAATATCCCAGAAAGCGAAAAATGGATAAAGAAGTTGTGGCACGTAGGTACAATGCAATATCACTCAGCAATTAAATCTGTGTCATCAGGCCCGTAGCGGCATAGTGAGTGGATGCAGGTACGGTGATTCTACGTGAACTACGTCACACAGAAAAAGAAACATCATAAGATATCACTAATACACGGAATGTAAACTTGACTACACATGAACTGAATTACAAAACAGAACAGGGTCTCTAATTTAGAAAACCAACTAGTGCTTGCTTATTGGGAAAGGTGCCTTGGGGTGCTGCATAAAACCAGAGACTGAAATTAGCACAGATAACATTCCATAAGCCAAATATGTAATAGACAAGACCTACTCCTTGCTCAACGAAATGGACTCAACACCACATAATCAACGCCTAGGAACATAACTGACTAGGAAGAATCTTAAAACCCATGGATTTATATGTCTCCGTAAGAGAATCAAGCGTGTGTACAGCGGCATAAACGCAGCAGTGAAAATCCGATAAATCCCATTATCAAAATAAATTTCAAAAACAAAACACAAAGACAGTGAAATAGAGAGCAATTCTTAAATAATTCACTCAGGGCATATGATGCAACCGGGATTGACCACATCTACACCCAGAGCTGGTTGAGACATAAGGCTGGACACTTCAGGCTGATAGCATTGGTGAGTTTCGTTGAGCAAATGCAGACCCTTTGAAGTCATACTGCATGGTACTCATTCCCTGCGTCCCAACTCTCCAGGTTCAAAGGATACTTCCTCCAGCTAAAACATGCATGGGAAACCCAGTGTATCGTCCACCGTGGGATTGGGAAATGATTTAAAATGCATCTCAGTTTTCGTATCCTGGTCCTCGTGTTCACCATTCCAGATGCTTTACTAACACTCTCCCCGCTTGGAGAGTCAGTGCCTTTAACCTCCTGTTTGGCACAGCTTGCAATTTCTGTGCAAGATGAACAGGAATAGGGAGAACCAATGAGAGACTAGCTGTAGGTGTCTGCACAGGCAAATGTAACGCTCATTGCCGACCAGGAAGAGGAATTAAACAAAGGCTCAGCGTGCCCTCCTGAAAACAGATTAGGGCCTGAAGCAATCCTGCGGTTTTGTGCCCAGCTCACAAGAAAGCGAGTTGAAGAAAGGAGCTCAGGGGCACTGTAATTCACAAACCTGCAGAGTTATAAATGACAGCTATCCTCCAAAAATATATTGAAGTAAGCCTGCGAAGGGAACTTGCAAGCGGGGCAGAATTTCAGGAAAACGATTGCAGGGGTAGACTGGAATTGCCCTGAAAGCATAGGAAAAGAGGCAGAACGTCGACAATGACGCACTTGGCCAAAAAGGGCGTATGCGTTTTTTCCTGAATATATTCAGGAAAAAACGCATACGCCCTTTTTGGCCAACCAAGCAAGCCTGTAAAGGAAATCTGCACTACAATGAAGTCTCACTGCCCCCTGGGCAAAAGGGCCCTCTGAAAAAAGTGTAAAATCCAGAAAGTTAGGACAGGATATGGAGAACAGGGAGCCTTGTTATGCAGATTGGCAGGATGTAAATTGCCAGCAGCCACCCTGGAGAATGGTATGGTGTTTCCTGAAACACGTAAGAAACAAAGCAACACAGCCTATGGCACTTCCACTTATGGTCCTATAGCTTACGGAAATTAAAATCAAAAACAGACAGCCACCCCAATATTTGGGACGGCTGTGTTCCCAAGAAGCTCGTCTACAGTATCAGGTAAATATCCCAGAAAGCGAAAAATGGATAAAGAAGTTGTGGCACGTAGGTACAATGCAATATCACTCAGCAATTAAATCTGTGTCATCAGGCCCGTAGCGGCATAGTGAGTGGATGCAGGTACGGTGATTCTACGTGAACTACGTCACACAGAAAAAGAAACATCATAAGATATCACTAATACACGGAATGTAAACTTGACTACACATGAACTGAATTACAAAACAGAACAGGGTCTCTAATTTAGAAAACCAACTAGTGCTTGCTTATTGGGAAAGGTGCCTTGGGGTGCTGCATAAAACCAGAGACTGAAATTAGCACAGATAACATTCCATAAGCCAAATATGTAATAGACAAGACCTACTCCTTGCTCAACGAAATGGACTCAACACCACATAATCAACGCCTAGGAACATAACTGACTAGGAAGAATCTTAAAACCCATGGATTTATATGTCTCCGTAAGAGAATCAAGCGTGTGTACAGCGGCATAAACGCAGCAGTGAAAATCCGATAAATCCCATTATCAAAATAAATTTCAAAAACAAAACACAAAGACAGTGAAATAGAGAGCAATTCTTAAACAATTCACTCAGGGCATGTGATGCAACCGGGATTTAACACATCTTCACACAGAGCTGGTTGAGACATAAGGCTGGACACTTCAGGCTGATAGCATTGGTGAGTTTCGGTGAGCAAATGCAGACCCTTTGAAGTCATACTGCATGGTACTCATTCCATGGGTCCCAACTCTCCAGGTTCAAGGGAATCTTCCTCCAGCTAAAACATGCATGGGAAACCCAGAGTATCGTCCACCGTGTGATTGGGAAACGATTTAAAATGCATCTCAGTTTTCGTATCCTGGTCCTCGGGTTCACCATTCCAGATGCTTTACTAACACTCTCCCCGCTTTGAGAGTCAGTGCCTTTAACCTCCTCTTTGGCACAGCTTGCAATTTCTGTGCAAGATGAACAGGAATAGGGAGAACCAATGAGAGACTAGTTGTAGGTGTCTGCACGGGCAAATGTAACACTCATTGCCCACTAGAAAGAGGAATTAAACAAAGGCTCAGTGTGCCCTGCTGGAAACAGATTAGGGCCTGAAGCAATCCTGCGGTTTTGTGCCCAGCTCACAAGAAAGCGAGTTGAAGAAAGGAGCTCAGGGGCACTGTAATTCACAAACCTGCAGAGTTATAATTGACAGCTATCCTCCAAAAATATATTGAAGTAAGCCTGCAAAGGGGACTTGAAAGCGGGGCAGAATTTCAGGAGAACGATTGCAGGGGGTAGACAGGAATTGCCCAGAAAGCATAGGAAAAGAGGCACAACGTCGACAATGATGCACGTGGCCCAAAAGGGCGTATGCGTTTTTTCCTGAATATATTCAGGAAAAAACGCATACGCCCTTTTTGGCCAACCAAGCAAGCCTGTAAAGGAAATCTGCACTACAATGTAGTCTCACTGCCCCCCGGGCAAAAGGGCCATCTGAAAAAAGTGTAAAATCCAGAAAGGTAGGACAGGATATGGAGAACAGGGAGCCTTGTTATGCTGATTGGCAGGATGTAAATTGCCAGCAGCCACCCTGGAGAAGTGTATGGTGTTTCCTGAAACACGTAAGAAACAAAGCAACACAGCCTATGGCACTTCCACTTATGGTCCTATAGCTTACGGAAATTAAAATCAAAAACAGACAGGCACCCCAATATTTGGGACGGCTGTGTTCACAAGAAGATCGATTACAGTATCAGGTAAATATCCCAGAAAGCAAAAAATGGATAAAGAAGTTGTGGCACGTACGTACAATGCAATATCACTCAGCAATGAAATCTGTGTCAACAGGCCCGTAGCGGCATAGTGAGTGGATGCAGGTACGGTGATTCTACGTGAACTACGTCACACAGAAAAAGAAACATCATAAGATATCACTAATACACGGAATGTAAACTTGACTACACATGAACTGAATTACAAAACAGAAGAGGGTCTCAAATTTAGAAAACCAACTAGTGCTTGCTTATGGGGAAATGTGCGTTGGGGTGCTGCATAAAACCAGAGACTGAAATTAGCACAGATAACTTTCCATAAGCCAAATATGTAATAGACAAGACCTACTCCTTGCTCAACGAAATGGACCCAACACCACATATTCAACGCCTAGGAATATACCTGACTAGGAAGAATCTTAAAACCCATGGATATATATGTCTCCGTAAGAGAATCAAGTGTGTGTACAGCGGCCCAAACGCAGCAGTGAAAATCCAATAAATCCCATTATCAAAATAAATTTCAAAAACAAAACACAAAGACAGTGAAATAGAGAGCAATTCTTAAATAATTCACTCAGGGCATGTGATGCAACCGGGATTTAACACATCTACACCCAGGGCTGTTTGAGACATAAGGCTGGACACTTCAGGCTGATAGCATTGGTGAGTTTCGGTGAGCAAATGCAGAGCCTTTGAAGTCATACTGCATGGTACCTATTCCATGGGTCCCAACTCTCCAGGTTCAAGGGGTTCTTCCTCCAGCTAAAACATGCATGGGTAACCCAGAGTATCGTCCACCGTGTGATTGGGAAACGATTTAAAATGCATCTCAGATTTCGTATCCTGCTCCTCGGGTTCACCATTCCAGATGCTTTACTAACACTCTCCCCGCTTGGAGAGTCAGTGCCTTTAACCTCCTCTTTGGCACAGCTTGCAATTTCTGTGCAAGATGAACATGAATAGGGAGAACAAATGAGAGACTAGCTGTAGGTGTCTGCACGGGCAAATGTAACGCTCATTGTCCACCAGGAAGAGGAATTAAACAAAGGCTCAGTGTGCGCTGCTGGAAACAGATTAGGGCCTGAAGCAATCTTGCGGTTTTGTGCCCAGCTCACAAGAAAGCGAGTTGAAGAAAGGAGCTCAGGGGCACTGTAATTCACAAACCTGCAGAATTATAAATGACAGCTATCCTCCAAAAATATATTGAAGTAAGCCTGCGAAAGGGAAGTGAAAGCGGGGCAGAATTTCAGGAAAACGATTGCAGGGGGTAGACTGGAATTGCCCTGAAAGCATAGGAAAAGAGGCAGAACGTCGACAATGATGCACTTGACCAAAAAGGGCGTATGCGTTCTTTCCTGAATATATTCAGGAAAAAACGCATACGCCTTTTTTGGACAACCAAGCAAGCCTGTAAAGTAAATCTGCACTACAATGAAGTCTCACTGCCTCCCTGGCAAAAGGGCCATCTGAAAAAAAGTGTAAAATCCAGAAAGGTAGGACAGGATATGGAGAACAGGAAGCCTTGTTATGCTGATTGGCAGGAAGTAAATTGCCAGCAGCCACCCTGGAGAAGTGTATGGTGTTTCTTGAAACACGTAAGAAACAAACAACACAGCCTATGGCACTTCCACTTATGGTCCTATAGCTTACGGAAATTAAAATCAAAAACAGACAGCCACCCCAATATTTGGGACGGTTGTGTTCACAAGAAGCTCGTCTACAGTATCAGGTAAATATCCCAGAAAGCAAAAAATGGATAAAGAAGTTGTGGCACGTACGTACAATGCAGTATCACTCAGCAATGAAATCTGTGTCATCAGGCCCGTAGCGGCATAGAGAGTGGATGCAGGTACGGTGATTCTACGTGAACTACGTCACACAGAAAAAGAAACATCATAAGATATCACTAATACACGGAATGTAAACTTGACTACACATGAACTGAATTACAAAACAGAACAGGGTCTCAAATTTAGAAAACCAACTAGTGCTTGCTTATGGGGAAAGGTGCGTTGGGGTGCTGCATAAAACCAGAGACTGAAATTAGCACAGATAACTTTCCATAAGCCAAATATGTAATAGACAAGACCTACTCCTTGCTCAACGAAATGGACCCAACACCACATATTCAACGCCTAGGAATATACCTGACTAGGAAGAATCTTAAAACCCATGGATATATATGTCTCCGTAAGAGAATCAAGCATGTGTACAGCGGCCGAAACGCAGCAGTGAAAATCCGATAAATCCCATTATCAAAATAAATTTCAAAAACAAAACACAAAGACAGTGAAATAGAGAGCAATTCTTAAATAATTCACTCAGGGCATGTGATGCAACCGGGATTGACCACATCTACACCCAGAGCTGGTTGAGTCATAAGGCTGGACACTTCAGGCTGATAGCATTGGTGAGTTTCGGTGAGCAAATGCAGACCCTTTGAAGTCATACTGCATGGAACCCATTCCATGGGTCCCAACTCTCCAGGTTCAAGGCATTCTTCCTCCAGCTAAAACATGCATGGGAAACCCAGAGTATCGTCCACCGTGTGATTGGGAAACGATTTAAAATGCATCTCAGTTTTCGCATCCTGGTCCTCGGGTTCACCATTCCAGATGCTTTACTAACACTCTCCCCGCTTGGAGAGTCAGTGCCTTTAACCTTCTCTTTGGCACAGCTGGCAATTTCTGTGCAAGATCAACAGGAATAGGGAGAACCAATGAGAGACTAGCTATAGGTGTCTGCACGGGAAAATGTAACGCTCATTTCCCACCAGGAAGAGGAATTAACCAAAAGCTCAGCGTGCCCTGCTGGAAACAGATTAGGGCCTGAAGCAATCCTGCGGTTTTGTGCCCAGCTCACAAGAAAGCGAGTTGAAGAAAGGAGCTCAGGGGCACTGTAATTCACAAACGTGCAGAGTTATAAATGACAGGTATCCTCCAAAAATATATTGAAGTAAGCCTGTGAAGGGGACTTGAAAGCAGGGCAGAGTTTCAGGAAAACGATTGCAGGTGGTAGACTGGAATTGCCCTGAAAGCATAGGAAAAGAGGCAGAACGTTGACAATGATGCACTTGGCCAAAAAGTCGTATGCGTTTTTTCCTGAATATATTCAGGAAAAAACGCATACGCCCTTTTTGGCCAACCAAGCAAGCCTGTAAAGGAAATCTGCACTACAATGAAGTCTCACTGCCCCCCGGGCAAAAGGGCCATCTGAAAAAAGTGTAAAATCCAGAGGTAGGACAGGATATGGAGAACAGGGAGCCTTGTTATGCTGATTGGCAGGATGTAAATTGCCAGCAGCCACCCTGGAGAAGTGTATGGTGTTTCCTGAAACACGTAAGAAACAAAGCAACACAGCCTATGGCACTTCCACTTATGGTCCTATAGCTTACGGAAATTAAAATCAAAAACAGACAGCCACCCCAATATTTGGGACGGCTGTGTTCACAAGAAGCTCGTCTACAGTATCAGGTAAATATCCCAGAAAGCAAAAAATGGATAAAGAAGTTGTGGCACGTACGTACAATGCAATATCACTCAGCAATGAAATCTGTGTCATCAGGCCCGTAGTGGCATAGTGAGTGGATGCAGGTACGGTGATTCTACGTGAACTACGTCACACAGAAAAAGAAACATCATAAGATATCACTAATACACGGAATGTAAACTTGACTACACATGAACTGAATTACAAAACAGAACAGGGTCTCAAATTTAGAAAACCAACTAGTGCTTGCTTATGGGGAAAGGTGCGTTGGGGTGCTGCATAAAACCAGAGACTGAAATTAGCACAGATAACTTTCCATAAGCCAAATATGTAATAGACAAGACCTACTCCTTGCTCAACGAAATGGACCCAACACCACATATTCAACGCCTAGGAATATACCTGACTAGGAAGAATCTTAAAACCCATGGATATATATGTCTCCATAAGAGAATCAAGCGTGTGTACAGCGGCCGAAACGCAGCAGTGAAAATCCGATAAATCCCATTATCAAAATAAATTTCGAAAACAAAACACAAAGACAGTGAAATAGAGAGCAATTCTTAAATAATTCACTCAGGGCATGTGATGCAACCGGGATTGACCACATCTACACCCAGAGCTGGTTGAGACATAAGGCTGGACACTTCAGGCTGATAGCATTGGTGAGTTTCGGTGAGCAAATGCAGACCCTTTGAAGTCATACTGCATGGTACCCATTCCATGGGTCCCAACTCTCCAGGTTCAAGGGATTCTTCCTCCAGCTAAAACATGCATGGGAAACCCAGAGTATCGTCCACCATGTGATTGGGAAACGATTTAAAATGCATCTCAGTTTTCGTATCCTGGTCCTCGGGTTCACCATTCCAGATGCTTTACTAACACTCTCCCCGCTAGGAGAGTCAGTGCCTTTAACCTCCTCTTTGGCACAGCTTGCAATTTCTGTGCAAGATGAACAGGAATAGGGAGAACCAATGAGAGACTAGCTGTAGGTGTCTGCACGGGCAAATGTAACGCTCATTGCCCACCAGGAAGAGGAATTAAAAAAAGGCTCAGTGTGCCCTGCTGGAAACAGATTAGGGCCTGAAGCAATCCTGCGGTTTTGTGCCCAGCTCACAAGAAAGGGAGTTGAAGAAAGGAGCCCAGGGGCACTGTAATTCACAAAACTGCAGAGTTATAAATGACAGCTATCCTCCAAAAATATATTGAAGTAAGCCTGCGAAGGGGACTTGAAATCAGGGCAGAATTTCAGGAAAACGATTGCAGGGGGTAGACTGGAATTGCCCTGAAAGCATAGGAAAACAGGCACAACGTCGACAATGATGCACTTGGCCAAAAAGGGCGTATGCGTTTTTTCCTGGATATATTCAGGAAAAAACGCATACGCCCTTTTTGGCCAACCAAGCAAGCCTGTAAAGGAAATCTGCACTACAATGAAATCTCACTGCCCCCCAACCCTGGGCAAAAGGGCCATCTGAAAAAAGTGTAAAATCCAGAAAGGTAGGACAGGATATGGAGAACAGGGAGCCTTGTTATGCTGATTGGCAGGATGTAAATTGTGAACTGCCACCCTGGAGCAGTGTATGGTGTTTCCTGAAACACATAAGAAATAAAGCAACACAGCCTATGGCAATTGCACTTATGGTCCTATTGCTTAGGGAAATTAAAATCAAAAACAGAGAGCCACCCCAAAGTTTGGGATGGCTGTGTTCCCAAAAAGCTCGTCTACAGTACCAGGTAAATATCCCAGAAAGCAAAAAATGGATAAAGAAATTGTGGCACGTACGTGCAATGCAATATCACTCAGCAATGAAATCTGTGTCATCAGGCCCGTAGCGGCATATTGAGTGGATGCAGGTACGGTGATTCTACGTGAACTACGTCACACAGAAAAAGAAACATCATAAGATATCACTAATACACGGAATGTAAACTTGACTACACATGAACTGAATTACAAAACAGAACATGGTCTCAAATTTAGAAAACCAACTAGTGCTTGCTTATGGGGAAAGGTGCGTTGGGGTGCTGCATAAAACCAGAGACTGAAATTAGCACAGATAACTTTCCATAAGCCAAGTATGTAATAGACAAGACCTACTCCTTGCTCAACGAAATGGACCCAACACCACATATTCAACGCCTAGGAATATACCTGACTAGGAAGAATCTTAAAACCCATGGATTTATATGTCTCCGTAAGAGAATCAAGCGTGTGTACAGCGGCATAAACGCAGCAGTGAAAATCCGATAAATCCAATTATCAAAATAAATTTCAAAAACAAAACACAAAGACAGTGAAATAGAGAGCAATTCTTAAATAATTCACTCAGGGCATGTGATGCAACCGGGATTGACCACATCTACACCCAGAGCTGGTTGAGACATAAGGCTGGACACTTCAGGCTGATAGCATTGGTGAGTTTCGGTGAGCAAATGCAGACCCTTTGAAGTCATACTGCATGGTACTCATTCCCTGGGTCCCAACTCTCCAGGTTCAAGGGATACTTCCTCCAGCTAAAACATGCATGGGAAACCCAGTGTATCGTCCACCGTGTGATTGGGAAATGATTTAAAATGCATCTCAGTTTTCGTATCCTGGTCCTCGGGTTCACCATTCCAGATGCTTTACTAACACTCTCCCCGCTTGGAGAGTCAGTGCCTTTAACCTCCTGTTTGGCACAGCTTGCAATTTCTGTGCAAGATGAACAGGAATAGGGAGAACCAATGAGAGACTAGCTGTAGGTGTCTGCACAGGCAAATGTAACGCTCATTGCCGACCAGGAAGAGGAATTAAACAAAGGCTCAGCGTGCCCTCCTGAAAACAGATTAGGGCCTGAAGCAATCCTGCGGTTTTGTGCCCAGCTCACAAGAAAGCGAGTTGAAGAAAGGAGCTCAGGGGCACTGTAATTCACAAACCTGCAGAGTTATAAATGACAGCTATCCTCCAAAAATATATTGAAGTAAGCTTGCGAAGGGGACTTGAAAGCGGGGCAGAATTTCAGGAAAACGATTGCAGGGGTAGACTGGAATTGCCCTGAAAGCATAGGAAAAGAGGCAGAACGTCGACAATGATGCACTTGGCCAAAAAGGGCGTATGCGTTTTTTCCTGAATATATTCAGGAAAAAACGCATACGCCCTTTTTGGCCAACCAAGCAAGCCTGTAAAGGAAATCTGCACTACAATGAAGTCTCACTGCCCCCTGGGCAAAAGGGCCATCTGAAAAAAGTGTAAAATCCAGAAAGGTAGGACAGGATATGGAGAACAGGGAGCCTTGTTATGCTGATTGGCAGGATGTAAATTGCCAGCAGCCACCCTGGAGAATGGTATGGTGTTTCCTGAAACACGTAAGAAACAAAGCAACACAGCCTATGGCACTTCCACTTATGGTCCTATAGCTTACGGAAATTAAAATCAAAAACAGACAGCCACCCCAATATTTGGGACGGCTGTGTTCCCAAGAAGCTCGTCTACAGTATCAGGTAAATATCCCAGAAAGCAAAAAATGGATAAAGAAGTTGTGGCACGTAGGTACATTGCAATATCCCTCAGCAATGAATTCTGTGTCATCAGGCCCGTAGTGGCATAGTGAGTGGATGCAGGTACGGTGATTCTACGTGAACTACGTCACACAGAAAAAGAAACATCATAAGATATCACTAATACACGGAATGTAAACTTGACTACACATGAACTGAATTACAAAACAGAACAGGGTCTCTAATTTAGAAAACCAACTAGTGCTTGCTTTTTGGGAAAGGTGCCTTGGGGTGCTGCATAAAACCAGAGACTGAAATTAGCACAGATAACATTCCATAAGCCAAATATGTAATAGACAAGACCTACTCCTTGCTCAACGAAATGGACTCCACACCACATAATCAACGCCTAGGAATATAACTGACTAGGAAGAATCTTAAAACCCATGGATTTATATGTCTCCGTAAGAGAATCAAGCGTGTGTACAGCGGCATAAACGCAGCAGTGAAAATCCGATAAATCCCATTATCAAAATAAATTTCAAAAACAAAACACAAAGACAGTGAAATAGAGAGCAATTCTTAAAGAATTCACTCAGGGCATGTGATGCAACCGGGATTTAACACATCTTCACACAGAGCTGGTTGAGACATAAGGCTGGACACTTCAGGCTGATAGCATTGGTGAGTTTCGGTGAGCAAATGCAGACCCTTTGAAGTCATACTGCATGGTACTCATTCCATGGGTCCCAACTCTCCAGGTTCAAGGGAATCTTCCTCCAGCTAAAACAGGCATGGGAAACCCAGAGTATCGTCCACCGTGTGATTGGGAAACGATTTAAAATGCATCTCAGTTTTCGTATCCTGGTCCTCGGGTTCACCATTCCAGATGCTTTACTAACACTCTCCCCGCTTTGAGAGTCAGTGCCTTTAACCTCCTCTTTGGCACAGCTTGCAATTTCTGTGCCAGATGAACAGGAATAGGGAGAACCAATGAGAGACTAGTTGTAGGTGTCTGCACGGGCAAATGTAACACTCATTGCCCACTAGAAAGAGGAATTAAACAAAGGCTCAGTGTGCCCTGCTGGAAACAGATTAGGGCCTGAAGCAATCCTGCGGTTTTGTGCCCAGCTCACAAGAAAGCGAGTTGAAGAAAGGAGCTCAGGGGCACTGTAA
This sequence comes from Phocoena phocoena, assembly GCF_963924675.1. Classification (NCBI taxonomy): domain Eukaryota; kingdom Metazoa; phylum Chordata; class Mammalia; order Artiodactyla; family Phocoenidae; genus Phocoena; species Phocoena phocoena. The sequence continues at coordinate 518,424 of NW_027077746.1, forward strand.
TTCACAAACCTGCAGAGTTATAATTGACAGCTATCCTCCAAAAATATATTGAAGTAAGCCTGCAAAGGGGACTTGAAAGCGGGGCAGAATTTCAGGAAAACGATTGCAGGGGGTAGACAGGAATTGCCCAGAAAGCATAGGAAAAGAGGCACAACGTCGACAATGATGCACTTGGCCAAAAAGGGCGTATGCGTTTTTTCCTGAATATATTCAGGAAAAAACGCATACGCCCTTTTTGGCCAACCAAGCAAGCCTGTAAAGGAAATCTGCACTACAATGTAGTCTCACTGCCCCCCGGGCAAAAGGGCCATCTGAAAAAAGTGTAAAATCCAGAAAGGTAGGACAGGATATGGAGAACAGGGAGCCTTGTTATGCTGATTGACAGGATGTAAATTGCCAGCAGCCACCCTGGAGAAGTGTATGGTGTTTCCTGAAACACGTAAGAAACAAAGCAACACAGCCTATGGCACTTCCACTTATGGTCCTATAGCTTACGGAAATTAAAATCAAAAACAGAGAGCCACCCCAATATTTGGGACGGCTGTGTTCACAAGAAGATCGATTACAGTATCAGGTAAATATCTCAGTAAGCAAAAAATGGATAAAGAAGTTGTGGCACGTACGTACAATGCAATATCACTCAGCAATGAAATCTGTGTCAACAGGCCCGTAGCGGCATAGTGAGTGGATGCAGGTACGGTGATTCTACGTGAACTACGTCACACAGAAAAAGAAACATCATAAGATATCACTAATACACGGAATGTAAACTTGACTACACATGAACTGAATTACAAAACAGAAGAGGGTCTCAAATTTAGAAAACCAACTAGTGCTTGCTTATGGGGAAATGTGCGTTGGGGTGCTGCATAAAACCAGAGACTGAAATTAGCACAGATAACTTTCCATAAGCCAAATATGTAATAGACAAGACCTACTCCTTGCTCAACGAAATGGACCCAACACCACATATTCAATGCCTAGGAATATACCTGACTAGGAAGAATCTTAAAACCCATGGATATATATGTCTCCGTAAGAGAATCAAGCGTGTGTACAGCGGCCGAAACGCAGCAGTGAAAATCCGATAAATCCCATTATCAAAATAAATTTCGAAAACAAAACACAAAGACAGTGAAATAGAGAGCAATTCTTAAATAATTCACTCAGGGCATGTGATGCAACCGGGATTGACCACATCTACACCCAGAGCTGGTTGAGACATAAGGCTGGACACTTCAGGCTGATAGCATTGGTGAGTTTCGGTGAGCAAATGCAGACCCTTTGAAGTCATACTGCATGGTACCCATTCCATGGGTCCCAACTCTCCAGGTTCAAGGGATTCTTCCTCCAGTTAAAACATTCATGGGAAACCCAGAGTATCGTCCACCGTGTGATTGGGAAACGATTTAAAATGCATCTCCGTTTTCGTATCCTGGTCCTCGGGTTCACCATTCCAGATGCTTTACTAACACTCTCCCCGCTTGGAGAGTCAGTGCCTTTACCCTCCTTTTTGGCACAGCTTGCAATTTCTGTGAAAGATGAACAGGAATAGGGAGAACCAATGAGAGACTAGCTGTAGGTGTCTGCACGGGCAAATGTAATGCTCATTGCCCACCAGGAAGAGGAATTAAACAAAGGCTCAGTGTGCCCTGCTGGAAACAGATTAGGGCCTGAAGCAATCCTGCGGTTTTGTGCCCAGCTCACAAGAAAGCGAGTTGAAGAAAGGAGCTCAGGGGCACTGTAATTCACAAACCTGCAGAGTTATAAATGACAGCTATCTTCCAAAAGTATATTGAAGTAAGCTTGCGAAGGGGACTTGAAAGCGGGGCAGAATTTCAGGAAAACGATTGCAGGGGGTAGACTGGAATTGGCCTGAAAGCATAGGAAAAGAGGCACAACGTCGACAATGATGCACTTGGCCAAAAAGGGCGTATGCGTTTTTTCCTGAATATATTCATGAAAAAACGCATACGCCCTTTTTGGCCAACCAAGCAAGCCTGTAAAGAAATCTGCACTACAATGAAGTCTCACTGCCCCCCGGGCAAGAGGGCCATCTGAAAAAAGTGTAAAATCCAGAAAGGTAGGACAGGATATGGAGAACAGGGAGCCTTGTTATGCTGATTGGCAGGATGTAAATTGCCAGCACCCACCCTGGAGAAGTGTATGGTGTTTCCTGAAACACGTAAGAAACAAAGCAACACAGCCTATGGCACTTCCACTTATGGTCCTATAGCTTACGGAAATTGAAATCAAAAACAGACAGCCACCCCAATATTTGGGACGGCTGTGTTCACAAGAAACTCGTCTACAGTATCAGGTAAATATCCCAGAAAGCAAAAAATGGATAAAGAAGTTTTGGCACGTACGTACAATGCAATATCACTCAGCAATGAAATCTGTGTTATCAGGCCCGTAGCGGCATAGTGAGTGGATGCAGGTATGGTGATTCTACGTGAACTACGTCACACAGAAAAAGAAACATCATAAGATATCACTAATACACGGAATGTAAACTTGACTACACATGAACTGAATTACAAAACAGAACAGGGTCTCAAATTTAGAAAACCAACTAGTGCTTGCTTATGGGGAAAGGTGCATTGGGGTGCTGCATAAAACCAGAGACTGAAATTAGCACAGATAACATTCCATAAGCCAAATATGTAATAGACAAGACCTACTCCTTGCTCAACGAAATGGACTCAACACCACATATTCAACGCCTAGGAATATACCTGACTAGGAAGAATCTTAAAACCCATGGATTTATATGTCTCCGTAAGAGAATCAAGCGTGTGTACAGCGGCATAAACGCAGCAGTGAAAATCCGATAAATCCCATTATCAAAATAAATTTCAAAAACAAAACACAAGGACAGTGAAATAGAGAGCAATTCTTAAAGAATTCACTCAGGGCATGTGATGCAACCGGGATTTAACACATCTTCACACAGAGCTGGTTGAGACATAAGGCTGGAGACTTCAGGCTGATAGCATTGGTGAGTTTCGGTGAGCAAATGCAGACCCTTTGAAGTCATACTGCATGGTACTCATTCCATGGGTCCCAACTCTCCAGGTTCAAGGGAATCTTCCTCCAGCTGAAACATGCATGGGAAACCCAGAGTATCGTCCACCGTGTGATTGGGAAACGATTTAAAATGCATCTCAGTTTTCGTATCCTGGTCCTTGGGTTCACCATTCCAGATGCTTTACTAACACTCTCCCCGCTTGGAGAGTCAGTGCCTTTAACCTCCTCTTTGGCACAGCTTGCAATTTCTGTGCAAGATGAACAGGAAGAGGGAGAACCAATGAGAGACTAGTTGTAGGTGTCTGCACGGGCAAATGTAACACTCATTGCCCACTAGAAAGAGGAATTAAACAAAGGCTCAGTGTGCCCTGCTGGAAACAGATTAGGGCCTGAAGCAATCCTGCGGTTTTGTGCCCAGCTCACAAGAAAGCGAGTTGAAGAAAGGAGCTCAGGGGCACTGTAATTCACAAAACTGCAGAGTTATAATTGACAGCTATCCTCCAAAAATATATTGAAGTAAGCCTGCAAAGGGGACTTGAAAGCGGGGCAGAATTTCAGGAAAACGATTGCAGTGGGTAGACTGGAATTGCCCTGAAAGCATAGGAAAAGAGGCACAAAGTCGACAATGATGCACTTGGCCAAAAAGGGCGTATGCGTTTTTTCCTGAATATATTCAGGAAAAAACGTATACGCCCTTTTTGGCCAACCAAGCAATCCTTTAAAGGAAATCTGCACTACAATGAAGTCTCACTGCCCCCCGGGCAAAAGGGCCATCTGAAAAAAGTGTAAAATCCAGAAAGGTAGGACAGGATATGGGGAACAGGGAGCCTTGTTATGCTGATTGGCAGGATGTAAATTGCCAGCAGCCACCCTGGAGAAGTGTATGGTGTTTCCTGAAACAAGTAAGAAACAAACAACACAGCCTATGGCACTTCCACTTATGGTCCTATAGCTTACGGAAATTAAAATCAAAAACAGACAGCCACCCCAAAATTTGGGACGGCTGTGTTCACAAGAAGCTCGATTACAGTATCAGGTAAATATCCCAGAAAGCAAAAAATGGATAAAGAAGTTGTGGCACTTACGTACAATGCAATATCACTCAGCAATGAAATCTGTGTCAACAGGCCCGTAGCGGCATAGTGAGTGGATGCAGGTACGGTGATTCTACGTGAACTACGTCACACAGAAAAAGAAACATCATAAGATATCACTAATACACGGAATGTAAACTTGACTACACATGAACTGAATTACAAAACAGAACAGGGTCTCAAATTTAGAAAACCAACTAGTGCTTGCTTATGAGGAAAGGTGCGTTGGGGTGCTGCATAAAACCAGAGACTGAAATTAGCACAGATAACTTTCCATAAGCCAAATATGTAATAGACAAGACATACTCCTTGCTCAACGAAATGGACCCAACACCACATATTCAACGCCTAGGAATATACCTGACTAGGAAGAATCTTAAAACCCATGGATATATATGTCTCCGTAAGAGAATCAAGCGTGTGTACAGTGGCCGAAACGCAGCAGTGAAAATCCGATAACTCCCACTATCAAAATAAATTTCGAAAACAAAACACAATGACAGTGAAATAGAGAGCAATTCTTAAATAATTCACTCAGGGCATGTGATGCAACCGGGATTGACCACATCTACACCCAGAGCTGGTTGAGACATAAGGCTGGACACTTCAGGCTGATAGCATTGGTGAGTTTCGGTGAGCAAATGCAGACCATTTGAAGTCATACTGCATGGTACACATTCCATGGGTCCCAACTCTCCAGGTTCAAGGGATTCTTCCTCCAGTTAAAACATTCATGGGAAACCCAGAGTATCATCCACCGTGTGATTGGGAAACGATTTAAAATGCATCTCAGTTTTCGTATCCTGGTCCTCGGGTTCACCATTCCAGATGCTTTACTAACACTCTCCCCGCTTGGAGAGTCAGTGCCTTTAACCTCCTGTTTGGCACAGCTTGCAATTTCTGTGCAAGATGAACAGGAATAGGGAGAACCAATGAGAGACTAGCTGTAGGTGTCTGCACGGGCAAATGTAATGCTCATTGCACACCAGGAAGAGGAATTAAACAAAGGCTCAGTGTGCCCTGCTGGAAACAGATTAGGGCCTGAAGCAATCCTGCGGTTTTGTGCCCAGCTCACAAGAAAGCGAGTTGAAGAAAGGAGCTCAGGGGCACTGTAATTCACAAACCTGCAGAGTTATAAATGACAGCTATCTTCCAAAAGTATATTGAAGTAAGCCTGCGAAGCGGACTTGAAAGCGGGGCAGAATTTCAGGAAAACGATTGCAGGGGTAGACTGGAATTGCCCTGAAAGCATAGGAAAAGAGGCACAACGTCGACAATGATGCACTTGGCCAAAAAGGGCGTATGCGTTTTTTCCTGAATATATTCAGGAAAAAAAGCATACGCACTTTTTGGCCAACCAAGCAAGCCTGTAAAGGAAATCTGCACTACAATGAAGTCTCACTGCCCCCCGGGCAAGAGGGCCATCTGAAAAAAGTGTAAAATCCAGAAAGGTAGGACAGGATATGGAGAACAGGGAGCCTTGTTATGCTGATTGGCAGGATGTAAATTGCCAACAGCCACCCTGGAGAAGTGTATGGTGTTTCCTGAAACACGTAAGAAATAAAGCAACACAGCCTATGGCAATTGCCCTTATGGTCCTATTGCTTAGGGAAATTAAAATCAAAAACAGAGAGCCACCCCAAAGTTTGGGACGGCTGTGTTCACAAGAAGCTCGTCTACAGTACCAGGTAAATATCCCAGAAAGCAAAAAACGGATAAAGAAGTTGTGGCACGTACGCGCAATGCAATATCACTCAGCAATGAAATCTGTGTCATCAGGCCCGTAGCGGCATAGTGAGTGGATGCAGGTACGGTGATTCTACGTGAACTACGTCACATAGAAAAAGAAACATCATAAAATATCACTAATACACGGAATGTAAACTTGACTACACATGAACTGAATTACAAAACAGAACAGGGTATCTAATTTAGAAAACCAACTAGTGCTTGCTTATGGGGAAAGGTGCCTTGGGGTGCTGCATAAAACCAGAGACTGAAATTAGCACAGATAACATTCCATAAGCCAAATATGTAATAGACAAGACCTACTCCTTGCTCAACGAAATGGACTCAACACCACATATTCAAAGCCTAGGAATATACCTGACTAGGAAGAATCTTAAAACCCATGGATTTATATGTCTCCGTAAGAGAATCAAGCGTGTGTACAGCGGCATAAACGCAGCAGTGAAAATCCGATAAATCCCATTATCAAAATAAATTTCAAAAACAAAACACAAAGACAGTGAAATAGAGAGCAATTCTTAAAGAATTCACTCAGGGCATGTGATGCAACCGGGATTTAACACATCTTCACCCAGAGCTGGTTGAGACATAAGGCTGGACACTTCAGGCTGATAGCATTGGTGAGTTTCGGTGAGCAAATGCAGACCCTTTGAAGTCATACTGCATGGTACTCATTCCATGGGTCCCAACTCTCCAGGTTCAAGGGATTCTTCCTCCAGCTAAAACATGCATGGGAAACCCAGTGTATCGTCCACCGTGTGATTGGGAAACGATTTAAAATGCATCTCAGTTTTCGTATCCTGGTCCTCGGGTTCACCATTCCAGATGCTTTACTAACACTCTCCCCGCTTGGAGAGTCAGTGCCTTTAACCTCCTCTTTGGCAGAGCTTGCAATTTCTGTGCAAGATGAACAGGAATAGGGAGAACCAATGAGAGACTAGCTGTAGGTGTCTGCACGGGCAAATGTAACACTCATTGCCCACCAAGAAGAGGAATTAAACAAAGGCTCAGTGTGCCCTGCTGGAAACAGATTAGGGCCTGAAGCAATCCTGCGGTTTTGTGCCCAGCTCACAAGAAAGCGAGTTGAAGAAAGGAGCTCAGGGGCACTGTAATTCACAAACCTGCAGAGTTATAATTGACAGCTATCCTCCAAAAATATATTGAAGTAAGCCTGCAAAGGGGACTTGAAAGCGGGGCAGAATTTCAGGAAAACGATTGCAGGGGGTAGACTGGAATTGCCCTGAAAGCATAGGAAAAGAGGCACAACGTCGACAATGATGCACTTGGCCAAAAAGGGCGTATGCGTTTTTTCCTGAATATATTCAGGAAAAAACGCATACGCCCTTTTTGGCCAACCAAGCAAGCCTGTAAAGGAAATCTGCACTACAATGAAGTCTCACTGCCCCCCGGGCAAAAGGGCCATCTGAAAAAAGTGTAAAATCCAGAAAGGTAGGACAGGATATGGGGAACAGGGAGCCTTGTTATGCTGATTGGCAGGATGTAAATTGCCAGCAGCCACCCTGGAGAAGTGTATGGTGTTTCCTGAAACACGTAAGAAACAAAGCAACACAGCCTATGGCACTTCGACTTATGGTCCTATAGCTTACGGAAATTAAAATCAAAAACAGACAGCCACCCCAATATTTGGGACGGCTGTGTTCACAAGAAGCTCGTCTACAGTATCAGGTAAATATCCCAGAAAGCAAAAAATGGATAAAGAAGTTGTGGCACGTACGTACAATGCAATATCACTCAGCAATGAAATCTGTGTCATCAGGCCCGTAGCGGCATAGTGAGTGGATGCAGGTACGGTGATTCTACGTGAACTACGTCACACAGAAAAAGAAACATCATAAGATATCACTAATACACGGAATGTAAACTTGACTACACATGAAATGAATTACAAAACAGAACAGGGTCTCAAATTTAGTAAACCAACTAGTGCTTGCTTATGGGGAAAGGTGCGTTGGGGTGCTGCATAAAACCAGAGACTGAAATTAGCACAGATTACTTTCCATAAGCCAAATATGTAATAGACAAGACCTACTCCTTGCTCAACGAAATGGACCCAACACCACATATTCAACGCCTAGGAATATACCTGACTAGGAAGAATCTTAAAACCCATGGATATATATATCTCCGTAAGAGAATCAAGCGTGTGTACAGTGGCCGAAACGCAGCAGTGAAAATCCGATAAATCCCATTATCAAAATAAATTTCGAAAACAAAACACAAAGACAGTGAAATAGAGAGCAATTCTTAAATAATTCACTCAGGGCATGTGATGCAACCGGGATTTAATACATCTACACCCAGAGCTGGTTGAGACATAAGGCTGGACACTTCAGAGTGATAGCATTGGTGAGTTTCGGTGAGCAAATGCAGACCCTTTGAAGTCATACTGCATGGTACCCATTCCATGGGTCCCAACTCTCCAGGTTCAAGGGATTCTTCCTCCAGCTAAAACATTCATGGGAAACCCAGAGTATGGTCCACCGTGTGATTGGGAAACGATTTAAAATGCATCTCAGTTTTCGTATCCTTGTTCTCGGGTTCACCATTCCAGATGCTTTACTAACACTCTCCCCGCTTGGAGAGTCAGTGCCTTTAACCTCCTGTTTGGCACAGTTTGCAATTTCTGTGCAAGATGAACAGGAATAGGGAGAACCAATGAGAGACTAGCTGTAGGTGTCTGCACGGCCAAATGTAACGCTCATTGCCGACCAGGAAGAGGAATTAAACAAAGGTTCAGCGTGCCCTGCTGAAAACAGATTAGGGCCTGAAGCAATCCTGTGGTTTTGTGCCCAGCTCACAAGAAATCAAGTTGAAGAAAGGAGCTCAGGGGCACTGTAATTCACAAACCTGCAGAGTTATAAATGACAGCTATCCTCCAAAAATATATTGAAGTAAGCCTGCGAAGGGGACTTGAAAGCGGGGCAGAATTTCAGGAAAACGATTGCAGGGGGTAGACTGGAATTGCCCTGAAAGCATAGGAAAAGAGGCACAACGTCGACAATGATGCACTTGGCCAAAAAGGGAGTATGCGTTTTTTCCTGAATATATTCAGGAAAAAACGCATACGCCCTTTTTGGCCAACCAAGCAAGCCTGTAAAGAAATCTGCACTACAATGAAGTCTCACTGCCCCACGGGCAAAAGGGCCATCTGAAAAAAGTGTAAAATCCAGAAAGGTAGGACAGGATATGGAGAACAGGTAGCCTTGTTATGCTGATTGGCAGGATGTAAATTGCCAACAGCCCCCCTGGAGAAGTGTATGGTGTTTCCTGAAACACGTAAGAAATAAAGCAACACAGCCTATGGCAATTTCACTTATGGACCTATTCCTTAGGGAAATTAAAATCAAAAACAGAGAGCCACCCCAAAGTTTGGGACGGCTGTGTTCCAAAGAAGCTCGTCTACAGCACCAGGTAAATATCCCAGAAAGCAAAAAATGGATAAAGTAGTTGTGGCACGTACGTGCAATGCAGTATCACTCAGCAATGAAATCTGTGTCATCTGGCCCGTAGAGGCATAGTGAGTGGGTGCAGGTACGGTGATTCTACGTGAACTACGTCACACAGAAAAAGAAACATCATAAGATATCACTAATACACGGAATGTAAACTTGACTACACATGAACTGAATTACAAAACAGAACAGGGTCTCAAATTTAGAAAACCAACTAGTGCTTGCTTATGGGGAAAGGTGCCTTGGGGTGCTGCATAAAACCAGAGACTGAAATTAGCACAGATAACATTCCATAAGCCAAATATGTAATAGACAATACCTACTCCTTGCTCAACGAAATGGACTCAACACCACATATACAACGCCTAGGAATATACCTGACTAGGAAGAATCTTAAAACCCATGGATATATATGTCTCCGTAAGAGAATCAAGCGTGTGTACAGTGGCCGACACACAGCAGTGAAAATCCAATAAATCCCATTATCAAAATAAATTTCGAAAACAAAACACAAAGACAGTGAAATAGAGAGCAATTCTTAAATAATTCACTCAGGGCATGTGATGCAACTGGGATTGACCACATCTACACCCAGAGCTGGTTGAGACATAAGGCTGGACACTTCAGGCTGATAGCATTGGTGAGTTTCAGTGAGCAAATGCAAACCCTTTGAAGTCATACTGCATGGTACCTATTCAATGGGTCCGAACTCTTCAGGTTCAAGGGATTCTTCCTCCAGCTAAAACATGCATGGGAAACCCAGAGTATCGTCCACCGTGTGATTGGGAAACGATTTAAAATGCATCTCAGCTTTCGTATCCTGGTCCTCGGGTTCACCATTCCAGATGCTCTACTAACATTCTCCCCGCTTGGAGAGTCAGTGCCTTTAAACTCCTCTTTGACACAGCTTGCAATTTCTGTGCAATATGAACAGGAATAGGGAGAACCAATGAGAGACTATCTATAGGTGTCTGCACGAGCAAATGTAATGCTCATTTCCCACCAGGAAGAGGAATTAACCAAAGGCTCAGCCTACGCTGCCGGAAACAGATTAGGGCCTGAAGCAATCCTGCGGTTTTGCGCCCAGCTCACAAGAAAGCGAGTTGAAGAAAGGAGCTCAGGGGCACTGTAATTCACAAACATGCAGAGTTATAAATGACAGCTATCCTCCAAAAATATATTGAAGTAAGCCTGCGAAGGGGACTTGAAAGCGGGGCAGATTTTCAGGAAAACCATTGCAGGGGGTAGACTGGAATTGCCCTGAAAGCATAGGAAAAGAGGCAGAACGTCGACAATGATACACTTGGCCAAAAAGGGCGTATGCGTTTTTTCCTGAATATATTTCCTGAATATATTCAGGAAAAAACGCATACGCACTTTTTGGCCAACCAAGCAAGCCTGTAAAGGAAATCTGCACTACAATGAAGTCTCACTGCCCCCCGGGCAAAAGGGCCATCTGAAAAAACTGTAAAATCCAGAAAGTTAGGACAGGATATGGAGAACAGGGAGCCTTGTTATGCTGATTGGCAGGATGAAAATTGCCAGCAGCCACCCTGGAGAAGTGTATGGTGTTTCCTGAAACACGTAAGAAACAAAGCAACACAGCCTATGGCACTTCCACATATGGTCCTATAGCTTACGGAAATTAAAATCAAAAACAGACAGCCACCCCAATATTTGGGATGGCTGTGTTCACAAGAAGCTCGTCTACAGTATCAGGTAAATATCCCAGAAAGCAAAAAATGGATAAAGAAGTTGTGGCACGTACGTGCAATGCAATATCACTCAGCAATGAAATCTGTGTCATCAGGCCCGTAGTCGCATAGTGAGTGGATGCAGGTACGGTGATTCTACGTGAACTACGTCACACAGAAAAAGAAACATCATAAGATATCACTAATACACGGAATGTAAACTTGACTACACATGAACTGAATTACAAAACAGAACAGGGTCTCAAATTTAGAAAACCAACTAGTGCTTGCTTATGGGGAAAGGTGCCTTGGGGTGTTGCATAAAACCAGAGACTGAAATTAGCACAGATAACTTTCCATAAGCCAAATATGTAATAGACAAGACCTACTCCTTGCTCAACGAAATGGACCCAACACCACATATTCAACGCCTAGGAATATACCTGACTAGGAAGAATCTTAAAACCCATGGATATATATGTCTCCGTAAGAGAATCAAGCATGTGTACAGCGGCCGAAACGCAGCAGTGAAAATCCGATAAATCCCATTATCAAAATAAATTTCAAAAACAAAACACAAAGACAGTGAAATAGAGAGCAATTCTTAAATAATTCACTCAGGGCATGTGATGCAACCGGGATTGACCACATCTACACCCAGAGCTGGTTGAGTCATAAGGCTGGACACTTCAGGCTGATAGCATTGGTGAGTTTCGGTGAGCAAATGCAGACCCTTTGAAGTCATACTGCATGGAACCCATTCCATGGGTCCCAACTCTCCAGGTTCAAGGCATTCTTCCTCCAGCTAAAACATGCATGGGAAACCCAGAGTATCGTCCACCGTGTGATTGGGAAACGATTTAAAATGCATCTCAGTTTTCGCATCCTGGTCCTCGGGTTCACCATTCCAGATGCTTTACTAACACTCTCCCCGCTTGGAGAGTCAGTGCCTTTAACCTTCTCTTTGGCACAGCTGGCAATTTCTGTGCAAGATCAACAGGAATAGGGAGAACCAATGAGAGACTAGCTATAGGTGTCTGCACGGGAAAATGTAACGCTCATTTCCCACCAGGAAGAGGAATTAACCAAAAGCTCAGCGTGCCCTGCTGGAAACAGATTAGGGCCTGAAGCAATCCTGCGGTTTTGTGCCCAGCTCACAAGAAAGCGAGTTGAAGAAAGGAGCTCAGGGGCACTGTAATTCACAAACGTGCAGAGTTATAAATGACAGCTATCCTCCAAAAATATATTGAAGTAAGCCTGTGAAGGGGACTTGAAAGCAGGGCAGAGTTTCAGGAAAACGATTGCAGGTGGTAGACTGGAATTGCCCTGAAAGCATAGGAAAAGAGGCAGAACGTTGACAATGATGCACTTGGCCAAAAAGTCGTATGCGTTTTTTCCTGAATATATTCAGGAAAAAACGCATACGCCCTTTTTGGCCAACCAAGCAAGCCTGTAAAGGAAATCTGCACTACAATGAAGTCTCACTGCCCCCCGGGCAAAAGGGCCATCTGAAAAAAGTGTAAAATCCAGAGGTAGGACAGGATATGGAGAACAGGGAGCCTTGTTATGCTGATTGGCAGGATGTAAATTGCCAGCAGCCACCCTGGAGAAGTGTATGGTGTTTCCTGAAACACGTAAGAAACAAAGCAACACAGCCTATGGCACTTCCACTTATGGTCCTATAGCTTACGGAAATTAAAATCAAAAACAGACAGCCACCCCAATATTTGGGACGGCTGTGTTCACAAGAAGCTCGTCTACAGTATCAAGTAAATATCCCAGAAAGCAAAAAATGGATAAAGAAGTTGTGGCATGTACGTACAATGCAATATCACTCAGCAATGAAATCTGTGTCATCAGGCCTGTAGCGGCATAGTGAGTGGATGCAGGTACGGTGATTGTACGTGAACTACGTCACACAGAAAAAGAAACATCATAAATATCACTAATACACGGAATGTAAACTTGACTACACATGAACTGAATTACAAAACAGAACAGGGTCTCAAATTTAGAAAAGCAACTAGTGCTTGCTTATGGGGAAAGGTGCCTTGGGGTTTTGCATAAAACCAGAGACTGAAATTAGCACAGATAACTTTCCATAAGCCAAATATGTAATAGACAAAACCAACTCCATGCTCAACGAAATGGACCCACACCACATATTCAACGCCTAGGAATATACCTGACTAGGAAGAATCTTAAAACCCATGGATATATATGTCTCAGTAAGAGAAGCAAGCGTGTGTACAGTGGCCGAAACGCAGCAGTGAAAATCCGATAAATCCCATTATCAAAATAAATTTCGAAAACAAAACACAAAGACAGTGAAATAGAGAGCAATTCTTAAATAATTCACTCAGAGCATGTGATGCAACCGGGATTGACCACATCTACACCCAGAGCTGGTTGAGACATAAGGCTGGACACTTCAGAGTGATAGCATTGGTGAGTTTCGGTGAGCAAATGCAGACCCTTTGAAGTCATACTGCATGGTACCCATTCCATAGGTCCCAACTCTCCAGGTTCAAGGCATTCTTCCTCCAGCTAAAACATGCATGGGAAACCCAGAGTATCATCCACCGTGTGATTGGGAAACGATTTAAAATGCATCTCAGTTTCGTATCCTGGTCCTCGGGTTCACCATTCCAGATGCTTTACTAACATTCTAGCCGCTTGGAGAGTCAGTGCCTTTAACCTCCTCTTTGGCACAGCTTGCAATTTCTGTGCAAGATGAACAGGAATAGGGAGAACCAATGAGAGACTAGCTGTAGGTGTCTGCACGGGCAAATATAACGCCCATTTCCCACCAGGAAGAGGAATTAACCAAAGGCTCAGCGTGCCCTGCCAGAAACAGATTAGGGCCTGAAGCAATCCTGCGGTTTTGTGCCCAGCTCACAAGAAAGCGAGTTGAAGAAAGGAGCTCAGGGGCACTGTAATTCACAAACCTGCAGAGTTATAAATGACAGCTATCCTCCAAAAATATATTGAAGTAAGCCTGCGAAGGGGACTTGAAAGTGGGGCAGAATTTCAGGAAAACTATTGCAGGGGGTAGACTGGAATTGCCCTGAAAGCATAGGAAAAGAGGCAGAACGTCGACAATGATGCACTTGGCCAAAAAAGGCGTATGCGTTTTTTCCTGAATATATTCAGGAAAAAACGCATACGCACTTTTTGGCCAACCAAGCAAGCCTGTAAAGGAAATCTGCACTACAATGAAGTCTCACTGCCCCCTGGGCAAAAGGGCCATCTGAAAAATGTGTAAAATCCAGAAAGGTAGGACAGGATATGAAGAACAGGGAGCCTTGTTATGCTGATTGGCAGGATGTAAATTGCCAGCAGCCACCCTGGAGAAGTGTATGGTGTTTCCTGAAACACGTAACAAACAAAGCAACACAGCCTATGGCACTTCCACTTATGGTCCTATAGTTACGGAAATTAAAATCAAAAACAGACAGTCACCCCAATATTTGGGACGGCTGTGTTCACAAGCAGCTCGTCTACAGTATCAGGTAAATATCCCAGAAAGCAAAAAATGGATAAAGAAGTTGAGGTACGTACGTACAATGCAATATCACTCAGCAATGAAATCTGTGTCATCAGGCCTGTAGCGGCATAGTGAGTGGATGCAGGTACGGTGATTCTACGTAAACTACGTCACACAGAAAAAGAAACATCATAAGATATCACTAATACACGGAATGTAAACTTGACTACACATGAACTGAATTACAAAACAGAACAGGGTCTCAAATTTAGAAAACCAACTAGTGCTTGCTTATGGGGAAAGGTGCCTTGGGGTGCTGCATAAAACCAGAGACTGAAATTAGCACAGATAACTTTCCATAAGCCAAATATGTAATAGACAAGACCTACTCCTTGCTCAACGAAATGGACCCAACACCACATATTCAACGCCTAGGAATATACCTGACTAGGAAGAATCTTAAAACCCATGGATATATATGTCTCCGTAAGAGAAGCAAGCGTGTGTACAGCGCGCGAAACGCAGCAGTGAAAATCCGATAAATCCCATTATCCAAATAAATTTCGAAAACAAAACACAAAGACAGTGAAATAGAGAGCAATTCTTAAATAATTCACTCAGGGCATGTGATGCAACCGGGATTGACCACATCTACACCCAGAGCTGGTTGAGACATAAGGCTGGACACTTCAGGCTAATAGCATTGGTGAGTTTCGGTGAGCAAATGCAGACCCTTTGAAGTCATACTGCATGGTACCCATTCCATGGGTCCCAACTCTCCAGGTTCAAGGCATTCTTCCTCTAGCTAAAACATGCATGGGAAACCCAGAGTATCGTCCACCGTGTGATTGGGAAACGATTTAAAATGCATCTCAGATTTCGTATCCTGGTCCTCGGGTTCACCATTCCAGATGCTTTACTAACACTCTCCCCGCTTGGACAGTCAGTGCCTTTAACCTCCTGTTTGGCACAGCTTGCAAATTCTGTGCAAGATGAACAGGAATAGGGAGAACCAATGAGAGACTAGCTGTAGGTGTCTGCACGGCCAAATGTAACGCTCATTGCCGACCAAGAAGAGGAATTAAACAAAGGCTCAGCATGCCCTGCTGAAAACAGATTAGGGCCTGACGCAATCCTGCGGTTTTGTGCCCAGCTCACAAGAAAGCGAGTTGAAAAAGGAGCTCAGGGGCACTGTAATTCACAAACCTGCAGAGTTATAAATGACAGCTATCCTCCAAAAATATATTGAAGTAAGCCTGTGAAGGGGAATTGATAGCGGGGCAGAGTTTCAGGAAAACGATTGCAGGGGGTAGACTGGAATTGCCCTGAAAGCATAGGAAAAGAGGCAGAACGTCGACAATGATGCACTTGGCCAAAAAGGGCGTATGCGTTTTTTCCTGAATATATTCAGGAAAAAACGCATACGCCCTTTTTGGCCAACCAAGCAAGCCTGTAAAGGAAATCTGCACTACATTGAAGTCTCACTGCCTCCCAGGCAAAAGGGCCATCTGAAAAAAGTGTAAAATCCAGAAAGGTAGGACAGGATATGGAGAACAGGGAGCCTTGTTATGCTGATTGGCAGGATGTAAATTGCCAGCAGCCACCCTGGAGAAGTATATGGTGTTTCCTGAAACACGTAAGAAACAAAGCAACACAGCCTATGGCACTTCCACTTATGGTCCTATAGCTTACGGAAATTAAAATCAAAAACAGACAGCCACCCCAATATTTGGGACGGCTGTGTTCACAAGAATCTCGTCTACAGTATCCGGTAAATATCCCAGAAAGCAAAAAATGGATAAAGAAGTTGTGGCACGTACGTGCAATGCAGTATCACTCAGCAATGAAATCTGTGTCATCAGGCCTGTAGCGGCATAGTGAGTGGATGCAGGTACGGTGATTCTACGTGAACTACGTCACACAGAAAAAGAAACATCATAAGATATCACTAATACACGGAATGTAAACTTGACTACACATGAACTGAATTACAAAACAGAACAGGGTCTCAAATTTAGAAAACAAACTAGTGCTTGCTTATGGGGAAAGGTGCCTTGGGGAGCTGCATAAAACCAGAGACTGAAATTAGCACAGATAACATTTCATAAGCCAAATATGTAATAGACAAGACCTACTCCTTGCTCAACGAAATGGACTCAACACCACATATTCAACGCCTAGGAATATACCTGACAAGGAAGAATCTTAAAACCCATGGATATATATGTCTCCGTAAGAGAATCATGCGTGTGTACAGCGGCCGAAACGCAGCAGTGAAAATCCGATAAATCCCATTATCAAAATAAATTTCGAAAACAAAACACAAAGACAGTGAAATAGAGGGCAATTCTTAAATAATTCACTCAGGGCATGTGATGCAACCGGGATTGACCACATCTACACCCAGAGCTGGTTGAGACATAAGGCTGGACACTTCAGGCTGATAGCATTGGTGAGTTTCGGTGAGCAAATACAGACCCTTTGAAGTCATACTGCATGGTACCCATTCCATGGGTCCCAACTCTCCAGGTTCAAGGGATTCTTCCTCCAGCTAAAACATGCATGGGAATCCCAGAGTATCGGCAACAGTGTGATTGGCAAACGATTTAAAATGCATCTCAGTTTTCGTATCCTGGTCCTCGGGTTCACCATTCCAGATGCTTTACTAACACTCTCCCTGCTTGGAGAGTCAGTGCCTTTAACCTCCTGTTTGGCACAGCTTGCAATTTCTGTGCAAGATGAACAGGAATAGGGAGAACCAATGAGAGACTAGCTGTAGGTGTCTGCACGGGCAAATGTAACGCTCATTTCCCACCAGGAAGAGGAATTAACCAAAGGCTCAGCATGCCCTGCCGGAAACAGATTAGGGCCTGAAGCAATCCTGCGGTTTTGTGCCCAGCTCACAAGAAAGCGAGTTGAAGAAGGGAGCTCAGGGGCACTGTAATTCACAAAACTGCAGAGTTATAAATGACAGCTATCCTCCAAAAATATATTGAAGTAAGCCTGCGAAGGGGACTTAAAAGTGGGGCAGAGTTTCAGGAAAACCATTGCAGGGGGTAGACTGGAATTGCCCTGAAAGCATAGGAAAAGAGGCAGAACGTCGACAATGATGCACTTGGCCAAAAAGGGCGTATGCGTTTTTTCCTGAATATGTTCAGGAAAAAACGCATACGCCCTTTTTGGCCAACCAAGCAAGCCTGTAAAGGAAATCTGCACTACAATGAAGTCTCACTGCCGCCCGGGCAAAAGGGCCATCTGAAAAAAGTGTAAAATCCAGAAAGGTAGGAGAGTATATGGAGAACAGGGAGACTTGTTATGCTGATTGGCAGGATGTAAATTGCCAGCAGCCACCCTGGAGAAGTGTATGGTGTTTCCTGAAACACGTAAGAAACAAAGCAACACAGCCTGTGGCACTTCCACTTATGGTCCTATAGCTTACGGAAATTAAAATCGAAAACAGACAGCCACCCCAATATTTGGGACGGCTGTGTTCACAAGCAGCTCGTCTACAGTATCAGGTAAATATCCCAGAAAGCAAAAAATGGATAAAGAAGTTGAGGTACGTACGTACAATGCAATATCACTCAGCAATGAAATCTGTGTCATCAGGCCTGTAGCGGCATAGTGAGTGGATGCAGGTACGGTGATTCTACGTAAACTACGTCACACAGAAAAAGAAACATCATAAGATATCACTAATACACGGAATGTAAACTTGACTACACATGAACTGAATTACAAAACAGAACAGGGTCTCAAATTTAGAAAACCAACTAGTGCTTGCTTATGGGGAAAGGTGCCTTGGGGTGCTGCATAAAACCAGAGACTGAAATTAGCACAGATAACATTCCATAAGCCAAATATGTAAAAGACAAACCTACTCCTTGCTCAACGAAATGGACTCAACACCACATGTTCAACGACTAGTAATATACTTGACTAGGAAGTATCTTAAAACCCATGGATATATATGTCTCCGTAAGAGAATCAAGCGTGTGTACAGCGGCTGATACGCAGCAGTGAAAATCCGATAAATCCCATTATCAAAATAAATTTCGAAAACAAAACACAAAGACAGTGAAATAGAGAGCAATTCTTAAATAATTCACTCAGGGCATGTGATGCAACCGAGATTGACCACATCTACACCCAGAGCTTGTTGAGACATAAGGGTGGACACTTCAGGCTGATAGCATTGGTGAGTTTCGGTGAGCAAATGCAGACCCTTTGAAGTCATACTGCATCGTACCTATACCATGGGTCCAAACTCTTCGGGTTCAAGGGATTCTTCCTCCAGCTAAAACATGCATGGGAAACCCACAGTATGGACCACCGTGTGATTGGGAAAGGATTTAAAATGCATCTCAGTTTTCGTATCCTGGTCCTCGGGTTCACCATTCCAGATGCTTTACTAACACTCTCCCTGCTTGGAGAGTCAGTGCCTTTAACCTCCTGTTTGGCACAGCTTGCAATTTCTGTGCAAGATGAACAGGAATAGGGAGAACCAATGAGAGACTAGCTATAGGTGTCTCCACGGGCAATTGTAACGCTCATTTCCCACCAGGAAGAGGAATTAACCAAAGGCTCAGTGTGCCCTGCCAGAAACAGATTAGGGCCTGAAGCAATCCTGCGGTTTTGTGCCCAGCTCACAAGAAAGCTAGTTGAAGAAAGGAGCTCAGCGGTATTGTAATTCACAAACCTGCAGAGTTATAAATGACAGCTATCTTCCAAATGTATATTGAAGTAAGCCTGCGAAGGGGACTTGAAAGCGGGGCAGAATTTCAGGAAAACTATTGCAGGGGGTAGACTGGAATTGCCCTGAAAGCATAGGAAAAGAGGCACAACGTCGACAATGATGCACTTGGCCAAAAAGGGCGTATGCGTTTTTTCCTGAATATATTCAGGAAAAAACGCATACGCCCTTTTTGGCCAACCAAGCAAGCCTGTAAAGAAATCTGCACTGCAATGAAATCTGACTGCCCCCCGGGCAAAAGGGCCATCTGAAAAAAGTGTAAAATCCAGAAAGGTAGGACAGGATATGGAGAACAGGGAGCCTTGTTATGCTGATTGGCAGGATGTAAATTGCCAACAGCCACCCTGGAGAAGTGTATGGTGTTTCCTGAAACACGTAAGAAATAAAGCAACACAGCCTATGGCAATTGCACTTATGTTCCTATTCCTTAGGGAAATTTAAATCAAAAACAGAGAGCCACCCCAATATTTGGGACGGCTGTGTTCCCAAGAAGCTCGTCTACAGTACCAGGTAAATATCCCAGAAAGCAAAAAATGGATAAAGAAGTTGTGGCACGTACGTGCAATGCAATATCACTCAGCAATGAAATCTGTGTCATCAGGCCCGTAGCGGCATAGTGAATGGATGCAGTTACGGTGATTCTACGTGAACTACGTCACACAGAAAAAGAAACATCATAAGATATCACTAATAGACGGAATGTAAACTTGACTACACATGAACTGAGTTACAAAACAGAACAGGGTCTCAAATTTAGAAAACCAACTAGTGCTTGCTTATGGGGAAAGGTGCCTTGGGGTGCTGCATAAAACCAGAGACTGAAATTAGCACAGATAACTTTCCATAAGCCAAATATGTAATAGACAAGACCTACTCCTTGCTCAACGAAATGGACCCAACACCACATATTCAAGGCCTAGGAATATACCTGACTAGGAAGAATCTTAAAACCCATGGATATATATGTCTCCGTAAGAGAATCAAGCGTGTGTACAGCGGCCGAAACACAGCAGTGAAAATCCGATAAATCCCATTATCAAAATAAATTTCGAAAACAAAACACAAAGACAGTGAAATAGAGAGCAATTCTTAAATAATTCACACAGGGCATGTGATGCAACCGGGATTGACCACATCTACACCCAGAGCTGGTTGAGACATAAGGCTGGACACTTCAGGCTGATAGCATTGGTGAGTTTCGGTGAGCAAATGCAGACCCTTTGAAGTCATACTGCATCGTACCTATACCATGGATCCCAACACTTCGGGTTCAAGGGTTTCTTCCTCCAGCTAAAAACATGCATGGAAAACCCACAGTATGGACCTACCGTGTGATTGGGAAACGATTTAAAATGCATCTCAGTTTTCGTATCCTGGTCCTCGGGTTCACCATTCCAGATGCTTTACTAAGACTCTCCCTGCTTGGAGAGTCAGTGCCTTTAACCTCCTGTTTGGCACAGCTTGCAATTTCTGTGCCAGATGAACAGGAATAGGGAGAACCAATGAGAGACTAGCTATAGGTGTCTGCACGGGCAAATGTAACGCTCATTTCCCACCAGGAAAAGGAATTAACCAAAGGCTCAGTGTGCCCTGCCGGAAACAGATTAGGGCCTGAAGCAATCCTGCGGTTTTGTGCCCAGCTCACAAGAAAGCGAGTTGAAGAAAGGAGCTCAGGGGCACTGTAATTCACAAACCTGCAGAGTTATAAATGACAGCTATCCTCCAAAAATATATTGAAGTATGCCTGCGAAGGGGGACTTGAAAGCGGGGCAGAATTTCAGGAAAATGATTGCAGGGGGTTAGACTGGAATTGCCCTGAAAGCATAGGAAAAGAGGCAGAACGTCGACAATGATGCACTTGGCCAAAAAGCGCGTATGCGTTTTTTCCTGAATATATTCAGGAAAAAAACGCATACGATCTTTTTGGCCAAACAAGCAAGCCTGTAAAGGAAATCTGCACTACAATGAAGTCTCACTGCCCCCGCGGGCAAAAGGGCCATTTGAAAAAAGTGTAAAATCCAGAAAGGTAGGACAGGATATGGAGAACAGAGAGCCTGGTTATGCTGATTGGCAGGATGTAAATTGCCAGCAGCCACCCTGGAGAAGTGTATGGTATTTCCTGAAACACGTAAGAAATAAAGCAACACAGCCTATGGCAATTGCACTTATGGTCCTATTCCTTAGGGAAATTAAAATCAAAAACAGAGAGCCACCCCAAAGTTTGGGACGGCTGTGTTCCCAAGAAGCTCGTCTACAGTTCCAGGTAAATATCCCAGAAAGCAAAAAATGGATAAAGAAATTGTGGCACATACGTGCAATGCAGTATCACTCAGCAATGAAATCTGTGTCATCAGGCCCATAGCGGCATAGTGAGTGGATGCAGGTACGGTGATTCTACGTGAACTACGTCACACAAAAAAGAAACATCATAAGATATCACTAATACACGGAATGTAAACTTGACTACACATGAACTGAATTACAAAACAGAACAGGGTCTCAAATTTAGAAAACCAACTAGTGCTTGCTTATGGGGAAAGGTGCCTTGGGGTGCTGCATAAAACCAGAGACTGAAATTAGCACCGATAACATTCCATAAGCCAAATATGTAATAGACAAGACCTACTCCTTGCTCAACGAAATGGACTCAACACCACATATTCAACCACTAGTAATATACTTGACTAGGAAGAATCTTGAAACCCATGGATATATATGTCTCCTTAAGAGAATCAAGCGTGGTACAGCGGCTGATACGCAGCAGTGAAAATCCATTAAATCCCATTATCAAAATAAATTTCGAAAACAAAACACAAAGACAGTGAAATAGAGAGCAATTCTTAAATAATTCACTCAGGGCATGTGATGCAACCGGGATTGACCACATCTACACCCAGAGCTGGTTGAGACATAAGGCTGGACACTTCAGGCTGATAGCATTGGTGAGTCTCGGTGAGTAAACGCAGACCCTTTGAAGTCATACTGCATGGTACCCATTCCTTGGGTCCCAACACTCCAGGTTCAAGGGATTCTTCCTCCAGCTAAAAACATGCATGGGAAACCCAGAGTATCGTCCACCGTGTGATTGGGAAACGATTTAAAATGCATCTCAGTTTTCGTATCCTGGTCCTCGGGTTCACCATTCCAGATGCTTTACTAACACTCTCCCCTCTTGGAGAGTCAGTGCCTTTAACCTCCTCTTTGGCACAGCTTGCAATTTCTGTGCAAGATGAACAGGAATAGGGAGAACCAATGAGAGACTAGCTGTAGGTGTCTGCAAGGGCAAATGTAACGCTCATTTCCCACCAGGAAGAGGTATTAACCAAAGGCTCTGCATGCCCTGCCGGAAACAGATTAGGGCCTGAAGCAATCCTGCGGTTTTGTGCCCAACTCACAAGAAAGCGAGTTGAAGAAAGGAGCTCAGGGGCACTGTGATTCACAAACCTGCAGAGTTATAAATGACAGCTATCCTCCAAAAATATATTGAAGTAAGCCTGCAAAGGGGACTTGAAAGTGGGGCAGAATTTCAGGAAAACGATTGCAGGGGGTAGACTGGAATTGCCCTGAAAGCATAGGAAAAGAGGAAGAATGTCGACAATGATGCACTTGGCCAAAAAGGGCGTATGCGTTTTCTCCCTGAATATATTCAGGAAAAAACGCATACGCCCTTTTTGGCCAACCAAGCAAGCCTGTAAAGGAAATCTGCACTACAATGAAGTCTCACTGCCCCCCCGGGCAAAAGGGCCATCTGAAAAAGTGTAAAATCCAGAAAGGTAGGGACAGGATATGGAGAACAGGGGAGCCTTTTTATGCTGTTTGGCAGGATGTAAATTGCCAGCACCCACCCTGGAGAAGTGTATGGTGTTTCCTGAAACACGTAAGAAACAAAGCAACACAGCCTATGGCATTTCCACTTATGGTCCTATAGCTTACGGAAATTAAAATCAAAAACAGACAGCCACCCCAATATTTGGGACGGCTGTGTTCACAACAAGCTCGTCTACAGTATCAGGTAAATATCCCAGAAAGCAAAAAAATGGATAAAGAAGTTGTGGCACGTACGTACAATGCAGTATCACTCAGCAATGAAATCTGTGTCATCAGGCCCGTAGCGGCATAGTGAGTGGATGCAGTTACGGTGATTCTACGTGAACTACGTCACACAGAAAATCATAAGATATCACTAATACACGGAATGTAAACTTGACTACACATGAACTGAATTACAAAACAGAACATGGTCTCAAATTTAGAAAACCAACTAGTGCTTTCTTATGGTGAAAGGTGCCTTGGGGTGCTGCATAAAAGCAGAGACTGAAATTAGCACAGATAACATTCCATAAGCCAAATATGTAATAGACAAAACCTACTCCTTGCTCAACGAAATGGACTCAACACCAAAAATTCAACGCCTAGGAATATACCTGACAAGGAAGAATCTTAAAACCCATGGATATATATGTCTCCGTTAGAGAATCAAGCGTGTGTACAGCGGCCGAAACGCAGCAGTGAAAATCCGATAAATCCCATTATCAAAATAAATTTCGAAAACAAAACACAAAGACAGTGAAATAGAGAGCAATTCTTAAATAATTCACTCAGGGCATGTGATGCAACCGGGATTCACCACATCTACACCGAGAGCTGGTTGAGACATAAGGCTGGACACTTCAGGCTGATAGCATTGGTGAGTTTCGGTGAGCAAATGCAGACCCTTTGAAGTCATACTGCATGGTACCCATTCCATGGGTCCCAACTCTCCAGGTTCAAGGGATTCTTCCTCCTGCTAAAACATGCATGGGAAACGCAGAGTATCGTCCACCCTGTGATTGGGAAACGATTTAAAATGCATCTCAGTTTTCGTATCCTGGTCCTCGGGTTCACCATTCCAGATGCTTTACTAAAACTCTCCCTGATTGGAGGGTCAGTGCCTTTAACCTCCTGTTTGGCACAGCTTGCAATTTCTGTGCAAGATGAACAGGAATAGGGAGAACCAATGAGAGACTAGCTGTAGGTGTCTGCACGGGCAAATGTAACGCTCATTTCCCACCAGGAAGAGGAATTAACCAAAGGCTCAGCATGCCCTGCCGGAAACAGATTAGGGCCTGAAGCAATCCTGCGGTTTTGTGCCCAGCTCACAAGAAAGCGAGTTGAAGAAAGGAGCTCAGGGGCACTGTAATACACAAACCTGCAGAGTTATAAATGACAGCTATCCTCCAAAATTATATTGAAGTAAGCCTGCGAAGGGGACTTGAAAGTGGGGCAGAATTTCAGGAAAACGATTGCAGGGGGTAGACTGGAATTGCTCTGAAAGCATAGGAAAAGAGGCAGAACGTCGACAATGATGCACTTGGCCAAAAAGGGCGTATGCGTTTTTTCCTGAATATATTCAGGAAAAAACGCATACGCCCTTTTTGGCCAACCAAGCAAGCCTGTAAAGGAAATCTGCACTACATTGAAGTCTCACTGCCCCCCGGGCAAAAGGGCCATCTGAAAAAAGTGTAAAATCCAGAAAGGTAGGACACGATATGGAGAACAGGGAGCCTTGTTATGCTGATTGGCAGGATGTAAATTGCCAGCAGCCACCCTGGAGAAGGGTATGGTGTTTCCTGAAACACGTAAGAAACAAAGCAACACAGCCTATGGCACTTCGACTTATGGTCCTATAGCTTACGGAAATTAAAATCAAAAACAGACAGCCACCCCAATATTTGGGACGGCTGTGTTCACAAGAAGCTCGTCTACAGTATCAGGTAAATATCCCAGAAATCAAAAAATGGATAAAGAAGTTGTGGCACGTACGTGCAATGCAGTATCACTCAGCAATGAAATCTGTGTCATCAGGCCCGTAGCGGCATAGTGAGTGGATGCAGGTACGGTGATTCTACGTGAACTACGTCACACAGAAAAAGAAACATCATAAGATATCACTAATACACGGAATGTAAACTTGACTACACATGAACTGAATTACAAAACAGAACAGGGTCTCAAATTTAGAAAACAAACTAGTGCTTGCTTATGGGGAAAGGTGCCTTAGGGTGCTGCATAAAACGAGAGACTGAAATTAGCACAGATAACTTTCCATAAGCCAAATATGTAATAGACAAGACCTACTCCTTGCTCAACGAAATGGACCCAACACCACATATTCAACGCCTAGGAATATACCTGACTAGGAAGAATCTTAAAACCCATGGATATATATGTCTCCGTAAGAGAAGCAAGCGTGTGTACAGTGGCCGAAATGCAGCAGTTAAAATCCGATAATTCCCATTATCAAAATAAATTTCGAAAACAAAACACAAAGACAGTGAAATAGAGAGCAATTCTTAAATAATTCACTCAGGGCATGTGATGCAACCGGGATTGACCACATCTACAGCCAGAGCTGGTTGAGACATAAGGCTGGACACTTCACGCTGATAGCATTGGTGAGTTTCTGTGAGCAAATGCAGACCCTTTGAAGTCATACTTCATGGTACCCATTCCATGGGTCCCAACTCTCCAGGTTCAAGGCATTCTTCCTCCAGCTAAAACATGCATGGGAAACCCAGAGTATCGTCCACCGTGTGATTGGGTAACGATATAAAATGCATCTCAGTTTTCGTATCCTGGTCCTCGGGTTCACCATTCCAGATGCTTTACTAACACTCTCCCAGCTTGGAGAGTCAGTGCCTTTAACCTCCTCTTTGGCACAGCTTGCAATTTCTGTGCAAGATGAACAGGAATAGGGAGAACCAATGAGAGACTAGCTGTAGGTGTCTGCACGGGCAAATGTAACGCTCATTGACGACCAGGAAGAGGAATTAAACAAAGGCTCAGCAGGCCCTGCAGAAAACAGATTAGGGCCTGACGCAATCCTGCGGCTTTGTGCCCAGCTCACAAGAAAGCGAGTTGAAAAAGGAGCTCAGGAGCACTGTAATTCACAAAACTGCAGAGTTATAAATGCCAGCTATCCTCCAAAAACATATTGAAGTAAGCCTGCGAAGGGGACTTAAATGCGGGGCAGAGTTTCAGGAAAACCATTGCAGGGGGTAGACTGGAATTGCCCTGAAAGCATAGGAAAAGAGGCAGAATGTCGACAATAATGCACTTGGCCAAAAAGGGCGTATGCGTTTTTTCCTGAATATATTCAGGAAAAAATGCATATGCCCTTTGTGGCCAACCAAGCAAGCCTGTAAAGGAAATCTGCACTACAATGAAGTCTCACTGCCCCCCGGGCAAAAGGGCCATCTGAAAAAAGTGTAAAATCCAGAAAGGTAGGACAGGATATGGAGAACAGGGAGCCTTGTTATGCTGATTGGCAGGATGTAAATTGCCAGCAGCCACCCTGGAGAAGTGTATGGTGTTTCCTGAAACACGTAAGAAACAAAGCAACACAGCCTATGGCACTTCCACTTATGGTACTATAGCTTACGGAAATTAAAATCAAAAACAGACAGCCACCCCAATATTTGGGACGGCTGTGTTCACAAGAAGCTCGTCTACAGTATCAGGTAAATATCCCAGAAAGCAAAAAATGGATAAAGAAGTTGTGGCACGTACGTACAATGTAATATCACTCAGCAATGAAATCTGTGTCATCAGGCCCGTAGCGGCATAGTGAGTGGATGCAGTAACGGTGATTCTACGTGAACTACGTCACACAGAAAAAGAAACATCATAAGATATCACTAATACACGGAATGTAAACTTGACTACACATGAACTGAATTACAAAACAGAACAGGGCCTCAAATTTAGAAAACCAACTAGTGCTTGCTTATGGGGAAAGGTGCCTTGGGGTGCTGCATAAAACCAGACACTGAAATTAGCACAGATAACATTCCATAAGCCAAATATGTAATAGACAAGACCTACTCCTTGCTCAACGAAATGGACCCAACACCACATATTCAACGCCTAGGAATATACCTGACTAGGAAGAATCTTAAAACCCATGGATATATATGTCTCCGTAAGAGAATCAAGCGTGTGTACAGCGGCCGAAACGCAGAAGTGAAAATCCGATAAATCCCATTATCAAAATAAATTTCGAAAACAAAACACAAAGACAGTGAAATAGAGAGCAATTCTTAAATAATTCACTCAGGGCATGTGATGCAACTGGGATTGACCACATCTACACCCAGAGCTGGTTGAGACATAAGGCTGGACACTTCAGGCTGATAGCATTGGTGAGTTTCGGTGAGCAAATGCAGACCCTTTGAAGTCATACTGCATGGTACCCATTCCATGGGTCCCAACTCTCCAGGTTCAAGGGATTCTTCCTCTGGCTAAAACATGCATGGGAAACGCAGAGTATCTTCCACCGTGTGATTGGGAAACGATTTAAAATGCATCTCAGTTTTCGTATCCTGGTCCTCGGTTTCACCATTCCAGATGCTTTACTAACACTCTCCCTGCTTGGAGGGTCAGTGCCTTTAACCTCCTGTTTGGCACAGCTTGCAATTGCTGTGCAAGATGAACAGGAATAGGGAGAACCAATGAGAGACTAGCTGTAGGTGTCTGCACGGGCAAATGTAACGCTCATTTCCCACCAGGAAGAGGAATTAACCAAAGGCTCAGCATGCCCTGCCGGAAACAGATTAGGGCCTGAAGCAATCCTGCGGTTTTGTGCCCAGCTCACAAGAAAGCGAGTTGAAGAAAGGAGCTCAGGGGCACTGTAATTCACAAACCTGCAGAGTTATAAATGACAGCTATCCTCCAAAAATATATTGAAGTAAGCCTGCGAAGGGGACTTGAATGTGGGGCAGAATTTCAGGAAAACGATTGCAGGGGGTAGACTGGAATTGCTCTGAAAGCATAGGAAAAGAGGCAGAACGTCGACAATGATGCACTTGGCCAAAAAGGGCGTATGCGTTTTTTCCTGAATATATTCAGGAAAAAACGCATACGCCCTTTTTGGCCAACCAAGCAAGCCTGTAAAGGAAATCTGCACTACATTGAAGTCTCACTGCCCCCCGGGCAAAAGGGCCATCTGAAAAAAGTGTAAAATCCAGAAAGGTAGGACAGGATATGGAGAACAGGGAGCCTTGTTATGCTGATTGGCAGGATGTAAATTGCCAGCAGCCACCCTGGAGAAGTGTATGGTGTTTCCTGAAACACGTAAGAAACAAAGCAACACAGCCTATGGCACTTCGACTTATGGTCCTATAGCTTACGGAAATTAAAATCAAAAACAGACAGCCACCCCAATATTTGGGACGGCTGTGTTCACAAGAAGCTCGTCTACAGTATCAGGTAAATATCCCAGAAATCAAAAAATGGATAAAGAAGTTGTGGCACGTACGTGCAATGCAGTATCACTCAGCAATGAAATCTGTGTCATCAGGCCCGTAGCGGCATAGTGAGTGGATGCAGGTACGGTGATTCTACGTGAACTACGTCACACAGAAAAAGAAACATCATAAGATATCACTAATACACGGAATGTAAACTTGACTACACATGAACTGAATTACAAAACAGAACAGGGTCTCAAATTTAGAAAACAAACTAGTGCTTGCTTATGGGGAAAGGTGCCTTAGGGTGCTGCATAAAACGAGAGACTGAAATTAGCACAGATAACTTTCCATAAGCCAAATATGTAATAGACAAGACCTACTCCTTGCTCAACGAAATGGACCCAACACCACATATTCAACGCCTAGGAATATACCTGACTAGGAAGAATCTTAAAACCCATGGATATATATGTCTCCGTAAGAGAAGCAAGCGTGTGTACAGTGGCCGAAATGCAGCAGTTAAAATCCGATAATTCCCATTATCAAAATAAATTTCGAAAACAAAACACAAAGACAGTGAAATAGAGAGCAATTCTTAAATAATTCACTCAGGGCATGTGATGCAACCGGGATTGACCACATCTACAGCCAGAGCTGGTTGAGACATAAGGCTGGACACTTCACGCTGATAGCATTGGTGAGTTTCTGTGAGCAAATGCAGACCCTTTGAAGTCATACTTCATGGTACCCATTCCATGGGTCCCAACTCTCCAGGTTCAAGGCATTCTTCCTCCAGCTAAAACATGCATGGGAAACCCAGAGTATCGTCCACCGTGTGATTGGGTAACGATATAAAATGCATCTCAGTTTTCGTATCCTGGTCCTCGGGTTCACCATTCCAGATGCTTTACTAACACTCTCCCCGCTTGGAGAGTCAGTGCCTTTAACCTCCTCTTTGGCACAGCTTGCAATTTCTGTGCAAGATGAACAGGAATAGGGAGAACCAATGAGAGACTAGCTGTAGGTGTCTGCACGGGCAAATGTAACGCTCATTGCCGACCAGGAAGAGGAATTAAACAAAGGCTCAGCAGGCCCTGCTGAAAACAGATTAGGGCCTGACGCAATCCTGCGGCTTTGTGCCCAGCTCACAAGAAAGCGAGTTGAAAAAGGAGCTCAGGAGCACTGTAATTCACAAAACTGCAGAGTTATAAATGCCAGCTATCCTCCAAAAACATATTGAAGTAAGCCTGCGAAGGGGACTTAAATGCGGGGCAGAGTTTCAGGAAAACCATTGCAGGGGGTAGACTGGAATTGCCCTGAAAGCATAGGAAAAGAGGCAGAATGTCGACAATGATGCACTTGGCCAAAAAGGGCGTATGCGTTTTTTCCTGAATATATTCAGGAAAAAACGCATATGCCCTTTTTGGCCAACCAAGCAAGCCTGTAAAGGAAATCTGCACTACAATGAAGTCTCACTGCCCCCCGGGCAAAAGGGCCATCTGAAAAAAGTGTAAAATCCAGAAAGGTAGGACAGGATATGGAGAACAGGGAGCCTTGTTATGCTGATTGGCAGGATGTAAATTGCCAGCAGCCACCCTGGAGAAGTGTATGGTGTTTCCTGAAACACGTAAGAAACAAAGCAACACAGCCTATGGCACTTCCACTTATGGTCCTATAGCTTACGGAAATTAAAATCAAAAGCAGACAGCCACCCCAATATTTGGGACGGCTGTGTTCACAAGCAGCTCGTCTACAGTATCAGGTAAATATCCCAGAAAGCAAAAAATGGATAAAGTTGTGGCACGTACGTACAACGCAATATCACTCAGCAATGAAATCTGTGTCATCAGGCCTGTTGCGGCATAGTGAGTGGATGCAGGTACGGTGATTCTACGTGAACTACGTCACACAGAAAAAGAAACATCATAAGATATCACTAATACACGGAATGTAAACTTGACTACACATGAACTGAATTACAAAACAGAACAGGGTCTCCAATTTAGAAAACCAACTAGTGCTTGCTTATGGGGAAAGGTGCCTTGGGGTGCTGCATAAAACCAGAGACTGAAATTAGCACAGATAACTTTCCATAAGCCAAATATGTAATAGACAAGACCTACTCCTTGCTCAGCGAAATGGACCCAACACCACATATTCAACGCCTAGGAATATACCTGACTAGGAAGAATCTTAAAACCCATGGATATATATGTCTCCGTAAGAGAATCAAGCGTGTGTACTGCGGCCGAAACGCAGCAGTGAAAATCCGATAAATCCCATTATCAAAATAAATTTTGAAAACAAAACACAAAGACAGTGAAATAGAGAGCAATTCTTAAATAATTCACTCAGGGCATGTGATGCAACCGGGATTGACCGCATCTACACCCAGAGCTGGTTGAGGC
Organism: Phocoena phocoena; assembly: GCF_963924675.1. Classification (NCBI taxonomy): domain Eukaryota; kingdom Metazoa; phylum Chordata; class Mammalia; order Artiodactyla; family Phocoenidae; genus Phocoena; species Phocoena phocoena. Next base: position 549,342 of record NW_027077746.1, read on the forward strand.
ATAAGGCTGGACACTTCAGGCTGATAGCATTGGTGAGTTTCAGTGAGCAAATGCAGACCCTTTGAAGTCATACTGCATGGTACCCATTCCATGGGTCCCAACTCTCCAGGTTCAAGGCATTCTTCCTCCAGCTAAAACATGCATGGGAAACCAAGAGTATCGTCCACCGTGTGATTGGGAAACGATTTAAAATGCATCTCAGTTTTCGTGTCATGGTCCTCGGGTTCACCATTCCAGATGCTTTACTAACACTCTCCCCTCTTGGAGAGTCAGTGCCTTTAACCTCCTGTTTGGCACAGCTTGCAATTTCTGTGCAAGATGAACAGGAATAGGGAGAACCAATGAGAGACTAGCTGTAGGTGTCTGCACAGGCAAATGTAACGCTCATTTCCCACCAGGAAGAGGAATTAACCAAAGGCTCAGCATGCCCTGCCGGAAACAGATTAGGGCCTGAAGCAATCCTGCAGTTTTGTGCCCAACTCACAAGAAAGCGAGTTGAAGTAAGGAGCTCAGGGGCACTGTGATTCACAAACCTGCACAGTTATAAATGACAGCTATCCTCAAAAATTATATTGAAGTAAGCCTGCGAAGGGGACTTGAAAGTGGGGCAGAATTTCAGGAAAACGATTGCAGGGGGTAGACTGGAATTGCCCTGAAAGCATAGGAAAAGAGGCAGAATGTCGACAATGACGCACTTGGCCAAAAAGGGCGTATGCGTTTTTTCCTGAATATATTCAGGAAAAAACGCATACGCCCTTTTTGGCCAAACAAGCAAGCCTGTAAAGGAAATCTGCACTACAATGAAGTCTCACTGCCCCCCGGGCAAAAGGGCCATCTGAAAAAGTGTAAAATCCAGAAACGTAGGACAGGATATGGAGAACAGGGAGCCTTGTTATGCTGATTGGCAGGATGTAAATTGCCAACAGCCACCCTGGAGAAGTGTATGGTGTTTCCTGAAACACGTAAGAAACAAACCAACACAGCCTATGGCACTTCCACTTATGGTCCTATAGCTTAGGGAAATTAAAATCAAAAACAGAGAGCCACCCCAATATTTGGGACGGCTGTGTTCACAACAAGGTCGTCTACAGTACCAGGTAAATATCCCAGAAAGCAAAAAATGGATAAAGAAGTTGTGGCACGTACGTGCAATGCAATATCACTCAGCAATGAAATCTGTGTCATCAGGCCCGTAGCGGCATAGTGAGTGGATGCATGTACGGTGATTCTACGTGAACTACGTCACACAGAAAAAGAAACATCATAAGATATCACTAATACACGGAATGTAAACTTGACTACACATGAACTGAATTACAAAACAGAACAGGGTCTCAAATTTAGAAAACCAACTAGTGCTTGCTTATGGGGAAAGGTGCGTTGGTGAGCTGCATAAAACCAGAGACTGAAATTAGCACAGATAACTTTCCATAAGCCAAATATGTAATAGACAAGAACTACTCCTTGCTCAACGAAATGGACTCAACACCACATATTCAACGCCTAGGAATATACCTGACTAGGAAGAATCTTAAAACCCATGGATATATATGTCTCCGTAAGAGAATCAAGCGTGTATACATCGGCCGAAACGCAGCAGTGAAAATCCGATAAATCCCATTATCAAAATAAATTTCGAAAACAAAACACAAAGACAGTGAAATAGAGAGCAATTCTTAAATAATTCACTCAGGGCATGTGATGCAACCGGGATTGACCGCATCTACACCCAGAGCTGGTTGAGACATAAGGCTGGACACTTCAGGCTGATAGCATTGGTGAGTTTCGGTGAGCAAATGCAGACCCTTTGAAGTCATACTGCATGGTACCCATTCCATGGGTCCCAACTCTCCAGGTTCAAGGCATTCTTCCTCCAGCTAAAATATGCATGGGAAACCAAGAGTATCGTCCACCGTGTGATTGGGAAACGATTTAAAATGCATCTCAGTTTTCGTATCCTGGTCCTCGGGTTCACCATTCCAGATGCTTTACTAACACTCTCCCCTCTTGGAGAGTCAGTGCCTTTAACCTCCTGTTTGGCACAGCTTGCAATTTCTGTGCAAGATGAACAGGAATAGGGAGAACCAATGAGAGACTAGCTGTAGGTGTCTGCACGGGCAAATGAAACGCTCATTTCCCACCAGGAAGAGGAATTAAGCAAAGGCTCAGCATGCCCTGCCGGAAACAGATTAGGGCCTGAAGCAATCCTGCGGTTTTGTGCCCAACTCACAAGAAAGCGAGTTGAAGTAAGGAGCTCAGGGGCACTGTGATTCACAAACCTGCAGAGTTATAAATGACAACTATCCTCCAAAATTATATTGAAGTAAGCCTGTGAAGGGGACTTGAAAGTGGGGCAGAATTTCAGGAAAACGATTGCAGGGGGTAGACTGGAATTGCCCTGAAAGCATAGGAAAAGAGGCAGAATGTCGACAATGACGCACTTGGCCAAAAAGGGCGTATGCGTTCTTTCCTGAATATATTCAGGAAAAAACGCATACGCCCTTTTTGGCCAACCAAGCAAGCCTGTAAAGGAAATCTGCACTACAATGAAATCTAACTGCCCCCCCCCCCGGCAAAAGGGCCATCTGAAAAAAGTTTAAAATCCAGAAAGGTAGGACAGGATATGGAGAACAGGGAGCCTTGTTATGCTGATTGGCAATATGTAAATTGTGAACAGCCACACTGGAGAAATGTATGGTGTTTCCTGAAACACGTAAGAAATAAAGCAACACAGCCTATGGCAATTGCACTTATGGTCCTATTCCTTAGGGAAATTAAAATCAAAAACAGAGAGGCATCCCAAAGTTTGGGACGGCTGTGTTCCCAGGAAGCTCGTCTACAGTACCAGATAAATATCCCAGAAAGCAAAAAATGGATAAAGAAGTTGTGGCACGTACGTGCAATGCAATATCACTCAGCAATGAAATCTGTTTCATCAGGCCCGTAGCGGCATAGTGAGTGGATGCAGGTACGGTGATTCTACGTGAACTACGTCACACAGAAAAAGAAACATCATAAGATATCACTAATACACGGAATGTAAACTTGACTACACATGAACTGAATTACAAAACAGAACAGGGTCTCAAATTTAGAAAACCAACTAGTGCTTGCTTATGGGGAAAGGTGCCTTAGGGCGCTGCATAAAACCAGAGACTGAAATTAGCACAGATAACTTTCCATTAGCCAAATATGTAATAGACAAGACCTACTCCTTGCTCAACGAAATGGACTCAAAACCACATATTCAATGCCTAGGAATATACCTGACTAGGAAGAATCTTAAAACCCATGGATTTATATGTATCCGTAAGAGAATCAAGCGTGTGTACAGCGTCATAAACACAGCAGTGAAAATACGATAAATCCCATTATCAAAATAAATTTCAAAAACAAAACACAAAGACAGTGAAATAGAGAGCAATTCTTAAATAATTCACTCAGGGCATGTGATGCCACCGGGATTGACCACATCTACACCCAGAGCTGGTTGAGACATAAGGCTGGACACGTCAGGCTGATAGCATTTGTGAGTTTCGGTGAGCAAATGCAGACCCTTTGAAGTCATACTGCATGGTACCCATTCAATGGGTCCCAACTCTCCAGGTTCAAGGGATTCTTCCTCCAGCTAAAACATGCATGGGAACCCCAGAGTATAGTCCACCGTGTGATTGGGAAACGATTTAAAATGCATCTCAGTTTTCGTATCCTGGTCCTCGGGTTCACCATTCCAGATGCTTTACTAACACTCTCCCCGCTTGGAGAGTCAGTGCCTTTAACCTCCTCTTTGGCACAGCTTGCAATTTCTGTGCAAGATGAACAGGAATACGGAGAACCAATGAGAGACTAGCCGTAGGTGTCTGCCCGGGCAAATGTAACGCTCATTGCCCACCAGGAAGAAGAATTAAACAAAGGCTCAGTGTGCCCTGCTGGAAACAGTTTAGGGCCTGAAGCAATCCTGCGGTTTTGTGCCCAGCTCACAAGAAAGCGAGTTGAAGAAAGGAGCTCAGGGGCACTGTAATTCACAAACCTGCAGAGTTATAAATGACAGCTATCCTTCAAAAATATATTGAAGTAAGCCTGCGAAGGGGACTTGAAAGCGGGGCAGAATTTCAGGAAAACGATTGCAGGGGGTAGACTGGAATTGCCCTGAAAGCATAGGAAAAGAGGCACAACGTCGACAATGATGCACTTGGCCAAAAAGTGCGTATGCGTTTTTTCCTGAATATATTTAGGAAAAAACGCATATGCCCTTTTTGGCCAACCAAGCAAGCCTGTAAAGGAAATCTGCACTACAATGAAGTCTCACTGCCCCCCGGGCAAAAGGGCCATCTGAAAAAGTGTAAAATCCAGAAAGGTAGGACAGGATATGGAGAACAGGGAGCCTTGTTATGCTGATTGGCAGGATGTAAATTGCCAGCAGCCACCCTGGAGAAGTGTATGGTGTTTCCTGAAACACGTAGGAAACAAAGCAACACAGCCTATGGCACTTCCACTTATGGTCCTATAGCTTACGGAAATTAAAATCAAAAACAGACAGCCACCCCAATATTTGGGACGGCTGTGTTCACAAGAAGCTCGTCTACAGTATCAGGTAAATATCCCAGAAAGCAAAAAATGGATAAAGATGTTGTGGCACATACGTACAATGCAATATCACTCAGCAATGAAACCTGTGTCATCAGGTCCATAGCGGCATAGTGAGTGGATGCAGGTACGGTGATTCTACGTGAAATACGTCACACAGAAAACGAAACATCATAAGATATCACTAATACACTGAATGTAAACTTGACTACACATGAACTGAATTACAAAACAGAACAGGGTCTCAAATTTAGAAAACCAACTAGTGCTTGCTTATGGGGAAAGGTGCCTTGGGGTGCTGCATAAAATCAGAGACTGAAATTAGCACAGATAACTTTCCATAAGCCAAATATGTAATAGACAAGACCTACTCCTTGTTCAACGAAATGGATCCAACACCACATATTCAACGCCTAGGAATATACCTGACTAGGAAGAATCTTAAAACCCATGGATATATATGTCTCCGTAAGAGAATCAAGCGTGTGTACAGCGGCCGAAATGCCGCAGTGAAAATCCGATAAATCCCATTATCAAAATAAATTTCGAAAACAAAACACAAAGACAGTGAAATAGCAATTCTTAACTAATTCACTCAGGGCATGTGATGCAACCGGTATTGACCACATCTACACCCAGAGCTGGTTGAGACATAAGGCTGCACACTTCAGGCTGATAGCATTGGTGAGTTTCGGTGAGCAAATGCAGACCCTTTGAAGTCATACTGCATGTTACCCATTCCATGGGTCCCAACTCTCCAGGTTCAAGGCATTCTTCCTCCAGCTAAAACATGCATGGGAAACCCAGAGTATCGTCCACCGTGTGATTGGGAAACGATTTAAAATGCATCTCAGTTTTCGTATCCTGGTCCTCGGGTTCACCATTCCAGATGCTTTACTAAAACTCTCCCTGATTGGAGGGTCAGTGCCTTTAACCTCCTGTTTGGCACAGCTTGCAATTTCTGTGCAAGATGAACAGGAATAGGGAGAACCAATGAGAGACTAGCTGTAGGTGTCTGCACGGGCAAATGTAACGCTCATTTCCCACCAGGAAGAGGAATTAACCAAAGGCTCAGCATGCCCTGCCGGAAACAGATTAGGGCCTGAAGCAATCCTGCGGTTTTGTGCCCAGCTCACAAGAAAGTGAGTTGAAGAAAGGAGCTCAGGGGCACTGTAATTCACAAACCTGCAGAGTTATAAATGACAGCTATCCTCCAAAAATATATTGAAGCAAACCTGCGAAGGGGACTTGAAAGTGGGGCAGAATTTCAGGAAAACGATTGCAGGGGGTAGACTGGAATTGCCCTGAAAGCATAGGAAAAGAGGCAGAAAGTCGACAATGATGCACTTGTCCAAAAAGGGCGTATGCGTTTTTTCCTGAATATATTCAGGAAAAAACGCATACGCCCTTGTTGGCCAACCAAGCAAGCCTGTAAAGGAAATCTGCACTACAATGAAGTCTCACTGCCCCCCGGGCAAAAGGGTCATCTGAAAAAAGTGTAAAATCCAGAAAGGTAGGACAGGATATGTAGAACAGGGAGCCTTGTTATGCTGATTGGCAGGATGTAAATTGCCAGCAGCCACCCTGGAGAAGTGTATGGTGTTTCCTGAAACACGTAAGAAACAAAGCAACACAGCCTATGGCACTTCCACTTATGGTCCTATAGCTTACGGAAATTAAAATCAAAAACAGACAGCCACCCCAATATTTGGGACGGCTGTGTTCACAAGAAGCTCGTCTACAGTATCAGGTAAATATCCCAGAAAGCAAAAAATGGAGAAAGAAGTTGTGGCACGTACGTACAATGTAATATCACTCAGCAATGAAATCTGTGTCATCAGGCCCGTAGCGGCATAGTGAGTGGATGCAGTTACGGTGATTCTACGTGAACTACGTCACACAGAAAAAGAAACATCATAAGATATCACTAATACACGGAATGTAAACTTGACTACACATGAACTGAATTACAAAACAGAACAGGGCCTCAAATTTAGAAAACCAACTAGTGCTTGCTTATGGGGAAAGGTGCCTTGGGGTGCTGCATAAAACCAGACACTGAAATTAGCACAGATAACATTCCATAAGCCAAATATGTAATAGACAAGACCTACTCCTTGCTCAACGAAATGGACCCAACACCACATATTCAACGCCTAGGAATATACCTGACTAGGAAGAATCTTAAAACCCATGGATATATATGTCTCCGTAAGAGAATCAAGCGTGTGTACAGCGGCCGAAACGCAGAAGTGAAAATCCGATAAATCCCATTATCAAAATAAATTTCGAAAACAAAACACAAAGACAGTGAAATAGAGAGCAATTCTTAAATAATTCACTCAGGGCATGTGATGCAACTGGGATTGACCACATCTACACCCAGAGCTGGTTGAGACATAAGGCTGGACACTTCAGGCTGATAGCATTGGTGAGTTTCGGTGAGCAAATGCAGACCCTTTGAAGTCATACTGCATGGTACCCATTCCATGGGTCCCAACTCTCCAGGTTCAAGGGATTCTTCCTCCAGCTAAAACATGCATGGGAAACCCAGAGTATCGTCCACCGTGTGATTGGGAAACGATTTAAAATGCATCTCAGTTTTCGTATCCTGGTCCTCGGTTTCACCATTCCAGATGCTTTACTAACACTCTCCCTGCTTGGAGGGTCAGTGCCTTTAACCTCCTGTTTGGCACAGCTTGCAATTTCTGTGCAAGATGAACAGGAATAGGGAGAACCAATGAGAGACTAGCTGTAGGTGTCTGCACGGGCAAATGTAACGCTCATTTCCCACCAGGAAGAGGAATTAACCAAAGGCTCAGCATGCCCTGCCGGAAACAGATTAGGGCCTGAAGCAATCCTGCGGTTTTGTGCCCAGCTCACAAGAAAGCGAGTTGAAGAAAGGAGCTCAGGGGCACTGTAATTCACAAACCTGCAGAGTTATAAATGACAGCTATCCTCCAAAAATATATTGAAGTAAGCCTGCGAAGGGGAATTGAATGTGGGGCAGAATTTCAGGAAAACGATTGCAGGGGGTAGACTGGAATTGCTCTGAAAGCATAGGAAAAGAGGCAGAACGTCGACAATGATGCACTTGGCCAAAAAGGGCGTATGCGTTTTTTCCTGAATATATTCAGGAAAAAACGCATACGCCCTTTTTGGCCAACCAAGCAAGCCTGTAAAGGAAATCTGCACTACATTGAAGTCTCACTGCCCCCCGGGCAAAAGGGCCTTCTGAAAAAAGTGTAAAATCCAGAAAGGTAGGACACGATATGGAGAACAGGGAGCCTTGTTATGCTGATTGGCAGGATGTAAATTGCCAGCAGCCACCCTGGAGAAGTGTATGGTGTTTCCTGAAACACGTAAGAAACAAAGCAACACAGCCTATGGCACTTCGACTTATGGTCCTATAGCTTACGGAAATTAAAATCAAAAACAGACAGCCACCCCAATATTTGGGACGGCTGTGTTCACAAGAAGCTCGTCTACAGTATCAGGTAAATATCCCAGAAATCAAAAAATGGATAAAGAAGTTGTGGCACGTACGTGCAATGCAGTATCACTCAGCAATGAAATCTGTGTCATCAGGCCCGTAGCGGCATAGTGAGTGGATGCAGGTACGGTGATTCTACGTGAACTACGTCACACAGAAAAAGAAACATCATAAGATATCACTAATACACGGAATGTAAACTTGACTACACATGAACTGAATTACAAAACAGAACAGGGTCTCAAATTTAGAAAACAAACTAGTGCTTGCTTATGGGGAAAGGTGCCTTAGGGTGCTGCATAAAACGAGAGACTGAAATTAGCACAGATAACTTTCCATAAGCCAAATATGTAATAGACAAGACCTACTCCTTGCTCAACGAAATGGACCCAACACCACATATTCAACGCCTAGGAATATACCTGACTAGGAAGAATCTTAAAACCCATGGATATATATGTCTCCGTAAGAGAAGCAAGCGTGTGTACAGTGGCCGAAATGCAGCAGTTAAAATCCGATAATTCCCATTATCAAAATAAATTTCGAAAACAAAACACAAAGACAGTGAAATAGAGAGCAATTCTTAAATAATTCACTCAGGGCATGTGATGCAACCGGGATTGACCACATCTACAGCCAGAGCTGGTTGAGACATAAGGCTGGACACTTCACGCTGATAGCATTGGTGAGTTTCTGTGAGCAAATGCAGACCCTTTGAAGTCATACTTCATGGTACCCATTCCATGGGTCCCAACTCTCCAGGTTCAAGGCATTCTTCCTCCAGCTAAAACATGCATGGGAAACCCAGAGTATCGTCCACCGTGTGATTGGGTAACGATATAAAATGCATCTCAGTTTTCGTATCCTGGTCCTCGGGTTCACCATTCCAGATGCTTTACTAACACTCTCCCAGCTTGGAGAGTCAGTGCCTTTAACCTCCTCTTTGGCACAGCTTGCAATTTCTGTGCAAGATGAACAGGAATAGGGAGAACCAATGAGAGGCTAGCTGTAGGTGTCTGCACGGGCAAATGTAACGCTCATTGACGACCAGGAAGAGGAATTAAACAAAGGCTCAGCAGGCCCTGCTGAAAAGAGATTAGGGCCTGACGCAATCCTGCGGCTTTGTGCCCAGCTCACAAGAAAGCGAGTTGAAAAAGGAGCTCAGGAGCACTGTAATTCACAAAACTGCAGAGTTATAAATGCCAGCTATCCTCCAAAAACATATTGAAGTAAGCCTGCGAAGGGGACTTAAATGCGGGGCAGAGTTTCAGGAAAACCATTGCAGGGGGTAGACTGGAATTGCCCTGAAAGCATAGGAAAAGAGGCAGAATGTCGACAATGATGCACTTGGCCAAAAAGGGCGTATGCGTTTTTTCCTGAATATATTCAGGAGAAAATGCATATGCCCTTTTTGGCCAACCAAGCAAGCCTGTAAAGGAAATCTGCACTACAATGAAGTCTCACTGCCCCACGGGCAAAAGGGCCATCTGAAAAAAGTGTAAAATCCAGAAAGGTAGGACAGGATATGGAGAACAGGGAGCCTTGTTATGCTGATTGGCAGGATGTAAATTGCCAGCAGCCACCCTGGAGAAGTGTATGGTGTTTCCTGAAACACGTAAGAAACAAAGCAACACAGCCTATGGCACTTCCACTTATGGTATTATAGCTTACGGAAATTAAAATCAAAAACAGAAAGCCACCCCAATATTTGGGACGGCTGTGTTCACAAGAAGCTCGTCTACAGTATCAGGTAAATATCCCAGAAAGCAAAAAATGGATAAAGAAGTTGTGGCACGTACGTACAATGTAATATCACTCAGCAATGAAATCTGTGTCATCAGGCCCGTAGCGGCATAGTGAGTGGATGCAGTAACGGTGATTCTACGTGAACTACGTCACACAGAAAAAGAAACATCATAAGATATCACTAATACACGGAATGTAAACTAGACTACACATGAACTGAATTACAAAACAGAACAGGGCCTCAAATTTAGAAAACCAACTAGTGCTTGCTTATGGGGAAAGGTGCCTTGGGGTGCTGCATAAAACCAGACACTGAAATTAGCACAGATAACATTCCATAAGCCAAATATGTAATAGACAAGACCTACTCCTTGCTCAACGAAATGGACCCAACACCACATATTCAACGCCTAGGAATATACCTGACTAGGAAGAATCTTAAAACCCATGGATATATATGTCTCCGTAAGAGAATCAAGCGTGTGTACAGCGGCCGAAACGCAGAAGTGAAAATCCGATAAATCCCATTATCAAAATAAATTTCGAAAACAAAACACAAAGACAGTGAAATAGAGAGCAATTCTTAAATAATTCACTCAGGGCATGTGATGCAACTGGGATTGACCACATCTACACCCAGAGCTGGTTGAGACATAAGGCTGGACACTTCAGGCTGATAGCATTGGTGAGTTTCGGTGAGCAAATGCAGACCCTTTGAAGTCATACTGCATGGTACCCATTCCATGGGTCCCAACTCTCCAGGTTCAAGGGATTCTTCCTCCAGCTAAAACATGCATGGGAAACCCAGAGTATCGTCCACCGTGTGATTGGGAAACGATTTAAAATGCATCTCAGTTTTCGTATCCTGGTCCTCGGTTTCACCATTCCAGATGCTTTACTAACACTCTCCCTGCTTGGAGGGTCAGTGCCTTTAACCTCCTGTTTGGCACAGCTTGCAATTTCTGTGCAAGATGAACAGGAATAGGGAGAACCAATGAGAGACTAGCTGTAGGTGTCTGCACGGGCAAATGTAATGCTCATTTCCCACCAGGAAGAGGAATTAACCAAAGGCTCAGCATGCCCTGCCGGAAACAGATTAGGGCCTGAAGCAATCCTGCGGTTTTGTGCCCAGCTCACAAGAAAGCGAGTTGAAGAAAGGAGCTCAGGGGCACTGTAATTCACAAACCTGCAGAGTTATAAATGACAGCTATCCTCCAAAAATATATTGAAGTAAGCCTGCGAAGGGGACTTGAATGTGGGGCAGAATTTCAGGAAAACGATTGCAGGGGGTAGACTGGAATTGCTCTGAAAGCATAGGAAAAGAGGCAGAACGTCGACAATGATGCACTTGGCCAAAAAGGGCGTATGCGTTTTTTCCTGAATATATTCAGGATAAAACGCATACGCCCTTTTTGGCCAACCAAGCAAGCCTGTAAAGGAAATCTGCACTACATTGAAGTCTCACTGCCCCCCGGGCAAAAGGGCCATCTGAAAAAAGTGTAAAATCCAGAAAGGTAGGACACGATATGGAGAACAGGGAGCCTTGTTATGCTGATTGGCAGGATGTAAATTGCCAGCAGCCACCCTGGAGAAGGGTATGGTGTTTCCTGAAACACGTAAGAAACAAAGCAACACAGCCTATGGCACTTCCACTTATGGTCCTATAGCTTACGGAAATTAAAATCAAAAACAGACAGCCACCCCAATATTTGGGACGGCTGTGTTCACAAGAAGCTCGTCTACAGTATCAGGTAAATATCCCAGAAAGCAAAAAATGGATAAAGAAGTTGTGGCACGTACGTGCAATGCAGTATCACTCAGCAATGAAATCTGTGTCATCAGGCCCGTAGCGGCATAGTGAGTGGATGCAGGTACGGTGATTCTACGTGAACTACGTCACACAGAAAAAGAAACATCATAAGATATCACTAATACACGGAATGTAAACTTGACTACACATGAACTGAATTACAAAACAGAACAGGGTCTCAAATTTAGAAAACAAACTAGTGCTTGCTTATGGGGAAAGGTGCCTTAGGGTGCTGCATAAAACGAGAGACTGAAATTAGCACAGATAACTTTCCATAAGCCAAATATGTAATAGACAAGACCTACTCCTTGCTCAACGAAATGGACCCAACACCACATATTCAACGCCTAGGAATATACCTGACTAGGAAGAATCTTAAAACCCATGGATATATATGTCTCCGTAAGAGAAGCAAGCGTGTGTACAGTGGCCGAAATGCAGCAGTTAAAATCCGATAATTCCCATTATCAAAATAAATTTCGAAAACAAAACACAAAGACAGTGAAATAGAGAGCAATTCTTAAATAATTCACTCAGGGCATGTGATGCAACCGGGATTGACCACATCTACAGCCAGACCTGGTTGAGACATAAGGCTGGACACTTCACGCTGATAGCATTGGTGAGTTTCTGTGAGCAAATGCAGACCCTTTGAAGTCATACTTCATGGTACCCATTCCATGGGTCCCAACTCTCCAGGTTCAAGGCATTCTTCCTCCAGCTAAAACATGCATGGGAAACCCAGAGTATCGTCCACCGTGTGATTGGGTAACGATATAAAATGCATCTCAGTTTTCGTATCCTGGTCCTCGGGTTCACCATTCCAGATGCTTTACTAACACTCTCCCAGCTTGGAGAGTCAGTGCCTTTAACCTCCTCTTTGGCACAGCTTGCAATTTCTGTGCAAGATGAACAGGAATAGGGAGAACCAATGAGAGGCTAGCTGTAGGTGTCTGCACGGGCAAATGTAACGCTCATTGACGACCAGGAAGAGGAATTAAACAAAGGCTCAGCAGGCCCTGCTGAAAACAGATTAGGGCCTGACGCAATCCTGCGGCTTTGTGCCCAGCTCACAAGAAAGCGAGTTGAAAAAGAGCTCAGGAGCACTGTAATTCACAAAACTGCAGAGTTATAAATGCCAGCTATCCTCCAAAAACATATTGAAGTAAGCCTGCGAAGGGGACTTAAATGCGGGGCAGAGTTTCAGGAAAACCATTGCAGGGGGTAGACTGGAATTGCCCTGAAAGCATAGGAAAAGAGGCAGAATGTCGACAATGATGCACTTGGCCAAAAAGGGCGTATGCGTTTTTTCCTGAATATATTCAGGAGAAAATGCATATGCCCTTTTTGGCCAACCAAGCAAGCCTGTAAAGGAAATCTGCACTACAATGAAGTCTCACTGCCCCCCGGGCAAAAGGGCCATCTGAAAAAAGTGTAAAATCCAGAAAGGTAGGACAGGATATGGAGAACAGGGAGCCTTGTTATGCTGATTGGCAGGATGTAAATTGCCAGCAGCCACCCTGGAGAAGTGTATGGTGTTTCCTGAAACACGTAAGAAACAAAGCAACACAGCCTATGGCACTTCCACTTATGGTATTATAGCTTACGGAAATTAAAATCAAAAACAGACAGCCACCCCAATATTTGGGACGGCTGTGTTCACAAGAAGCTCGTCTACAGTATCAGGTAAATATCCCAGAAAGCAAAAAATGGATAAAGAAGTTGTGGCACGTACGTACAATGTAATATCACTCAGCAATGAAATCTGTGTCATCAGGCCCGTAGCGGCATAGTGAGTGGATGCAGGTACGGTGATTCTACGTGAACTACGTCACACAGAAAAAGAAACATCATAAGATATCACTAATACACGGAATGTAAACTAGACTACACATGAACTGAATTACAAAACAGAACAGGGCCTCAAATTTAGAAAACCAACTAGTGCTTGCTTATGGGGAAAGGTGCCTTGGGGTGCTGCATAAAACCAGACACTGAAATTAGCACAGATAACATTCCATAAGCCAAATATGTAATAGACAAGACCTACTCCTTGCTCAACGAAATGGACCCAACACCACATATTCAACGCCTAGGAATATACCTGACTAGGAAGAATCTTAAAACCCATGGATATATATGTCTCCGTAAGAGAATCAAGCGTGTGTACTGCGGCCGAAACGCAGAAGTGAAAATCCGATAAATCCCATTATCAAAATAAATTTCGAAAACAAAACACAAAGACAGTGAAATAGAGAGCAATTCTTAAATAATTCACTCAGGGCATGTGATGCAACTGGGATTGACCACATCTACACCCAGAGCTGGTTGAGACATAAGGCTGGACACTTCAGGCTGATAGCATTGGTGAGTTTCGGTGAGCAAATGCAGACCCTTTGAAGTCATACTGCATGGTACCCATTCCATGGGTCCCAACTCTCCAGGTTCAAGGGATTCTTCCTCCAGCTAAAACATGCATGGGAAACCCAGAGTATCGTCCACCGTGTGATTGGGAAACGATTTAAAATGCATCTCAGTTTTCGTATCCTGGTCCTCGGGTTCACCATTCCAGATGCTTTACTAACACTCTCCCTGCTTGGAGGGTCAGTGCCTTTAACCTCCTGTTTGGCACAGCTTGCAATTTCTGTGCAAGATGAACAGGAATAGGGAGAACCAATGAGAGACTAGCTGTAGGTGTCTGCACGGGCAAATGTAATGCTCATTTCCCACCAGGAAGAGGAATTAACCAAAGGCTCAGCATGCCCTGCCGGAAACAGATTAGGGCCTGAAGCAATCCTGCGGTTTTGTGCCCAGCTCACAAGAAAGCGAGTTGAAGAAAGGAGCTCAGGGGCACTGTAATTCACAAACCTGCAGAGTTATAAATGACAGCTATCCTCCAAAAATATATTGAAGTAAGCCTGCGAAGGGGACTTGAATGTGGGGCAGAATTTCAGGAAAACGATTGCAGGGGGTAGACTGGAATTGCTCTGAAAGCATAGGAAAAGAGGCAGAACGTCGACAATGATGCACTTGGCCAAAAAGGGCGTATGCGTTTTTTCCTGAATATATTCAGGAAAAAACGCATACGCCCTTTTTGGCCAACCAAGCAAGCCTGTAAAGGAAATCTGCACTACATTGAAGTCTCACTGCCCCCCGGGCAAAAGGGCCATCTGAAAAAAGTGTAAAATCCAGAAAGGTAGGACACGATATGGAGAACAGGGAGCCTTGTTATGCTGATTGGCAGGATGTAAATTGCCAGCAGCCACCCTGGAGAAGGGTATGGTGTTTCCTGAAACACGTAAGAAACAAAGCAACACAGCCTATGGCACTTCGACTTATGGTCCTATAGCTTACGGAAATTAAAATCAAAAACAGACAGCCACCCCAATATTTGGGACGGCTGTGTTCACAAGAAGCTCGTCTACAGTATCAGGTAAATATCCCAGAAATCAAAAAATGGATAAAGAAGTTGTGGCACGTACGTGCAATGCAGTATCACTCAGCAATGAAATCTGTGTCATCAGGCCCGTAGCGGCATAGTGAGTGGATGCAGGTACGGTGATTCTACGTGAACTACGTCACACAGAAAAAGAAACATCATAAGATATCACTAATACACGGAATGTAAACTTGACTACACATGAACTGAATTACAAAACAGAACAGGGTCTCAAATTTAGAAAACAAACTAGTGCTTGCTTATGGGGAAAGGTGCCTTAGGGTGCTGCATAAAACGAGAGACTGAAATTAGCACAGATAACTTTCCATAAGCCAAATATGTAATAGACAAGACCTACTCCTTGCTCAACGAAATGGACCCAACACCACATATTCAACGCCTAGGAATATACCTGACTAGGAAGAATCTTAAAACCCATGGATATATATGTCTCCGTAAGAGAAGCAAGCGTGTGTACAGTGGCCGAAATGCAGCAGTTAAAATCCGATAATTCCCATTATCAAAATAAATTTCGAAAACAAAACACAAAGACAGTGAAATAGAGAGCAATTCTTAAATAATTCACTCAGGGCATGTGATGCAACCGGGATTGACCACATCTACAGCCAGACCTGGTTGAGACATAAGGCTGGACACTTCACGCTGATAGCATTGGTGAGTTTCTGTGAGCAAATGCAGACCCTTTGAAGTCATACTTCATGGTACCCATTCCATGGGTCCCAACTCTCCAGGTTCAAGGCATTCTTCCTCCAGCTAAAACATGCATGGGAAACCCAGAGTATCGTCCACCGTGTGATTGGGTAACGATATAAAATGCATCTCAGTTTTCGTATCCTGGTCCTCGGGTTCACGATTCCAGATGCTTTACTAACACTCTCCCAGCTTGGAGAGTCAGTGCCTTTAACCTCCTCTTTGGCACAGCTTGCAATTTCTGTGCAAGATGAACAGGAATAGGGAGAACCAATGAGAGGCTAGCTGTAGGTGTCTGCACGGGCAAATGTAACGCTCATTGACGACCAGGAAGAGGAATTAAACAAAGGCTCAGCAGGCCCTGCTGAAAACAGATTAGGGCCTGACGCAATCCTGCGGCTTTGTGCCCAGCTCACAAGAAAGCGAGTTGAAAAAGGAGCTCAGGAGCACTGTAATTCATAAAACTGCAGAGTTATAAATGCCAGCTATCCTCCAAAAACATATTGAAGTAAGCCTGCGAAGGGGACTTAAATGCGGGGCAGAGTTTCAGGAAAACCATTGCAGGGGGTAGACTGGAATTGCCCTGAAAGCATAGGAAAAGAGGCAGAATGTCGACAATGATGCACTTGGCCAAAAAGGGCGTATGCGTTTTTTCCTGAATATATTCAGGAAAAAACGCATATGCCCTTTTTGGCCAACCAAGCAAGCCTGTAAAGGAAATCTGCACTACAATGAAGTCTCACTGCCCCCCGGGCAAAAGGGCCATCTGAAAAAAGTGTAAAATCCAGAAAGGTAGGACAGGATATGGAGAACAGGGAGCCTTGTTATGCTGATTGGCAGGATGTAAATTGCCAGCAGCCACCCTGGAGAAGTGTATGGTGTTTCCTGAAACACGTAAGAAACAAAGCAACACAGCCTATGGCACTTCCACTTATGGTCCTATAGCTTACGGAAATTAAAATCAAAAGCAGACAGCCACCCCAATATTTGGGACGGCTGTGTTCACAAGCAGCTCGTCTACAGTATCAGGTAAATATCCCAGAAAGCAAAAAATGGATAAAGTTGTGGCACGTACGTACAACGCAATATCACTCAGCAATGAAATCTGTGTCATCAGGCCTGTTGCGGCATAGTGAGTGGATGCAGGTACGGTGATTCTACGTGAACTACGTCACACAGAAAAAGAAACATCATAAGATATCACTAATACACGGAATGTAAACTTGACTACACATGAACTGAATTACAAAACAGAACAGGGTCTCCAATTTAGAAAACCAACTAGTGCTTGCTTATGGGGAAAGGTGCCTTGGGGTGCTGCATAAAACCAGAGACTGAAATTAGCACAGATAACTTTCCATAAGCCAAATATGTAATAGACAAGACCTACTCCTTGCTCAGCGAAATGGACCCAACACCACATATTCAACGCCTAGGAATATACCTGACTAGGAAGAATCTTAAAACCCATGGATATATATGTCTCCGTAAGAGAATCAAGCGTGTGTACTGCGGCCGAAACTCAGCAGTGAAAATCCGATAAATCCCATTATCAAAATAAATTTTGAAAACAAAACACAAAGACAGTGAAATAGAGAGCAATTCTTAAATAATTCACTCAGGGCATGTGATGCAACCGGGATTGACCGCATCTACACCCAGAGCTGGTTGAGGCATAAGGCTGGACACTTCAGGCTGATAGCATTGGTGAGTTTCAGTGAGCAAATGCAGACCCTTTGAAGTCATACTGCATGGTACCCATTCCATGGGTCCCAACTCTCCAGGTTCAAGGCATTCTTCCTCCAGCTAAAACATGCATGGGAAACCAAGAGTATCGTCCACCGTGTGATTGGGAAACGATTTAAAATGCATCTCAGTTTTCGTATCATGGTCCTCGGGTTCACCATTCCAGATGCTTTACTAACACTCTCCCCTCTTGGAGAGTCAGTGCCTTTAACCTCCTGTTTGGCACAGCTTGCAATTTCTGTGCAAGATGAACAGGAATAGGGAGAACCAATGAGAGACTAGCTGTAGGTGTCTGCACGGGCAAATGTAACGCTCATTTCCCACCAGGAAGAGGAATTAACCAAAGGCTCAGCATGCCCTGCCGGAAACAGATTAGGGCCTGAAGCAATCCTGCGGTTTTGTGCCCAGCTCACAAGAAAGCGAGTTGAAGAAAGGAGCTCAGGGGCACTGTAATTCACAAACCTGCAGAGTTATAAATGACAGCTATCCTCCAAAAATATATTGAAGTAAGCCTGCGAAGGGGAATTGAATGTGGGGCAGAATTTCAGGAAAACGATTGCAGGGGGTAGACTGGAATTGCTCTGAAAGCATAGGAAAAGAGGCAGAACGTCGACAATGATGCACTTGGCCAAAAAGGGCGTATGCGTTTTTTCCTGAATATATTCAGGAAAAAACGCATACGCCCTTTTTGGCCAACCAAGCAAGCCTGTAAAGGAAATCTGCACTACATTGAAGTCTCACTGCCCCCCGGGCAAAAGGGCCATCTGAAAAAAGTGTAAAATCCAGAAAGGTAGGACACGATATGGAGAACAGGGAGCCTTGTTATGCTGATTGGCAGGATGTAAATTGCCAGCAGCCACCCTGGAGAAGTGTATGGTGTTTCCTGAAACACGTAAGAAACAAAGCAACACAGCCTATGGCACTTCGACTTATGGTCCTATAGCTTACGGAAATTAAAATCAAAAACAGACAGCCACCCCAATATTTGGGACGGCTGTGTTCACAAGAAGCTCGTCTACAGTATCAGGTAAATATCCCAGAAATCAAAAAATGGATAAAGAAGTTGTGGCACGTACGTGCAATGCAGTATCACTCAGCAATGAAATCTGTGTCATCAGGCCCGTAGCGGCATAGTGAGTGGATGCAGGTACAGTGATTCTACGTGAACTACGTCACACAGAAAAAGAAACATCATAAGATATCACTAATACACGGAATGTAAACTTGACTACACATGAACTGAATTACAAAACAGAACAGGGTCTCAAATTTAGAAAACAAACTAGTGCTTGCTTATGGGGAAAGGTGCCTTAGGGTGCTGCATAAAACGAGAGACTGAAATTAGCACAGATAACTTTCCATAAGCCAAATATGTAATAGACAAGACCTACTCCTTGCTCAACGAAATGGACCCAACACCACATATTCAACGCCTAGGAATATACCTGACTAGGAAGAATCTTAAAACCCATGGATATATATGTCTCCGTAAGAGAAGCAAGCGTGTGTACAGTGGCCGAAATGCAGCAGTTAAAATCCGATAATTCCCATTATCAAAATAAATTTCGAAAACAAAACACAAAGACAGTGAAATAGAGAGCAATTCTTAAATAATTCACTCAGGGCATGTGATGCAACCGGGATTGACCACATCTACAGCCAGACCTGGTTGAGACATAAGGCTGGACACTTCACGCTGATAGCATTGGTGAGTTTCTGTGAGCAAATGCAGACCCTTTGAAGTCATACTTCATGGTACCCATTCCATGGGTCCCAACTCTCCAGGTTCAAGGCATTCTTCCTCCAGCTAAAACATGCATGGGAAACCCAGAGTATCGTCCACCGTGTGATTGGGTAACGATATAAAATGCATCTCAGTTTTCGTATCCTGGTCCTCGGGTTCACCATTCCAGATGCTTTACTAACACTCTCCCAGCTTGGAGAGTCAGTGCCTTTAACCTCCTCTTTGGCACAGCTTGCAATTTCTGTGCAAGATGAACAGGAATAGGGAGAACCAATGAGAGGCTAGCTGTAGGTGTCTGCACGGGCAAATGTAACGCTCATTGACGACCAGGAAGAGGAATTAAACAAAGGCTCAGCAGGCCCTGCTGAAAACAGATTAGGGCCTGACGCAATCCTGCGGCTTTGTGCCCAGCTCACAAGAAAGCGAGTTGAAAAAGGAGCTCAGGAGCACTGTAATTCATAAAACTGCAGAGTTATAAATGCCAGCTATCCTCCAAAAACATATTGAAGTAAGCCTGCGAAGGGGACTTAAATGCGGGGCAGAGTTTCAGGAAAACCATTGCAGGGGGTAGACTGGAATTGCCCTGAAAGCATAGGAAAAGAGGCAGAATGTCGACAATGATGCACTTGGCCAAAAAGGGCGTATGCGTTTTTTCCTGAATATATTCAGGAAAAAATGCATATGCCCTTTTTGGCCAACCAAGCAAGCCTGTAAAGGAAATCTGCACTACAATGAAGTCTCACTGCCCCACGGGCAAAAGGGCCATCTGAAAAAAGTGTAAAATCCAGAAAGGTAGGACAGGATATGGAGAACAGGGAGCCTTGTTATGCTGATTGGCAGGATGTAAATTGCCAGCAGCCACCCTGGAGAAGTGTATGGTGTTTCCTGAAACACGTAAGAAACAAAGCAACACAGCCTATGGCACTTCCACTTATGGTATTATAGCTTACGGAAATTAAAATCAAAAACAGACAGCCACCCCAATATTTGGGACGGCTGTGTTCACAAGAAGCTCGTCTACAGTATCAGGTAAATATCCCAGAAAGCAAAAAATGGATAAAGAAGTTGTGGCACGTACGTACAATGTAATATCACTCAGCAATGAAATCTGTGTCATCAGGCCCGTAGCGGCATAGTGAGTGGATGCAGTAACGGTGATTCTACGTGAACTACGTCACACAGAAAAAGAAACATCATAAGATATCACTAATACACGGAATGTAAACTAGACTACACATGAACTGAATTACAAAACAGAACAGGGCCTCAAATTTAGAAAACCAACTAGTGCTTGCTTATGGGGAAAGGTGCCTTGGGGTGCTGCATAAAACCAGACACTGAAATTAGCACAGATAACATTCCATAAGCCAAATATGTAATAGACAAGACCTACTCCTTGCTCAACGAAATGGACCCAACACCACATATTCAACGCCTAGGAATATACCTGACTAGGAAGAATCTTAAAACCCATGGATATATATGTCTCCGTAAGAGAATCAAGCGTGTGTACAGCGGCCGAAACGCAGAAGTGAAAATCCGATAAATCCCATTATCAAAATAAATTTCGAAAACAAAACACAAAGACAGTGAAATAGAGAGCAATTCTTAAATAATTCACTCAGGGCATGTGATGCAACTGGGATTGACCACATCTACACCCAGAGCTGGTTGAGACATAAGGCTGGACACTTCAGGCTGATAGCATTGGTGAGTTTCGGTGAGCAAATGCAGACCCTTTGAAGTCATACTGCATGGTACCCATTCCATGGGTCCCAACTCTCCAGGTTCAAGGGATTCTTCCTCCAGCTAAAACATGCATGGGAAACCCAGAGTATCGTCCACCGTGTGATTGGGAAACGATTTAAAATGCATCTCAGTTTTCGTATCCTGGTCCTCGGTTTCACCATTCCAGATGCTTTACTAACACTCTCCCTGCTTGGAGGGTCAGTGCCTTTAACCTCCTGTTTGGCACAGCTTGCAATTTCTGTGCAAGATGAACAGGAATAGGGAGAACCAATGAGAGACTAGCTGTAGGTGTCTGCACGGGCAAATGTAACGCTCATTTCCCACCAGGAAGAGGAATTAACCAAAGGCTCAGCATGCCCTGCCGGAAACAGATTAGGGCCTGAAGCAATCCTGCGGTTTTGTGCCCAGCTCACAAGAAAGCGAGTTGAAGAAAGGAGCTCAGGGGCACTGTAATTCACAAACCTGCAGAGTTATAAATGACAGCTATCCTCCAAAAATATATTGAAGTAAGCCTGCGAAGGGGACTTGAATGTGGGGCAGAATTTCAGGAAAACGATTGCAGGGGGTAGACTGGAATTGCTCTGAAAGCATAGGAAAAGAGGCAGAACGTCGACAATGATGCACTTGGCCAAAAAGGGCGTATGCGTTTTTTCCTGAATATATTCAGGAAAAAACGCATACGCCCTTTTTGGCCAACCAAGCAAGCCTGTAAAGGAAATCTGCACTACATTGAAGTCTCACTGCCCCCCGGGCAAAAGGGCCTTCTGAAAAAAGTGTAAAATCCAGAAAGGTAGGACACGATATGGAGAACAGGGAGCCTTGTTATGCTGATTGGCAGGATGTAAATTGCCAGCAGCCACCCTGGAGAAGGGTATGGTGTTTCCTGAAACACGTAAGAAACAAAGCAACACAGCCTATGGCACTTCCACTTATGGTCCTATAGCTTACGGAAATTAAAATCAAAAACAGACAGCCACCCCAATATTTGGGACGGCTGTGTTCACAAGAAGCTCGTCTACAGTATCAGGTAAATATCCCAGAAATCAAAAAATGGATAAAGAAGTTGTGGCACGTACGTGCAATGCAGTATCACTCAGCAATGAAATCTGTGTCATCAGGCCCGTAGCGGCATAGTGAGTGGATGCAGGTACGGTGATTCTACGTGAACTACGTCACACAGAAAAAGAAACATCATAAGATATCACTAATACACGGAATGTAAACTTGACTACACATGAACTGAATTACAAAACAGAACAGGGTCTCAAATTTAGAAAACAAACTAGTGCTTGCTTATGGGGAAAGGTGCCTTAGGGTGCTGCATAAAACGAGAGACTGAAATTAGCACAGATAACTTTCCATAAGCCAAATATGTAATAGACAAGACCTACTCCTTGCTCAACGAAATGGACCCAACACCACATATTCAACGCCTAGGAATATACCTGACTAGGAAGAATCTTAAAACCCATGGATATATATGTCTCCGTAAGAGAAGCAAGCGTGTGTACAGTGGCCGAAATGCAGCAGTTAAAATCCGATAATTCCCATTATCAAAATAAATTTCGAAAACAAAACACAAAGACAGTGAAATAGAGAGCAATTCTTAAATAATTCACTCAGGGCATGTGATGCAACCGGGATTGACCACATCTACAGCCAGACCTGGTTGAGACATAAGGCTGGACACTTCACGCTGATAGCATTGGTGAGTTTCTGTGAGCAAATGCAGACCCTTTGAAGTCATACTTCATGGTACCCATTCCATGGGTCCCAACTCTCCAGGTTCAAGGCATTCTTCCTCCAGCTAAAACATGCATGGGAAACCCAGAGTATCGTCCACCGTGTGATTGGGTAACGATATAAAATGCATCTCAGTTTTCGTATCCTGGTCCTCGGGTTCACCATTCCAGATGCTTTACTAACACTCTCCCCGCTTGGAGAGTCAGTGCCTTTAACCTCCTGTTTGGCACCGCTTGCAATTTCTGTGCAAGATGAACAGGAATAGGGAGAACCAATGAGAGACTAGCTGTAGGTGTCTGCACGGGCAAATGTAACGCTCATTGCCGACCAGGAAGAGGAATTAAACAAAGGCTCAGCAGGCCCTGCTGAAAACAGATTAGGGCCTGACGCAATCCTGCGGCTTTGTGCCCAGCTCACAAGAAAGCGAGTTGAAAAAGGAGCTCAGGAGCACTGTAATTCACAAAACTGCAGAGTTATAAATGCCAGCTATCCTCCAAAAACATATTGAAGTAAGCCTGCGAAGGGGACTTAAATGCGGGGCAGAGTTTCAGGAAAACCATTGCAGGGGGTAGACTGGAATTGCCCTGAAAGCATAGGAAAAGAGGCAGAATGTCGACAATGATGCACTTGGCCAAAAAGGGCGTATGCGTTTTTTCCTGAATATATTCAGGAAAAAACGCATATGCCCTTTTTGGCCAACCAAGCAAGCCTGTAAAGGAAATCTGCACTACAATGAAGTCTCACTGCCCCCCGGGCAAAAGGGCCATCTGAAAAAAGTGTAAAATCCAGAAAGGTAGGACAGGATATGGAGAACAGGGAGCCTTGTTATGCTGATTGGCAGGATGTAAATTGCCAGCAGCCACCCTGGAGAAGTGTATGGTGTTTCCTGAAACACGTAAGAAACAAAGCAACACAGCCTATGGCACTTCCACTTATGGTCCTATAGCTTACGGAAATTAAAATCAAAAGCAGACAGCCACCCCAATATTTGGGACGGCTGTGTTCACAAGCAGCTCGTCTACAGTATCAGGTAAATATCCCAGAAAGCAAAAAATGGATAAAGTTGTGGCACGTACGTACAACGCAATATCACTCAGCAATGAAATCTGTGTCATCAGGCCTGTTGCGGCATAGTGAGTGGATGCAGGTACGGTGATTCTACGTGAACTACGTCACACAGAAAAAGAAACATCATAAGATATCACTAATACACGGAATGTAAACTTGACTACACATGAACTGAATTACAAAACAGAACAGGGTCTCCAATTTAGAAAACCAACTAGTGCTTGCTTATGGGGAAAGGTGCCTTGGGGTGCTGCATAAAACCAGAGACTGAAATTAGCACAGATAACTTTCCATAAGCCAAATATGTAATAGACAAGACCTACTCCTTGCTCAGCGAAATGGACCCAACACCACATATTCAACGCCTAGGAATATACCTGACTAGGAAGAATCTTAAAACCCATGGATATATATGTCTCCGTAAGAGAATCAAGCGTGTGTACTGCGGCCGAAACGCAGCAGTGAAAATCCGATAAATCCCATTATCAAAATAAATTTTGAAAACAAAACACAAAGACAGTGAAATAGAGAGCAATTCTTAAATAATTCACTCAGGGCATGTGATGCAACCGGGATTGACCGCATCTACACCCAGAGCTGGTTGAGGCATAAGGCTGGACACTTCAGGCTGATAGCATTGGTGAGTTTCAGTGAGCAAATGCAGACCCTTTGAAGTCATACTGCATGGTACCCATTCCATGGGTCCCAACTCTCCAGGTTCAAGGCATTCTTCCTC
Source organism: Phocoena phocoena (assembly GCF_963924675.1). Taxonomy (NCBI): domain Eukaryota; kingdom Metazoa; phylum Chordata; class Mammalia; order Artiodactyla; family Phocoenidae; genus Phocoena; species Phocoena phocoena. The sequence continues at coordinate 573,914 of NW_027077746.1, forward strand.
CAGCTAAAACATGCATGGGAAACCAAGAGTATCGTCCACCGTGTGATTGGGAAACGATTTAAAATGCATCTCAGTTTTCGTATCATGGTCCTCGGGTTCACCATTCCAGATGCTTTACTAACACTCTCCCCTCTTGGAGAGTCAGTGCCTTTAACCTCCTGTTTGGCACAGCTTGCAATTTCTGTGCAAGATGAACAGGAATAGGGAGAACCAATGAGAGACTAGCTGTAGGTGTCTGCACAGGCAAATGTAACGCTCATTTCCCACCAGGAAGAGGAATTAACCAAAGGCTCAGCATGCCCTGCCGGAAACAGATTAGGGCCTGAAGCAATCCTGCAGTTTTGTGCCCAACTCACAAGAAAGCGAGTTGAAGTAAGGAGCTCAGGGGCACTGTGATTCACAAACCTGCACAGTTATAAATGACAGCTATCCTCAAAAATTATATTGAAGTAAGCCTGCGAAGGGGACTTGAAAGTGGGGCAGAATTTCAGGAAAACGATTGCAGGGGGTAGACTGGAATTGCCCTGAAAGCATAGGAAAAGAGGCAGAATGTCGACAATGATGCACTTGGCCAAAAAGGGCGTATGCGTTTTTTCCTGAATATATTCAGGAAAAAACGCATACGCCCTTTTTGGCCAACCAAGCAAGCCTGTAAAGGAAATCTGCACTACAATGAAGTCTCACTGCCCCCCGGGCAAAAGGGCCATCTGAAAAAGTGTAAAATCCAGAAAGGTAGGACAGGATATGGAGAACAGGGAGCCTTGTTATGCTGATTGGCAGGATGTAAATTGCCAGCAGCCACCCTGGAGAAGTGTATGGTGTTTCCTGAAACACGTAAGAAACAAACCAACACAGCCTATGGCACTTCCACTTATGGTCCTATAGCTTAGGGAAATTAAAATCAAAAACAGACAGCCACCCCAATATTTGGGACGGCTGTGTTCACAACAAGGTCGTCTACAGTACCAGGTAAATATCCCAGAAAGCAAAAAATGGATAAAGAAGTTGTGGCACGTACGTGCAATGCAATATCACTCAGCAATGAAATCTGTGTCATCAGGCCCGTAGCGGCATAGTGAGTGGATGCATGTACGGTGATTCTACGTGAACTACGTCACACAGAAAAAGAAACATCATAAGATATCACTAATACACGGAATGTAAACTTGACTACACATGAACTGAATTACAAAACAGAACAGGGTCTCAAATTTAGAAAACCAACTAGTGCTTGCTTATGGGGAAAGGTGCGTTGGTGCGCTGCATAAAACCAGAGACTGAAATTAGCACAGATAACTTTCCATAAGCCAAATATGTAATAGACAAGAACTACTCCTTGCTCAACGAAATGGACCCAACACCACATATTCAACGCCTAGGAATATACCTGACTAGGAAGAATCTTAAAACCCATGGATATATATGTCTCCGTAAGAGAATCAAGCGTGTGTACATCGGCCGAAACGCAGCAGTGAAAATCCGATAAATCCCATTATCAAAATAAATTTCGAAAACAAAACACAAAGACAGTGAAATAGAGAGCAATTCTTAAATAATTCACTCAGGGCATGTGATGCAACCGGGATTGACCGCATCTACACCCAGAGCTGGTTGAGACATAAGGCTGGACACTTCAGGCTGATAGCATTGGTGAGTTTCGGTGAGCAAATGCAGACCCTTTGAAGTCATACTGCATGGTACCCATTCCATGGGTCCCAACTCTCCAGGTTCAAGGCATTCTTCCTCCAGCTAAAATATGCATGGGAAACCAAGAGTATCGTCCACCGTGTGATTGGGAAACGATTTAAAATGCATCTCAGTTTTCGTATCCTGGTCCTCGGGTTCACCATTCCAGATGCTTTACTAACACTCTCCCCTCTTGGAGAGTCAGTGCCTTTAACCTCCTGTTTGGCACAGCTTGCAATTTCTGTGCAAGATGAACAGGAATAGGGAGAACCAATGAGAGACTAGCTGTAGGTGTCTGCACGGGCAAATGAAACGCTCATTTCCCACCAGGAAGAGGAATTAAGCAAAGGCTCAGCATGCCCTGCCGGAAACAGATTAGGGCCTGAAGCAATCCTGCGGTTTTGTGCCCAACTCACAAGAAAGCGAGTTGAAGTAAGGAGCTCAGGGGCACTGTGATTCACAAACCTGCAGAGTTATAAATGACAACTATCCTCCAAAATTATATTGAAGTAAGCCTGTGAAGGGGACTTGAAAGTGGGGCAGAATTTCAGGAAAACGATTGCAGGGGGTAGACTGGAATTGCCCTGAAAGCATAGGAAAAGAGGCAGAATGTCGACAATGACGCACTTTGCCAAAAAGGGCGTATACGTTTTTTCCTGAATATATTCAGGAAAAAACGCATACGCCCTTTTTGGCCAACCAAGCAAGCCTGTAAAGGAAATCTGCACTACAATGAAATCTAACTGCCCCCCCCCCGGCAAAAGGGCCATCTGAAAAAAGTTTAAAATCCAGAAAGGTAGGACAGGATATGGAGAACAGGGAGCCTTGTTATGCTGATTGGCAATATGTAAATTGTGAACAGCCACACTGGAGAAATGTATGGTGTTTCCTGAAACACGTAAGAAATAAAGCAACACAGCCTATGGCAATTGCACTTATGGTCCTATTCCTTAGGGAAATTAAAATCAAAAACAGAGAGGCATCCCAAAGTTTGGGACGGCTGTGTTCCCAGGAAGATCGTCTACAGTACCAGGTAAATATCCCAGAAAGCAAAAAATGGATAAAGAAGTTGTGGCACGTACGTGCAATGCAATATCACTCAGCAATGAAATCTGTTTCATCAGGCCCGTAGCGGCATAGTGAGTGGATGCAGGTACGGTGATTCTACGTGAACTACGTCACACAGAAAAAGAAACATCATAAGATATCACTAATACACGGAATGTAAACTTGACTACACATGAACTGAATTACAAAACAGAACAGGGTCTCAAATTTAGAAAACCAACTAGTGCTTGCTTATGGGGAAAGGTGCCTTAGGGTGCTGCATAAAACCAGAGACTGAAATTAGCACAGATAACTTTCCATTAGCCAAATATGTAATAGACAAGACCTACTCCTTGCTCAACGAAATGGACTCAAAACCACATATTCAATGCCTAGGAATATACCTGACTAGGAAGAATCTTAAAACCCATGGATTTATATGTATCCGTAAGAGAATCAAGCGTGTGTACAGCGTCATAAACACAGCAGTGAAAATACGATAAATCCCATTATCAAAATAAATTTCAAAAACAAAACACAAAGACAGTGAAATAGAGAGCAATTCTTAAATAATTCACTCAGGGCATGTGATGCAACAGGGATTGACCACATCTACACCCAGAGCTGGTTGAGACATAAGGCTGGACACGTCAGGCTGATAGCATTTGTGAGTTTCGGTGAGCAAATGCAGACCCTTTGAAGTCATACTGCATGGTACCCATTCCATGGGTCCCAACTCTCCAGGTTCAAGGGATTCTTCCTCCAGCTAAAACATGCATGGGAAACCCAGAGTATCGTCCACCGTGTGATTGGGAAACGATTTAAAATGCATCTCAGTTTTCGTATCCTGGTCCTCGGGTTCACCATTCCAGATGCTTTACTAACACTCTCCCCGCTTGGAGAGTCAGTGCCTTTAACCTCCTCTTTGGCACAGCTTGCAATTTCTGTGCAAGATGAACAGGAATACGGAGAACCAATGAGAGACTAGCCGTAGGTGTCTGCCCGGGCAAATGTAACGCTCATTGCCCACCAGGAAGAAGAATTAAACAAAGGCTCAGTGTGCCCTGCTGGAAACAGTTTAGGGCCTGAAGCAATCCTGCGGTTTTGTGCCCAGCTCACAAGAAAGCGAGTTGAAGAAAGGAGCTCAGGGGCACTGTAATTCACAAACCTGCAGAGTTATAAATGACAGCTATCCTTCAAAAATATATTGAAGTAAGCCTGCGAAGGGGACTTGAAAGCGGGGCAGAATTTCAGGAAAACGATTGCAGGGGGTAGACTGGAATTGCCCTGAAAGCATAGGAAAAGAGGCACAACGTCGACAATGATGCACTTGGCCAAAAAGTGCGTATGCGTTTTTTCCTGAATATATTTAGGAAAAAACGCATATGCCCTTTTTGGCCAACCAAGCAAGCCTGTAAAGGAAATCTGCACTACAATGAAGTCTCACTGCCCCCCGGGCAAAAGGGCCATCTGAAAAAGTGTAAAATCCAGAAAGGTAGGACAGGATATGGAGAACAGGGAGCCTTGTTATGCTGATTGGCAGGATGTAAATTGCCAGCAGCCACCCTGGAGAAGTGTATGGTGTTTCCTGAAACACGTAGGAAACAAACCAACACAGCCTATGGCACTTCCACATATGGTCCTATAGCTTACGGAAATTAAAATCAAAAACAGACAGCCACCCCAATATTTGGGACGGCTGTGTTCACAAGAAGCTCGTCTACAGTATCAGGTAAATATCCCAGAAAGCAAAAAATGGATAAAGATGTTGTGGCACATACGTACAATGCAATATCACTCAGCAATGAAACCTGTGTCATCAGGTCCATAGCGGCATAGTGAGTGGATGCAGGTACGGTGATTCTACGTGAAATACGTCACACAGAAAACGAAACATCATAAGATATCACTAATACACTGAATGTAAACTTGACTACACATGAACTGAATTACAAAACAGAACAGGGTCTCAAATTTAGAAAACCAACTAGTGCTTGCTTATGGGGAAAGGTGCCTTGGGGTGCTGCATAAAATCAGAGACTGAAATTAGCACAGATAACTTTCCATAAGCCAAATATGTAATAGACAAGACCTACTCCTTGTTCAACGAAATGGACCCAACACCACATATTCAACGCCTAGGAATATACCTGACTAGGAAGAATCTTAAAACCCATGGATATATATGTCTCCGTAAGAGAATCAAGCGTGTGTACAGCGGCCGAAATGCCGCAGTGAAAATCCGATAAATCCCATTATCAAAATAAATTTCGAAAACAAAACACAAAGACAGTGAAATAGCAATTCTTAACTAATTCACTCAGGGCATGTGATGCAACCGGTATTGACCACATCTACACCCAGAGCTGGTTGAGACATAAGGCTGCACACTTCAGGCTGATAGCATTGGTGAGTTTCGGTGAGCAAATGCAGACCCTTTGAAGTCATACTGCATGTTACCCATTCCATGGGTCCCAACTCTCCAGGTTCAAGGCATTCTTCCTCCAGCTAAAACATGCATGGGAAACCCAGAGTATCGTCCACCGTGTGATTGGGAAACGATTTAAAATGCATCTCAGTTTTCGTATCCTGGTCCTCGGGTTCACCATTCCAGATGCTTTACTAAAACTCTCCCCGCTTGGAGAGTCAGTGCCTTTAACCTCCTGTTTGGCACAGCTTGCAATTTCTGTGCAAGATGAACAGGAATAGGGAGAACCAATGAGAGACTAGCTGTAGGTGTCTGCACGGGCAAATGTAACGCTCATGGCCCACCAGGAAGAGGAATTAAACAAAGGCTCAGTGTGCCCTGCTAGAAACAGATTAGGGCCAGAAGCAATCCTGCGGTTTTGTGCCCAGCTCACCAGAAAGCGAGTTGAAGAAAGGAGCTCAGGGGCACTGTAATTCACAAACCTGCAGAGTTATAAATGACAGCTATCCTCCAAAAATATATTGAAGTAAGCCTGCGAAGGGGACTTGAAAGCGGGGCAGAATTTCAGGAAAACGATTGCAGGGGGTAGACTGGAATTGCCCTGAAAGCATAGGAAAAGAGGCAGAATGTCGACAATGATGCACTTGGCCAGAAAGGGCGTATGCGTTTTTTCCTGAATATATTCAGGAAAAAACGCATACGCCCTTTTTGGCCAACCAAGCAAGCCTGTAAAGGAAATCTGCACTACAATGAAATCTCACTGCCCGCCCCCGGGCAAAGGGGCCATCTGAGAAAAGTGTAAAATCCAGAAAGGTAGGACAGGATATGTAGAACAGGGAGCCTTGTTATGATGATTGGCAGGATGTAAATTGCCAGCAGCCATCCTGGAGAAGTGTATGGTGTTTCCTGAAACCCATAAGAAACAAAGCAACACAGCCTATGGCACTTCCACTTATGGTCCCAAAGATTACAGAAATTAAAATCAAAAACGGACAGCCACCCCAATGTTTGGGACGGCTGTGTTCACAAGAAGCTCGTCTACAGTACCAGGTAAATATCCCAGAAAGCAAAAAATGGATAAAGAAGTTGTGGCACGTTCGTGCAATGCAATATTACTCAGCAATGAAATCTGTGTCATCAGGCCCATAGCGGCATAGTGAGTGGATGCAGGGACGGTGATTCTACGTGAACTACGTCACACAGAAAAAGAAACATCATAAGATATCACTAATACACGGAATGTAATCTTGACTACACATGAACTGAATTACAAAACAGAACATGGTCACAAATTTAGAAAACCAACTAGTGCTTGCTTATGGGGAAATGTGCGTTGGGGTGCTGCATAAAACCAGAGACTGAAATTAGCACAGATAACATTCCATAAGCCAAATATGTAATAGACAAGACCCACTCCTTGCTCAACAAAATGGACTCAACACCACATATTGAACGCCTAGGAATATACCTGACTAGGAAGAATCTTAAAACCCATGGATTTATATGTCTCCGTAAGAGAATCAAGCGTGTGTACAGCGGCATAAACGCAGCAGTGAAAATCCGATAAATCCCATTATCCAAATTAATTTCGAAAACAAAACACAAAGACAGTGAAATAGAGAGCAATTCTTAAATAATTCACTCAGGGCATGTGATGCAACCAGGATTTAACACATCTACACCCAGAGCTCGTTGAGACATAAGGCTGGACACTTCAGGCTGATAGCATTGGTGAGTTTCGGTGAGCAAATGCAGACCCTTTGAAGTCATACTGCATGGTACCTATTCCATGGGTCCCAACTCTCCAGGTTCAAGGGATTCTTCCTCCAGCTAAAACATGCATGGGAAACACAGAGTATCGTCCACCGTGTGATTGGAAAACGATTTACAATGCATCTCAGTTTTCGTATCCTGGTCCTCGGGTTCACCATTCCAGATGCTTTACTAACACTCTCCCTGCTTGGAGAGTCAGTGCCTTTAACCTCCTGTTTGGCACAGCTTGCAATTTCTGTGCAAAATGAACAGGAATAGGGAGAACCAATGAGAGACTAGCTATAGGTGTCTGCACGGGCAAATGTAACGCTCATTTCCCACCAGGAAGAGGAATTAACCAAAGGCTCAGCGTGCCCTTCCAGAAAGAGATTAGGGCCTGAAGAAATCCTGCGGGTTTGTGCTCAGCTCACAAGAAAGCGAGTTGAAGAAAGGAGCTCAGGGGCACTGTAATTCACAAACCTGCAGAGTTATAAAAGACAGCTATCCTACAAAAATATATTGAAGTAAGCCTGCGAAGGGGACTTGAAAGCGGGGCAGAATTTTAGGAAAACGATTGCAGGGGTAGACTGGAATTGCCCTGAAAGCATAGGAAAAGAGGCAGAACATCGACAATGATGCACTTGGCTAAAAAGGGCCTATGCGTTTTTTCCTGAATATATTCAGGAAAAAACGCATACGCCCTTTTTGGCCAACCAAGCAAGCCTGTAAAGGAAATCTGCAGTACAATGAAGTCTCACTGCCCCCCGGGCAAAAGGGCCATTTGAAAAAAGTGTAAAATCCAGAAAGGTAGGACAGGATATGGAGAACAGGGAGCCTTGTTATGCTGATTAGCAGGATGTAAATTGCCAGCAGCCACCCTGGAGAAGTGTATGGTGTTTCCTGAAACACGGAAGAAACAAAGCAACACAGCCTATGGCAATTGCACTTATGGTCTTATTGCTTAGGGAAATTAAAATCAAAAACAGAGAGCCACCCAAAAGTGTGGGACGGCTGTGTTCCCAAGAAGCTCGTCTACAGTACCAGGTAAATATCCCAGAAAGCAAAAAATGGATAAAGAAGTTGTGGCACGTACGTACAATGCAATATCACTCAGCAATGAAATCTGTGTCATCAGGTCCGTAGCGGCATAGTGTGTGGATGCAGGTACGGTGATTCTACGTGAACTACGTCACACAGAAAAAGAAACATCATAAGATATCACTAATACACGGAATGTAAACTTGACTACACATGAACTGAATTACAAAACAGAACAGGGTCTCAAATTTAGAAAACCAACTAGTGCTTGCTTATGGGGAAAGGTGCGTTGGGGTGCTGCATAAAACCAGAGACTGAAATTAGCACAGATAACTTTCCATAAGCCAAATATGTAATAGACAAGACCTACTCCTTGCTCAACGAAATGGACCCAACACCACATATTCAACGCCTAGGAATATACCTGACTAGGAAGAATCTTAAAACCCATGGATATATATGTCTCCGTAAGAGAATCAAGCGTGTGTACAGCGGCCGAAACGCAGCAGTGAAAATCCGATAAATCCCATTATCAAAATAAATTTCAAAAACAAAACACAAAGACAGTGAAATAGAGAGCAATTCTTAAATAATTCACTCAGGGCATGTGATGCAACCGGGATTCACCACATCTACACCCAGAGCTGGTTGAGACATAAGGCTGGACACTTCAGGCTGATAGCATTGGTGAGTTTCGGTGAGCAAATGCAGACCCTTTGAAGTCATACTGCATGGTACCCATTCCATGGGTCCCAACTCTCCAGGTTCAAGGCATTCTTCCTCCAGCTAAAACATGCATGGGAAACCCACAGTATGGTCCACCGTGTGATTGGGAAACGATTTAAAATGCATCTCAGTTTTCGTATCCTGGTCCTCGGGTTCACCATTCCAGATGCTTTACTAACACTCTCCCTGCTTGGAGAGTCAGTGCCTTTAACCTCCTGTTTGACACAGCTTGCAATTTCTGTGCAAGATGAACAGGAATAGGGAGAACCAATGAGAGACTAGCTGTAGGTGTCTGCACGGGCAAATGTAACGCTCATTTCCCACAAGGAAGAGGAATTAACCAAAGGCTAAGCATGCCCTGCCGGAAAGAGATTAGGGCCTGAAGGAATCCTGAGGTTTTGTGCCCAGCTCACAAGAAAGCGAGTTGAAGAAAGGAGCTCAGGGGCACTGTAATTCACAAACATGCAGAGTTATAAATGACAGCTATCCTCCAAAAATATATTGAAGTAAGCCTGCGAAGGGGACTTGAAAGCGGGGCAGAATTTCAGGAAAACGATTGCAGGGGGTAGACTGGAATTGCCCTGAAAGCATAGGAAAAGAGGCACAACTTCGACAATGATGCACTTGGCCAAAGAGGGCGTATGCGTTTTTTCCTGAATATATTCAGGAAAAAACGCATACACCCTTTGTGGCCAACCAAGCAAGCCTGTAAAGGAAATCTGCACTACAATGAAGTCTCACTGCCCCCTGGGCAAAAGGGCAATCTGAAAAATGTGTAAAATCCAGAAAGGTAGGACAGGATATGGAGAACAGGGAGCCTTGTTATGCTGATTGGCAGGATGTAAATTGGCAACAGCCACCCTGGAAAACTGTATGGTGTTTCCTGAAACCCATAAGAAACAAAGCAACACAGCCTATGGCACTTCCACTTATGGTCCCAAAGATTACGGAAATTAAAATCAAAAACAGACAGCCACCCCAATGTTTGGGACGGCTGTGTTCACAAGAAGCTTGTCTACAGTACCAGGTAAATATCCCAGAAAGCAAAAAATGGATAAAGAAGTTGTGGCACGAACGTGCAATGCAATGTCACTCAGCAATGAAATCTGTGTCATCAGGCCCGTAGCGGCATAGTGAGTGGATGCAGGTACGGTGATTCTACGTGAACTACGTCACACAGAAAAAGAAACATCATAAGATATCACTAATACACGGAATGTAAACTTGACTACACATGAACTGAATTACAAAACAGAACAGGGTCTCAAATTTAGAACAGCAACTAGTGCTTGCTTATGGGGAAAGGTGCCTTGGGGTGCTGCATAAAACCAGAGACTGAAATTAGCACAGATAACATTCCATAAGCCAAATATGTAATAGCCAAGACCTACTCCTTGCTCAACGAAATGGACTCAACACCACATATTCAACGCCTAGGAATATACCTGACTAGGAAGAATCTTAAAACCCATGGATATATATGTCTCCGTAAGAGAATCAAGCGTGTGTACAGCGGCCCAGATGCAGCAGTGAAAATCCGATAAATCCCATTATCAAAATAAATTTCGAAAACAAAACACAAAGACAGTGAAATAGTGAGCTATTCTTAAATAATTCACTCAGGGCATGTGATGCAACCGGGATTGACCACATCTACACCCAGAGCTGGTTGAGACATAAGGCTGGACACTTCAGGCTGATAGCATTGGTGAGTTTCGGTGAGCAAATGCAGACCCTTTGAAGTCATACTGCATGGTACCTATTCCATGGATCCCAACTCTTCAGGTTCAAGGCATTCTTCCTCCAGCTAAAACATGCATGGGAAACCCAGAGTATCGTCCACCGTGTGATTGCGAAATGATTTAAAATGCATCTCAGGTTTCGTATCCTGGTCCTCGGGTTCACCATTCCAGATGCTTTACTAACACTCTCCCCGCTTGGAGAGTCAGTGCCTTTAAACTCCTGTTTGGCACAGCTTGCAATTTCTGTGCAAGATGAACAGGAATAGGGAGAACCAATGAGAGACTAGCTGTAGGTGTCTGCACGGGCAAATGAAATGCTCATTTCCCACCAGGCAGAGGAATTAACCAAAGGCTCAGCATGCCCTGCCGGAAACATATTAGGGCCTGAAGCAATCCTGCGGTTTTGTGCCCAGCTCACAAGAAAGCGTGTTGAAGAAAGGAGCTCAGGGGCACTGTAATTCACAAACCTGCAGAGTTATAAATGACAGCTATCCTCCAAAAATATATTGAAGTAAGCCTGCGAAGGGGACTTGAAAGCGGTGCAGAATTTCAGGAAAACGATTGCAGGGGGTAGACTGGAATTGCCCTGAAAGCATAGGAAAAGAGGCACAACGTCGACAATGATGCACTTGGCCAAAAAGGGCGTATGCGTTGTTTCCTGAATATATTCAGGAAAAAACGCATACGCCCTTTTTGGCCAACCAAGCAATCCTGTAAAGGAAATCTGCACTACAATGAAGTTTCACTGCCCCCCGGGCAAAAGGGCCATCTGAAAAAAGTGTAAAATCCAGAAAGGTAGGACAGGATATGGAGAAGAGGGAGCCTTGTTATGCTGATTGACAGGATGTAAATTGCCAACAGCCACCGTGGAGAAGTGTATGGTGTTTCCTGAAACACGTAAGAAATAAAGCAACACAGCCTATGGCAATTGCACTTATGGTCCTATTCCTTAGGGAAATTAAAATCAAAAACAGACAGCCACCCCAAAGTTTGGGACGGCTGTGTTCCCAAGAAGCTCGTCTACAGTACCAGGTAAATATCCCAGAAAGCAAAAAATGGATAAAGAAGTTGTGGCATGTACGTGCAATGCAATATCACTCAGCAATGAAATCTGTGTCATCAGGCCCGTAGCGGCATAGTGAGTGGATGCAGGTACGGGGATTCTACGTGAACTACGTCACACAGAAATAGAAACATCATAAGATATCACTAATACACGGAATGTAAACTTGACTACACATGAACTGAATTACAAAACAGAACAGGGTCTCAAATTTAGAAAACCAACTAGTGCTTGCTTATGGGGAAAGGTGCCTTGGGGTGCTGCATAAAACCAGAGACTGAAATTAGCACAGATAACATTCCATAAGCCAAATATGTAAAAGCCAAGACCTACTCCTTGCTCAACGAAATGGACTCAACACCACATATTCAACGCCTTGGAATATACCTGACTAGGAATAATGTAAAACCCATGGATATATATGTCTCCGTAAGAGAATCAAGCGTGTGTACAGGGGCCGATACGCAGCAGTGAAAATCCGATAAATCCCATTATCAAAATAAATTTCGAAAACAAAACACAAAGACAGTGAAATAGAGAGCAATTCTTAAATAATTCACTCAGGGCATGTGATGCAACCGGGATTGACCACTTCTACACCCAGAGCTGGTTGAGACATAAGGCTGGACACTTCAGGCTGATAGCATTGTTGAGTTTCAGTGAGCAAATGCAGACCCTTTGAAGTCATACTGCATGGTACCCATTCCATGGGTCCCAACTCTCCAGGTTCAAGGGATTCTTCCTCCAGCTAAAACATGCATGGGAAACCCAGAGTATCGTCCACCGTGTGATTGCGAAATGATTTAAAATGCATCTCAGGTTTCGTATCCTGGTCCTCGGGTTCACCATTCCAGATGCTTTACTAAAACTCTCCCCGCTTGGAGAGTCAGTGCCTTTAAACTCCTGTTTGGCACAGCTTGCAATTTCTGTGCAAGATGAACAGGAATAGGGAGAACCAATGAGAGACTAGCTGTAGGTGTCTGCACGTGCAAATGTAACGCTCATTGCCCACCAGGAAGAGGAATTATACAAAGGCTCAGTGTGCCGTGCTGGAAACAGATTAGGGCCTGAAGCAATCCTGCGGTTTTGTGCCCAGCTCACAAGAAAGCGAGTTGAAGAAAGGAGCTCAGGGGCACTGTAATTCACAAACCTGCAGAGTTATAAATGATAGCTATCTTCCAAAAGTGTATTGAAGTAAGTCTGCCAAGGGGACTTGAAAGCAGGGCAGAATTTCAGGAAAATGATTGCATGGGGTAGACTGGAATTGCCCTGAAAGCATAGGAAAAGAGGCACAACGTCGACAATGATGCACTTGGCCAAAAAGGGCGTATGCGTTTTTTCCTGAATATATTCAGGAAAAAACGCATACGCCCTTTTTGGCCAACCAAGAAAGCCTGTAAAGGAAATCTGCACTACAATGAAGTCTCACTGCCCCCCGGGCAAGAGGGCCATCTGAAAAAAGTGTAAAATCCAGAAAGGTAGGACAGGATATGGAGAACAGGGAGCCTTGTTATGCTGATTGGCAGGATGTAAATTGTGAACTGCCACCGTGGAGAAGTGTATGGTGTTTCCTGAAACACGTAAGAAATAAAGCAACACAGCCTATGGCAATTGCACTTATGGTCCTATTCCTTAGGGAAATTAAAATCAAAAACAGAGAGCCACCCCAAAGTTTGGGACGGCTGTGTTCCCAAGAAGCTCGTCTACAGTACCAGGTAAATATCCCAGAAAGCAAAAAATGGATAAAGAAGTTGTGGCACGTACGTGCAATGCAATGTCACTCAGCAATGAAATCTGTGTCATCAGGCCCGTAGCGGCATAGTGAGTGGATGCAGGTACGGTGATTCTACGTGAACTACGTCACACAGAAAAAGAAACATCATAAGATATCACTAATACACGGAATGTAAACTTGACTACACATGAACTGAATTCCAAAACAGAACAGGGTCTCAAATTTAGAAAACCAACTAGTGCTTGCTTATGGGGAAAGGTGCCTTGGGGTGCTGCATAAAACCAGAGACTGAAATTAGCACAGATAACATTCCATAAGCCAAATATGTAATAGACAAGACCTACTCCTTGCTCAACGAAATGGACTCAACACCACCTATTCAACGCCTAGGAATATACCTGACTAGGAAGAATCTTAAAACCCATGGATATATATGTCTCCGTAAGAGAATCAAGCGTGTGTACAGCGGCCGAATCCCAGCAGTGAAAATCCGATAAATCCCATTATCAAAATAAATTTCGAAAACAAAACACAAAGACAGTGAAATAGAGAGCTATTCTTAAATAATTCACTCAGGGCATGTGATGCAACCGGGATTGACCACTTCTACACCCAGAGCTGGTTGAGACATAAGGCTGGACACTTCAGGCTGATAGCATTGGTGAGTTTCAGTGAGCAAATGCAGACCCTTTGAAGTCATACTGCATGGTACCCATTCCATGGGTCCCAACTCTCCAGGTTCAAGGGATTCTTCCTCCAGCTAAAACATGCATGGGAAACCCAGAGTATCGTCCACCGTGTGATTGCGAAATGATTTAAAATGCATCTCAGGTTTCGTATCCTGGTCCTCGGGTTCACCATTCCAGATGCTTTACTAAAACTCTCCCCGCTTGGAGAGTCAGTGCCTTTAAACTCCTGTTTGGCACAGCTTGCAATTTCTGTGCAAGATGAACAGGAATAGGGAGAACCAATGAGAGACTAGCTGTAGGTGTCTGCACGGGCAAATGTAACGCTCATTGCCCACCAGGAAGAGGAATTATACAAAGGCTCAGTGTGCCCTGCTGGAAACAGATTAGGGCCTGAAGCAATCCTGCGGTTTTGTGCCCAGCTCACAAGAAAGCGAGTTGAAGAAAGGAGCTCAGGGGCACTGTAATTCACAAACCTGCAGAGTTATAAATGATAGCTATCTTCCAAAAGTGTATTGAAGTAAGCCTGCCAAGGGGACTTGAAAGCAGGGCAGAATTTCAGGAAAATGATTGCATGGGGTAGACTGGAAGTGCCCTGAAAGCATAGGAAAAGAGGCACAACGTCGACAATGATGCACTTGGCCAAAAAGGGCGTATGCGTTTTTTCCTGAATATATTCAGGAAAAAACGCATACGCCCTTTTTGGCCAACCAAGAAAGCCTGTAAAGGAAATCTGCACTACAATGAAGTCTCACTGCCCCCCGGGCAAGACGGCCATCTGAAAAAAGTGTAAAATCCAGAAAGGTAGGACAGGATATGGAGAACAGGGAGCCTTGTTATGCTGATTGGCAGGATGTAAATTGTGAACTGCCACCGTGGAGAAGTGTATGGTGTTTCCTGAAACACGTAAGAAATAAAGCAACACAGCCTATGGCAATTGCACTTATGGTCCTATTCCTTAGGGAAATTAAAATCAAAAACAGAGAGCCACCCCAAAGTTTGGGACGGCTGTGTTCCCAAGAAGCTCGTCTACAGTACCAGGTAAATATCCCAGAAAGCAAAAAATGGATAAAGAAGTTGTGGCACGTACGTGCAATGCAATGTCACTCAGCAATGAAATCTGTGTCATCAGGCCCGTAGCGGCATAGTGAGTGGATGCAGGTACGGTGATTCTACGTGAACTACGTCACACAGAAAAAGAAACATCATAAGATATCACTAATACACGGAATGTAAACTTGACTACACATGAACTGAATTCCAAAACAGAACAGGGTCTCAAATTTAGAAAACCAACTAGTGCTTGCTTATGGGGAAAGGTGCCTTGGGGTGCTGCATAAAACCAGAGACTGAAATTAGCACAGATAACATTCCATAAGCCAAATATGTAATAGACAAGACCTACTCCTTGCTCAACGAAATGGACTCAACACCACCTATTCAACGCCTAGGAATATACCTGACTAGGAAGAATCTTAAAACCCATGGATATATATGTCTCCGTAAGAGAATCAAGCGTGTGTACAGCGGCCGAATCCCAGCAGTGAAAATCCGATAAATCCCATTATCAAAATAAATTTCGAAAACAAAACACAAAGACAGTGAAATAGAGAGCTATTCTTAAATAATTCACTCAGGGCATGTGATGCAACCGGGATTGACCACATCTACACCCAGAGCTGGTTGAGACATAAGGCTGGACACTTCAGGCTGATAGCATTGGTGAGTTTCGGTGAGCAAATGCAGACCCTTTGAAGTCATACTGCATGGTACATATTCCATGGGTCCCAACTCTTCAGGTTCAAGGCATTCTTCCTCCAGCTAAAACATGCATGGGAAACCCACAGTATGGTCCACCGTGTAATTGGGAAACGATTTAAAATGCACCTCAGTTTTCGTATCCTCGTCCTCGGGTTCACCATTCCAGATGCTTTACTAACACTCTCCCTGCTTGGAGAGTCAGTTCCTTTAATCTCCTGTTTGGCACAGCTTGCAATTTCTGTGCAAGATGAACAGGAATAAGGAGAACCAATGAGAGACTAGCTGTAGGTGTCTGCACGGGCAAATGAAACGCTCATTTCCCACCAGGAAGAGGAATTAACCAAAGGCTCAGCATGCCCTGCGGGAAACAGATTAGGGCCTGAAGCAATCCTGCGGTTTTGTGCCCAGCTCACAAGAAAGCGAGTTGAAGAAAGGAGCTCAGGGGCACTGTAATTCAAAAACCTGCAGAGATATAAATGACAGCTATCCTCCAAAAATATATTGAAGTAAGCCTGCGAAGGGGACTTGAAAGCGGGGCAGAATTTCAGGAAAACGATTGCAGAGGGTAGACTGGAATTGCCCTGAAAGCATAGGAAAAGAGGCACAACATCGACAATGATGCACTTGGCCAAAAATGGCGTATGCGTTTTTTCCTGAATATATTCAGGAAAAAACGCATACGCCCTTTTTGGCCAACCAAGCAAGCCTGTAAAGAAATCTGCACTACAATGAAGTCTCACTGCCCCCCGGGCATAAGGGCCATCTGAAAAAAGTGTAAAATCCAGAAAGGTAGGACAGGATATGGAGAACAGGGAGCCTTGTTATGCTGATTGGCAGGATGTAAATTGCCAGCACCCACCCTGGAGAAGTGTATGGTGTTTCCTGAAACACGTAAGAAACAAAGCAACACAGCCTATGGCACTTCCACTTATGGTCCTATTGCTTACGGAAATTAAAATCAAAAACAGACAGCCACCCCAATATTTGGGACGGCTGTGTTCACAAGAAGCTCGTCTACAATATCAGGTAAATATCCCAGAAAGCAAAAAATGGATAAAGAAGTTGTGGCACGTACGTACAATGCAATATCACTCAGCAATGAAATCTGTGTCATCAGGCCCGTAGCGGCATAGTGAGTGGATGCAGGTACGGTGATTCTACGTGAACTACGTCACACAGAAAAAGAAACATCATAAGATATCACTAATACACGGAATGTAAACTTGACTACACATGAACTGAATTACAAAACAGAACAGGGTCTCAAATTTAGAAAACCAACTAGTGCTTGCTTATGGGGAAAGGTGCCTTGGGGTGCTGCATAAAACCAGAGACTGAAATTAGCACAGATAACTTTCCATAAGCCAAATATGTAATAGACAAGACCTACTCCTTGCTCAACGAAATGGACCCAACACCACATATTCAACGCCTAGGTATATACCTGACTAGGAAGAATCTTAAAACCCATGGATATATATGTCTCCGTAAGAGAATCAAGCGTGTGTACAGCGGCCGAAACGCAGCAGTGAAAATCCGATAAATCCCATTATCAAAATAAATTTCGAAAACAAAACACAAAGACAGTGAAATAGAGAGCAATTCTTAAATAATTCACTCAGGGCATGTGATGCAACCGGGATTTACCACATCTACACCCAGAGCTGGTTGAGACATAAGGCTGGACACTTCAGGCTGATAGCATTGGTGAGTTTCGGTGAGCAAATGCAGACCCTTTGAAGTCATACTGCATGGTACCCATTCCATGGGTTCCAACACTCCAGGTTCAAGGGATTCTTCCTCCAGCTAAAACATGCATGGGAAACCCAGAGTATCGTCCACCGTGTGATTGAGAAATGATTTAAAATGCATCTCAGTTTCGTATCCCGGTCCTCGGGTTCACCATTCCAGATGCTTTACTAACACTCTCCCCGCTTGGAGAGTCAGTGCCTTTAACCTCCTGTTTGGCACAGCTTGCAATTTCTGTGCCAGATGAACAGGAATAGGGAGAACCAATGAGAGACTAGCTGTAGGTGTCTGCACGGGCAAATGTAACGCTCATTGCCCACCAGGAAGAGGAATTGAACAAAGGCTCAGTGTGCCCTGCTGGAAACAGATTAGGGCCTGAAGCAATCCTGCGGTTTTGTGCCCAGCTCACAAGAAAGCGAGTTGAAGAAAGGAGCTCAGGGGCACTGTAATTCACAAACCTGCAGAGTTATAAATGATAGCTATCTTCCAAAAGTGTATTGAAGTAAGCCTGCCAAGGGGACTTGAAAGCAGGGCAGAATTTCAGGAAAATGATTGCATGGGGTAGACTGGAATTGCCCTGAAAGCATAGGAAAAGAGGCACAACGTCGACAATGATGCACTTGGCCAAAAAGGGCGTATGCGTTTTTTCCTGTATATATTCAGTAAAAATATATTTCCTGAATATATTCAGGAAAAAACGCATACGCCCTTTTTGGCCAACCAAGCAAGCCTGTAAAGGAAATCTGCACTACAATGAAGTCTCACTGCCCCCAGGGCAAGAGGGCCATCTGAAAAAAGTGTAAAATCCAGAAAGGTAGGACAGGATATGGAGAACAGGGAGCCTTGTTATGCTGATTGGCAGGATGTAAATTGCCAACAGCCACCCTGGAGAAGTGTATGGTGTTTCCTGAAACACGTAAGAAATAAAGCAACACAGCCTATGGCAATTGCAATTATGGTCCTATTGCTTAGGGAAATTAAAATCAAAAACAGAGAGCCACCCCAAAGTTTGGGACGGCTGTGTTCCCAAGAAGCTCGTCTACAGTACCAAGTAAATATCCCAGAAAGCAAAAAATGGATAAAGAATTTGTGGCACGTACGTGCAATCCAATATCACTCAGCAATGAAATCTGTGTCATCAGGCCCGTAGCGGCATAGTGAGTGGATGCAGGTACGGTGATTCTACGTGAACTACGTCACACAGAAAAAGAAACATCATAAGATATCACTAATACTCGGAATGTAAACTTGACTACACATGAACTGAATTACAAAACAGAACAGGGTCTCAAATTTAGAAAACTAACTAGTGCTTGCTTATGGGGAAAGGTGCCTTGGGGTGCTGCATAAAACCAGAGACTGAAATTAGCACAGATAACATTCCATAAGCCAAATATGTAAAAGACAAGACCTACTCCTTGCTCAACGAAATGGACTCAACACCACATATTCAACGCCTAGGAATATACCTGACTAGGAAGAATCTTAAAACCCATGGATTTATATGTCTCCGTAAGAGAATCAAGCGTGTGTACAGCGGCATAAACGCAGCAGTGAAAATCCGATAAATCCCATTATCAAAATAAATTTCAAAAACAAAACACAAAGACAGTGAAATAGAGAGCAATTCTTAAATAATTCACTCAGGGCATGTGATGCAACCGGGATTGACCACATCTACACCCAGACCTGGTTGAGACATAAGGCTGGACACTTCAGGCTGATAGCATTGGTGAGTTTCAGTGAGCAAATGCAGACCCTTTGAAGTCATACTGCATGGTACCCATTCCATGGGTCCCAACTCTCCAGGTTCAAGGGATTCTTCCTCCAGCTAAAACATGCATGGGAAACCCAGAGTATCGTCCACCGTGTGATTGGGAAACGATTTAAAATGCATCTCAGTTTTCGTATCCTGGTCCTCGGGTTCACAATTCCACATGCTTTACTAACACTCTCCACGCTTGGAGAGTCAGTGCCTTTAACCTCCTCTTTGGCACAGCTTGCAATTTCTGTGCAAGATGAACAGGAATAGGGAGAACCAATGAGAGACTAGCTGTAGGTGTCTGCACGGGCAAATGTAATGCTCATTGCCCACCAGGAAGAGGAATTAAACAAAGGCTCTGTGTGCCCAGCTGGAAACAGATTGGTGCCTGAAGCAATCCTGAGCTTTTGTGCCCAGCTCAGAAGAAAGGGAGTTGAAGAAAGGAGCTCATGGGCACTGTAATTCACAAACCTGCAGAGATATAAATGACAGCTATCCTCCAAAAATATATTGAAGTAAGCCTGCGAAGGGGACTTGAAAGCGGGGCAGAATTTCAGGAAAACGATTGCAGGGGGTAGACAGGAATTGCCCTGAAAGCATAGGAAATGAGGCAGAACGTCGACAATGATGCACTTGGCCAAAAAGTGCGTATGCGTTTTTTCCTGAATATATTCAGGAAAAAACGCATACGCCCTTTTTGGCCAACCAAGCAAGCCTGTAAAGGAAATCTGCACTACAATGAAGTCTCACTGCCCCCCGGGCAAAAGGGCCATCTGAAAAAAGTGTAAAATCCAGAAAGGTAGGACAGGATATGGAGAACAGGGAGCCTTGTTATGCTGATTGGCAGGATGTAAATTGCCAACAGCCACCCTGGAGAAGTGTATGGTGTTTCCTGAAACACGTAAGAAATAAAGCAACACAGCCTATGGCAATTGCACTTATGGTCCTATTCCTTAGGGAAATTAAAATCAAAAACAGAGAGCCACCCCAAATTTTGGGACGGCTGTGTTCCCAAGAAGCTCGTCTACAGTATCAGGTAAATATCCCAGAAAGCAAAAAATGGATAAAGAAGTTGTGGCACGTACGTGCAATGCAGTATCACTCAGCAATGAAATCTGTGTCATCAGGCCCGTAGCGGCATAGTGAGTGGATGCAGGTACGGTGATTCTACGTGAACTACGTCAAGCAGAAAAAGAAACATCATAAGATATCACTAATACACGGAATGTAAACTTGACTACACATGAACTGAATTACACAACAGAACAGGGTCTCAAATTTAGAAAACCAACTAGTGCTTGCTTATGGGGAAAGGTGCGTTGGGGTGCTGCATAAAACCAGAGACTGAAATTAGCACAGATAACATTCCATAAGCCAAATATGTAGTAGACAAGACCTACTCCTTCCTCAACGAAATGGACTCAACACCACATATTCAACGCCTAGGAATATACCTGACTACGAAGAATCTTAAAACCCATGGATATATATGTCTCCGTAAGAGAATCAAGCGTGTGTACTGCGGCCGAAACGCAGCAGTGAAAATCCGATAAATCCCATTATCAAAATAAATTTCAAAAACAAAACTCAAAGACAGTGAAATAGAGAGCAATTCTTAAATAATTCACTCAGGGCATGTGATGCAACCGGGATTGACCACATCTACACCCAGAGCTGGGTGAGACATAAGGCTGGACACTTCAGGCTGATAGCATTGGTGAGTTTCGGTGAGCAAATGCAGACCCTTTGAAGTCATACTGCGTGGTACCCATTCCATGGGTCCCAACTCTCCAGGTTCAAGGCATTCTTCCTCCAGCTAAAACATGCATGGGATACCCAGAGTATCATCCACCGTGTGATTGGGAAACGATTTAAAATGCATCTCAGTTTTCGTATCCTGGTCCTCGGGTTCACCATTCCAGATGCTTTACTAAAACTCTCCCCGCGTGGAGAGTCAGTGCCTTTAACCTCCTGTTTGGCACAGATTGCAATTTCTGTGCAAGATGAACAGGAATAGGGAGAACCAATGAGAGACTAGCTGTAGGTGTCTGCACGGGCAAATGTAACGCTCATTTCCCACCAGGAAGAGGAATTAACCAAAGGCTCAGCATGCCCTGCCGGAAACAGATTAGGGCCTGAAGCAATCCTGCGGTTTTGTGCCCAGCTCACAAGAAAGCGAGTTGAAGAAAGGAGCTCAGGGGCACTGTAATTCACAAACCTGCAGAGTTATAAATGACAGCTATCCTCCAAAAATATATTGAAGTAAGCCTGCGAAGGGGACTTGAAAGCGGGGCAGAATTTCAGGAAAACGATTGCAGGGGGTAGACTGGAATTGCCCTGAAAGCATAGGAAAAGAGGCAGAACGGCGACAATGATGCACATGGCCAAAAAGTGCGTATGCGTTTTTTCCTGAATATATTCAGGAAAAAACGCATACGCCCTTTTTGGCCAACCAAGCAAGCCTGTAAAGGAAATCTGCACTACAATGAAGTCTCACTGCCCCCCGGGCAAAAGGGCCATTTGAAAAAAGTGTAAAATCCAGAAAGTTAGGACAGGATATGGAGAACAGGGAGCCTTGTTATGCTGATTGGCAGGATGTAAATTGCCAGCAGCCACCCTGGAGAAGTGTATGCTGTTTCCTGAAACACGTTAGAAATAAAGCAACACAGCCTATGGCAATTGCACTTATGGTCCTATTACTTAGGGGAATTAAAATCAAAAACAGAGAGCCACCCAAAAGTTTGGGACGGCTGTGTTCCCAAGAAGCTCGTCTACAGTATCAGGTAAATATCCCAGAAAGCAAAAAATGGATAAAGAAGTTGTGGCACGTACGTGCAATGCAGTATCACTCAGCAATGAAATCTGTGTCATCAGGCCCATAGCGGCATAGTGAGTGGATGCACGTACGGTGATTCTACGTGAACTACGTCACACAGAAAAAGAAACATCATAAGATATCACTAATACACGGAATGTAAACTTGACTACACATGAACTGAATTACAAAACAGAACAGGGTCTTAAATTTAGAAAACCAACTAGTGCTTGCTTATGGGGAAAGGTGCCTTGGGGTGCTGCATAAAACCAGAGACTGAAATTAGCACAGATAACTTTCCATAAGCCAAATATGTAATAGACAAGACCTACTCCTTGCTCAACGAAATGGACCCAACACCACATATTCAACGCCTAGGAATATACCTGAGTACGAAGAATCTTAAAACCCATGGATATATATGTCTCCTAAGACAATCAAGCGTGTGTACAGCGGCCGAAACGCAGCAGTGAAAATCCGATAAATCCCATTATCAAAATAAATTTCGAAAACAAAACACAAAGACAGTGAAATAGAGAGCAATTCTTAAATAATTCACTCAGGGCATGTGAAGCAACCGGGATTGACCACATCTACACCCAGAGCTGTTTGAGACATAAGGCTGGACACTTCAGGCTGATAGCATTGGTGAGTTTCAGTGAGCAAATGCAGACCCTTTGAAGTCATACTGCATGGTACCCATTCCATGGGTCCCAACACTCCAGGTTCAAGGGATTCTTCCTTCAGCTAAAACATGCATGGGAAACACAGCGTATGGTACACCGTGAGATTGGGAAACAATTTAAAATGGATCTCAGTTTTCGTATCCTTGTCCTCGGGTTCACCATTCCAGACGCTTTACTAACACTCTCCCCGCTTGGAGAGTCAGTGCCTTTAACCTCCTGTTTGGCACAGTTTGCAATTTCTGTGCAAGATGTACAGGAATAGGGAGAACCAATGAGAGACTAGCTGTAGGTGTCTGCACGGGCAAATGTAACACTCATTGCCCACAAGGAAGAGGAATTAAACAAAGGCTCAGTGTGCCCAGCTGGAAACAGATTAGGGCCTGAAGCAATCCTGCCGTTTTGTGCCCAGTTCACAAGAAAGCGAGTTGAAGAAAGCAGCTCAGGGGCACTGTAATTCACAAACATGCAGAGTTATAATTGACAGCTATCCTCCAAAAATATATTGAAGTAAGCCTGGAAGGGGACTTGAAAGCGGGGCAGAATTTCAGGAAAACGACTGCAGGGGGTAGACTGGAATTGCCCAGAAAGCATTGGAAAAGAGGCAGAAAGTCGACAATGGTGCACTTGGCCAAAAAGTGGGTATGCATTTTTTCCTGAATATATTCAGGAAAAAACGCATACGCCCTTTTTCGCAAAGCAAGCAAACCTGTAAAGGAAATCTGCACTACAATGAAGTCTCACTGCCCCCCGGGCAAAAGGGCCATCTGAAAAAAGTGTAAAATCCAGAAAGGTAGGACAGGATATGGAGAACAGGGAGCCTTGTTATGCTGATTGGCAGGATGTAAATTGCCAGCAGCCACCCTGGAGAAGTGTATGGTGTTTCCTGAAACACGTAAGAAACAAAGCAACACAGCCGATGGCACTTCCACTTATGGTCCTATAGCTTACGGAAATTAAAATCAAAAACAGACAGCCACCCCAATATTTGGGACGGCTGTGTTCACAAGAAGCTCGTCTACAGTATCAGGTAAATATCCCAGAAAGCAAAAAATGGATAAAGAAGTTGTGGCACGTACGTACAATGCAATATCACTCAGCAATGAAATCTGTGTCATCAGGCCCGTAGCGGCATAGTGAGTGGATGCAGGTACGGTGATTCTACGTGAACTACGTCAAGCAGAAAAAGAAACATCATAAGATATCACTAATACACGGAATGTAAACTTGACTACACATGAACTGAATTACACAACAGAACAGGGTCTTAAATTTAGAAAACCAACTAGTGCTTGCTTATGGGAAAAGGTGCGTTGGAGTGCTGCATAAAACCAGAGACTGAAATTAGCACAGATAACATTCCATAAGCCAAATATGTAGTAGACAAGACCTACTCCTTGCTCAACGAAATGGACTCAACACCACATATTCAACGCCTAGGAATATA
Source organism: Phocoena phocoena (assembly GCF_963924675.1). NCBI lineage: Eukaryota > Metazoa > Chordata > Mammalia > Artiodactyla > Phocoenidae > Phocoena > Phocoena phocoena. Next base: position 598,034 of record NW_027077746.1, read on the forward strand.
CCTGACTACGAAGAATCTTAAAACCCATGGATATATATGTCTCCGTAAGAGAATCAAGCATGTGTACAGCGGCCGAAACGCAGCAGTGAAAATCCGATAAATCCCATTATCAAAATAAATTTCAAAAACAAAACTCAAAGACAGTGAAATAGAGAGCAATTCTTAAATAATTCACTCAGGGCATGTGATGCAACCGGGATTTACCACAACTACACCCAGAGCTGGTTGAGACATAAGGCTTGACACTTCAGGCTGATAGCATTGGTAAGTTTCGGTGAGCAAATGCAGACCCTTTGAAGTCATACTGCATGGTACCCATTCCATGGGTCCCAACTCTCCAGATTCACGGGATTCTTCCTCCAGCTAAAACATGCATGGGAAACCCAGAGTATCGTCCACCGTGTGATTGGGAAACGATTTAAAATGCATCTCAGTGTTCGTATCCTGGTCCTCGGGTTCACCATTCCAGATGTTTGCTAACACTCTCCCCGCTTGTAGAGTCAGTGCCTTTAACCTCCTGTTTGGCACAGCTTGCAATTTCTGTGCAAGATGAACAGGAATAGGGAGAACCAATGAGAGACTAGCTGTAGGTGTCTGCACGGGCAAATATAACGCTCATTGCCGACCGGGAAGAGGAATTAACAAAGGCTCAGCGTGCCCTGCTGAAAACAGATTAGGGCCTGAAGCAATCCTGTGGTTTTGTGCCCAGCTCACAAGAAAGCGAGTTGAAGAAAGGAGCTCAGGGGCACTGTAATTCACAAACCTGCAGAGTTATAAATGACAGCTATCTTCCAAAAGTATATTGAAGTAAGCCTGGGAAGGGGACTTGAAAGCGGGGCAGAATTTCAGAAAAACGATTGCAGGGCATAGACTGGAATTGCCCTGAAAGCATAGGAAAAGAGGCACAACGTCGACAATGATGCACTTGGCCAAAAAGGGCGTATGCGTTTTTTCCTGAATATATTCAGGAAAAAACGCATACGCCCTTTTTGGCCAACAAAGCAAGCCTGTAAAGGAAATCTGCACTACAATGAAGTATCACTGCCCCCCGGGCAAGAGGGACATCTGAAAAAAGTGTAAAATCCAGAAAGGTAGGACAGGATATGGAGAACAGGGAGCCTTGTTATGCTGATTGACAGGATGTAAATTGCCAACAGCCACCCTGGAGAAGTGTATGGTGTTTCCTGAAATACGTAAGAAATTAAGCAACACAGCCTATGGCAATTGCACTTATGGTCCTATTCCTTAGGGAAATTAAAATCAAAAACAGAGGGCCACCCCAAAGTTTGGGACGGCTGTGCTCCCAAGAAGCTCGTCTACAGTACCAGGTAAATATCCCAGAAAGCAAAAAATGGATTAAAAGTTGTGGCATGTACGTGCAATGCAATATCACTCAGCAATGAAATCTGTGTCATCAGGCCCGTAGCGGCATAGTGAGTCGATGCAGGTACGGGGATTCTACGTGAACTACGTCACACAGAAAAAGAAACATCATAAGATATCACTAATACACGGAATGTAAACTTGACTACACATGAACTGAATTACAAAACAAAAAGGGTCTCAAATTTAGAAAACCAACTAGTGCTTGCTTATGGGGAAAGGTGCCTTGGGGTGCTGCATAAAACCAGAGACTGAAATTAGCACAGATAACATTCCATAAGCCAAATATGTAATAGACAAGAACTACTCCTTGCTCAACGAAATGGACTCAACACCACATATTCAACGCCTAGGAATATACCTGACTAGGAAGAATGTTAAAACCCATGGATATATATGTCTCCGTAAGAGAATCAAGCGTGTGTACAGGGGCCGATACGCAGCAGTGAAAATCCGATAAATCCCATTATCAAAATAAATTTCGAAAAAAAAACACAAAGACAGTGAAATAGAGAGCAATTCTTAAATAGTTCACTCAGGGCATGTGATGCAACCAGGATTGACCACTTCTACACCCAGAGCTGTTTGAGACATAAGGCTGGACACTTCAGGCTGATAGCATTGGTGAGTTTCAGTGAGCAAATGCAGACCCTTTGAAGTCATACTGCATGGTACCCATTCCATGGGTCCCAACTCTCCAGGTTCAAGGGATTCTTCCTCCAGCTAAAACATGCATGGGAAACCCAGAGTATCGTCCACCGTGTGATTGGGAAATGATTTAAAATGCATCTCAGGTTTCGTATCCTGGTCCTCGGGTTCACCATTCCAGATGCTTTACTAAAACTCTCCCCGCTTGGAGAGTCAGTGCCTTTAACCTCCTGTTTGGCACAGCTTGCAATTTCTGTGCAAGATGAACAGGAATAGGGAGAACCAATGAGAGACTAGCTGTAGGTGTCTGCACGGGTAAATGTAATGCTCATTGCCCACCAGGAAGTGGAATTAAACAAAGGCTCAGTGTGCCCTGCTGGAAACAGATTAGGGACTGAAGCAATCCTGCGGTTTTGTGCCCAGCTCACAAGAAAGCGAGTTGAAGAAAGGAGCTCAGGGACACTGTAATTCACAAACCTGCCGAGTTATATATGACAGCTATCTTCCAAAAGTATATTGAAGTAAGCCTGCGAAGGGGACTTGAAAACGGGGCAGAATTTCAGGAAAACGATTGCAGGGTGTAGACTGGAATTGCCCTGAAAGCATAGGAAAAGAGGCACAACGTCCACAATGATGCACGTGGCCAAAAAGGGCGTATGCGTTTTTTCCTGAATATATTCAGGATAAAACGCATACGCCCTTTTTGGCCAACCAAGCAAGCCTGTAAAGGAAATCTGCACTACAATGAAGTCTCACTGCCCCCCGGGCAAAAGGGCCATCTGAAAAAAGTGTAAAATCCAGAAAGGTAGGACAGGATATGGAGAACAGGGAGCCTTGTTATGCTGATTGGCAGGATGTAAATTGTGAACTGCCACCCTGGAGAAGTGTATGGTGTTTCCTGAAACACGTAAGAAATAAAGCAACACAGCCTATGGCAATTGCACTTATGGTCCTATTCCTTAGGGAAATTAAAATCAAAAACAGAGAGCCACCCCAAAGTTTGGGACGGCTGTGTTCCCAGGAAGCTTGTCTACAGTACCAGGTAAATATCCCAGAAAGCAAAAAATGGATAAAGAAGTTGTGGCACGTACGTGCAATCCAATATCACTCAGCAATGAAATCTGTGTCATCAGGCCCGTAGCGGCATAGTGAGTGGATGCAGGTACGGTGATTCTACGTGAACTACGTCACACAGAAAAAGAAACATCATAAGATATCACTAATACACGGAATGTAAACTTGACTACACATGAACTGAATTACAAAACAGAACAGGGTCTCAAATTTAGAAAACCAACTAGTGCTTGCTTATGGGGAAAGGTGCCTTGGGGTGCTGCATAAAACCAGAGACTGAAATTAGCACAGATAACATTCCATAAGCCAAATATGTAATAGACAAGACCTACTCCTTGCTCAACGAAATGGACTCAACACCACCTATTCAACGCCTAGGAATATACCTGACTAGGAAGAATCTTAAAACCCATGGATATATATGTCTCCGTAAGAGAATCAAGCGTGTGTACAGCGGCCCAAACGCAGCAGTGAAAATCCGATAAATCCCATTATCAAAATAAATTTCGAAAACAAAACACAAAGACAGTGAAATAGAGAGCTATTCTTAAATAATTCACTCAGGGCATGTGATGAAACCGGGATTGACCACATCTACACCCAGAGCTGGTTGAGACATAAGGCTGGACATTTCAGGCTGATAGCATTGGTGAGTTTCGGTGAGCAAATAAAGACCCTTTGAAGTCATACTGCATGGTACCTATTCCATGGGTCCCAACTCTTCAGGTTCAAGGCATTCTTCCTCCAGCTAAAACATGCATGGGAAACCCACAGTATGGTCCACCGTGTAATTGGGAAACGATTTAAAATGCACCTCAGTTTTCGTATCCTGGTCCTCGGGTTCACCATTCCAGATGCTTTACTAACACTCTCCCTGCTTGGAGAGTCAGTTCCTTTAATCTCCTGTTTGGCACAGCTTGCAATTTCTGTGCAAGATGAACAGGAATAAGGAGAACCAATGAGAGACTAGCTGTAGGTGTCTGCACGGGCAAATGAAACGCTCATTTCCCACCAGGAAGAGGAATTAACCAAAGGCTCAGCATGCCCTGCCGGAAACAGATTAGGGCCTGAAGCAATCCTGCGGTTTTGTGCCCAGCTCACAAGAAAGCGAGTTGAAGAAAGGAGCTCAGGGGCACTGTAATTCACAAACCTGCAGAGATATAAATGACAGCTATCCTCCAAAAATATATTGAAGTAAGCCTGCGAAGGGGACTTGAAAGCGGGGCAGAATTTCAGGAAAACGATTGCAGGGGGTAGATTGGAATTGCCCTGAAAGCATAGGAAAAGAGGCACAACGTCGACAATGATGCACTTGGCCAAAAAGGGCGTATGCGTTTTTTCCTGAATATATTCAGGAAAAAACGCATATGCCCTTTTTGGCCAACCAAGCAAGCCTGTAAAGAAATCTGCACTACAATGAAGTCTCACTGCCCCCCGGGCAAAAGGGCCATCTGAAAAAAGTGTAAAATCCAGAAAGGTAGGACAGGATATGGAGAACAGGGAGCCTTGTTATGCTGATTGGCAGGATATAAATTGCCAGCAGCCACCCTGGAGAAGTGTATGGTGTTTCCTGAAACACGTAAGAAACAAAGCAACACAGCCTATGGCACTTCCACTTATGGTCCTATAGCTTACGGAAATTAAAATCAAAAACAGACAGCCACCCCAATATTTGGGACGGCTGTGTTCACAAGAAGCTCGTCTACATTATCAGGTAAATATCCCAGAAAGCAAAAAATGGATAAAGAAGTTGTGGCACGTACGTACAATGCAATATCACTCAGCAATGAAATCTGTGTCATCAGGCCCGTAGCGGCATAGTGATTGGATGCAGGTACGGTGATTCTACGTGAACTACGTCAAGCAGAAAAAGAAACATCATAAGATATCACTAATACACGGAATGTAAACTTGACTACACATGAACAGAATTACACAACAGAACAGGGTCTCAAATTTAGAAAACCAACTAGTGCTTGCTTATGGGGAAAGGTGCGTTGGGGTGCTGCATAAAACCAGAGACTGAAATTAGCACAGATAACATTCCATAAGCCAAATATGTAGTAGACAAGACCTACTCCTTGCTCAACGAAATGGACTCAACACCACATATTCAACGCCTAGGAATATACCTGACTACGAAGAATCTTAAAACCCATGGATATATATGTCTCCGTAAGAGAATCAAGCATGTGTACAGCGGCCGAAACGCAGCAGTGAAAATCCGATAAATCCCATTATCAAAATAAATTTCAAAAACAAAACTCAAAGACAGTGAAATAGAGAGCAATTCTTAAATAATTCACTCAGGGCATGTGATGCAACCGGGATTTACCACAACTACACCCAGAGCTGGTTGAGATATAAGGCTGGACACTTCAGGCTGATAGCATTGGTAAGTTTCGGTGAGCAAATGCAGACCCTTTGAAGTCATACTGCATGGTACCCATTCCATGGGTCCCAACTCTCCAGGTTCAAGGGATTCTTCCTCCAGCTAAAACATGCATGGGAAACCCAGAGTATCGTCCACCGTGTGATTGCGAAATGATTTAAAATGCATCTCAGGTTTCGTATCCTGGTCCTCGGGTTCACCATTCCAGATGCTTTACTAAAACTCTCCCCGCTTGGAGAGTCAGTGCCTTTAAACTCCTGTTTGGCACAGCTTGCAATTTCTGTGCCAGATGAACAGGAATAGGGAGAACCAATGAGAGACTAGCTGTAGGTGTCTGCACGGGCAAATGTAACACTCATTGCCCACCAGGAAGAGGAATTGAACAAAGGCTCAGTGTGCCCTGCTGGAAACAGATTAGGGCCTGAAGCAATCCTGCGGTTTTGTGCCCAGCTCACAAGAAAGCGAGTTGAAGAAAGGAGCTCAGGGGCACTGTAATTCACAAACCTGCAGAGTTATAAATGATAGCTATCTTCCAAAAGTGTATTGAAGTAAGCCTGCCAAGGGGACTTGAAAGCAGGGCAGAATTTCAGGAAAATGATTGCATGGGGTAGACTGGAATTGCCTTGAAAGCATAGGAAAAGAGGCACAACGTCGACAATGATGCACTTGGCCAAAAAGGGCGTATGCGTTTTTTCCTGAATATATTCAGTAAAAATATATTTCCTGAATATATTCAGGAAAAAACGCATACGCCCTTTTTGGCCAACCAAGCAAGCCTGTAAAGGAAATCTGCACTACAATGAAGTCTCACTGCCCCCCGGGCAAGAGGGCCATCTGAAAAAAGTGTAAAATCCAGAAAGGTAGGACAGGATATGGAGAACAGGGAGCCTTGTTATGCTGATTGGCAGGATGTAAATTGCCAACAGCCACCCTGGAGAAGTGTATGGTGTTTCCTGAAACACGTAAGAAATAAAGCAACACAGCCTATGGCAATTGCAATTATGGTCCTATTGCTTAGGGAAATTAAAATCAAAAACAGAGAGCCACCCCAAAGTTTGGGACGGCTGTGTTCCCAAGAAGCTCGTCTACAGTACCAAGTAAATATCCCAGAAAGCAAAAAATGGATTAAAAGTTGTGGCATGTACGTGCAATGCAATATCACTCAGCAATGAAATCTGTGTCATCAGGCCCGTAGCGGCATAGTGAGTCGATGCAGGTACGGGGATTCTACGTGAACTACGTCACACAGAAAAAGAAACATCATAAGATATCACTAATACACGGAATGTAAACTTGACTACACATGAACTGAATTACAAAACAAAAAGGGTCTCAAATTTAGAAAACCAACTCGTGCTTGCTTATGGGGAAAGGTGCCTTGGGGTGCTGCATAAAACCAGAGACTGAAATTAGCACAGATAACATTCCATAAGCCAAATATGTAATAGACAAGAACTACTCCTTGCTCAACGAAATGGACTCAACACCACATATTCAACGCCTAGGAATATACCTGACTAGGAAGAATGTTAAAACCCATGGATATATATGTCTCCGTAAGAGAATCAAGCGTGTGTACAGGGGCCGATACGCAGCAGTGAAAATCCGATAAATCCCATTATCAAAATAAATTTCGAAAACAAAACACAAAGACAGTGAAATAGAGAGCAATTCTTAAATAGTTCACTCAGGGCATGTGATGCAACCAGGATTGACCACTTCTACACCCAGAGCTGTTTGAGACATAAGGCTGGACACTTCAGGCTGATAGCATTGGTGAGTTTCAGTGAGCAAATGCAGACCCTTTGAAGTCATACTGCATGGTACCCATTCCATGGGTCCCAACTCTCCAGGTTCAAGGGATTCTTCCTCCAGCTAAAACATGCATGGGAAACCCAGAGTATCGTCCACCGTGTGATTGGGAAATGATTTAAAATGCATCTCAGGTTTCGTATCCTGGTCCTCGGGTTCACCATTCCAGATGCTTTACTAAAACTCTCCCCGCTTGGAGAGTCAGTGCCTTTAACCTCCTGTTTGGCACAGCTTGCAATTTCTGTGCAAGATGAACAGGAATAGGGAGAACCAATGAGAGACTAGCTGTAGGTGTCTGCACGGGCAAATGTAACGCTCATTGCCCACCAGGAAGTGGAATTAAACAAAGGCTCAGTGTGCCCTGCTGGAAACAGATTAGGGCCTGAAGCAATCCTGCGGTTTTGTGCCCAGCTCACAAGAAAGCGAGTTGAAGAAAGGAGCTCAGGGACACTGTAATTCACAAACCTGCCGAGTTATATATGACAGCTATCTTCCAAAAGTATATTGAAGTAAGACTGCGAAGGGGACTTGAAAACGGGGCAGAATTTCAGGAAAACGATTGCAGGGGGTAGACTGGAATTGCCCTGAAAGCAGAGGAAAAGAGGCACAACGTCTACAATGATGCACGTGGCCAAAAAGGGCGTATGCGTTTTTTCCTGAATATATTCAGGATAAAACGCATACGCCCTTTTTGGCCAACCAAGCAAGCCTGTAAAGGAAATCTGCACTACAATGAAGTCTCACTGCCCCCCGGGCAAAAGGGCCATCTGAAAAAAGTGTAAAATCCAGAAAGGTAGGACAGGATATGGAGAACAGGGAGCCTTGTTATGCTGATTGGCAGGATGTAAATTGTGAACTGCCACCCTGGAGAAGTGTATGGTGTTTCCTGAAACACGTAAGAAATAAAGCAACACAGCCTATGGCAATTGCACTTATGGTCCTATTCCTTAGGGAAATTAAAATCAAAAACAGAGAGCCACCCCAAAGTTTGGGACGGCTGTGTTCCCAAGAAGCTTGTCTACAGTACCAGGTAAATATCCCAGAAAGCAAAAAATGGATAAAGAAGTTGTGGCACGTACGTGCAATGCAATGTCACTCAGCAATGAAATCTGTGTCATCAGGCCCGTAGCGGCATAGTGAGTGGATGCAGGTACAGTGATTCTACGTGAACTACGTCACACAGAAAAAGAAACATCATAAGATATCACTAATACACGGAATGTAAACTTGACTACACATGAACTGAATTACAAAACAGAACAGGGTCTCAAATTTAGAAAACCAACTAGTGCTTGCTTATGGGGAAAGGTGCCTTGGGGTGCTGCATAAAACCAGAGACTGAAATTAGCACAGATAACATTCCATAAGCCAAATATGTAATAGACAAGACCTACTCCTTGCTCAACGAAATGGACTCAACACCACATATTCAACGCCTAGGAATATACCTGACTAGGAAAAATCTTAAAACCCATGGATATATATGTCTCCGTAAGAGAATCAAGTGTGTGTACAGCGGCCCAAACGCAGCAGTGAAAATCCGATAAATCCCATTATCAAAATAAATTTCGAAAACAAAACACAAAGACAGTGAAATAGAGAGCTATTCTTAAATAATTCACTCAGGGCATGTGATGCAACCGGGATTGACCACATCTACACCCAGAGCTGGTTGAGACATAAGGCTGGACACTTCAGGCTGATAGCATTGGTGAGTTTCGGTGAGCAAATGCAGACCCTTTGAAGTCATAATGCATGGTACCTATTCCATGGGTCCCAACTCTTCAGGTTCAAGGCATTCTTCCTCCAGCTAAAACATGCATGGGAAACCCACAGTATGGTCCACCGTGTAATTGGGAAACGATTTAAAATGCACCTCAGTTTTCGTATCCTGGTCCTCGGGTTCACCATTCCAGATGCTTTACTAACACTCTCCCTGCTTGGAGAGTCAGTTCCTTTAATCTCCTGTTTGGCACAGCTTGCAATTTCTGTGCAAGATGAACAGGAATAAGGAGAACCAATGAGAGACTAGCTGTAGGTGTCTGCACGGGCAAATGAAACGCTCATTTCCCACCAGGAAGAGGAATTAACCAAAGGCTCAGCATGCCCTGCCGGAAACAGATTAGGGCCTGAAGCAATCCTGCGGTTTTGTGCCCAGCTCACAAGAAAGCGAGTTGAAGAAAGGAGCTCAGGGGCACTGTAATTCACAAACCTGCAGAGATATAAATGACAGCTATCCTCCAAAAATATATTGAAGTAAGCCTGCGAAGGGGACTTGAAAGCGGGGCAGAATTTCAGGAAAACGATTGCAGGGGGTAGACTGGAATTGCCCTGAAAGCATAGGAAAAGAGGCACAACGTCGACAATGATGCACTTGGCCAAAAAGGGCGTATGCGTTTTTTCCTGAATATATTCAGGAAAAAACGCATATGCCCTTTTTGGCCAACCAAGCAAGCCTGTAAAGAAATCTGCACTACAATGAAGTCTCACTGCCCCCCGGGCAAAAGGGCCATCTGAAAAAAGTGTAAAATCCAGAAAGGTAGGACAGGATATGGAGAACAGGGAGCCTTGTTATGCTGATTGGCAGGATATAAATTGCCAGCAGCCACCCTGGAGAAGTGTATGGTGTTTCCTGAAACACGTAAGAAACAAAGCAACACAGCCTATGGCACTTCCACTTATGGTCCTATAGCTTACGGAAATTAAAATCAAAAACAGACAGCCACCCCAATATTTGGGACGGCTGTATTCACAAGAAGCTCGTCTACATTATCAGGTAAATATCCCAGAAAGCAAAAAATGGATAAAGAAGTTGTGGCACGTACGTACAATGCAATATCACTCAGCAATGAAATCTGTGTCATCAGGCCCGTAGCGGCATAGTGATTGGATGCAGGTACGGTGATTCTAAGTGAACTACGTCAAGCAGAAAAAGAAACATCATAAGATATCACTAATACACGGAATGTAAACTTGACTACACATGAACTGAATTACACAACAGAACAGGGTCTCAAATTTAGAAAACCAACTAGTGCTTGCTTATGGGGAAAGGTGCGTTGGGGTGCTGCATAAAACCAGAGACTGAAATTAGCACAGATAACATTCCATAAGCCAAATATGTAGTAGACAAGACCTACTCCTTGCTCAACGAAATGGACTCAACACCACATATTCAACGCCTAGGAATATACCTGACTACGAAGAATCTTAAAACCCATGGATATATATGTCTCCGTAAGAGAATCAAGCGTGTGTACTGCAGCCGAAACGCAGCAGTGAAAATCCGATAAATCCCATTATCAAAATAAATTTCAAAAACAAAACTCAAAGACAGTGAAATAGAGAGCAATTCTTAAATAATTCACTCAGGGCATGTGATGCAACCGGGATTTACCACAACTACACCCAGAGCTGGTTGAGATATAAGGCTGGACACTTCAGGCTGATAGCATTGGTAAGTTTCGGTGAGCAAATGCAGACCCTTTGAAGTCATACTGCATGGTACCCATTCCATGGGTCCCAACTCTCCAGATTCACGGGATTCTTCCTCCAGCTAAAACATGCATGGGAAACCCAGAGTATCGTCCACCGTGTGATTGGGAAACGATTTAAAATGCATCTCAGTTTTCGTATCCTGGTCCTCGGGTTCACCATTCCAGATGCTTTACTAACACTCTCCCCGCTTGTAGAGTCAGTGCCTTTAACCTCCTCTTTGGCACAGCTTGCAATTTCTGTGCCAGATGAACAGGAATAGGGAGAACCAATGAGAGACTAGCTGTAGGTGTCTGCACGGGCAAATGTAACGCTCATTGCCGACCGGGAAGAGGAATTAACAAAGGCTCAGCGTGCCCTGCTGAAAACAGATTAGGGCCTGAAGCAATCCTGCGGTTTTGTGCCCAGCTCACAAGAAAGCGAGTTGAAGAAAGTAGCTCAGGGGCACTGTAATTCACAAACCTGCAGAGTTATAAATGACAGCTATCCTCCAAAAATATATTGAAGTAAGCCTGCTAAGGGGACTTGAAAGCGGGGCAGAATTTCAGGAAAACGATTGCACGGGGTAGACTGGAATTGCCCTGAAAGCATAGGAAAAGAGGCACAACGTCGACAATGATGCACTTGGCCAAAAAGGGCGTATGCGTTTTTTCCTGAATATATTCAGGAAAAAACGCATACGCCCTTTTTGGCCAACCAAGCAAGCCTGTAAATGAAATCTGCACTACAATGAAGTCTCACTGCCCCCCGGGCAAAAGGGCCATCTGAAAAAAGTGTAAAATCCAGAAAGGTAGGACAGGATATGAACAGGGAGCCTTGTTATGCTGATTGGCAGGATGTAAATTGCCAACAGCCACCCTGGAGAAGTGTATGGTGTTTCCTGAAGCACGTAAGAAATAAAGCAACACAGCCTATGGCAATTGTACTTATGGTCCTATAGCTTACGGAAATTAAAATAAACAAAAAACAGCCACCCCAATATTTGGGACGGCTGTGTTCACAAGAAGCTCGTCTACATTATCAGGTAAATATCCCAGAAAGCAAAAAATGGATAAAGAAGTTGTGGCACGTACGTACAATGCAATATCACTCAGCAATGAAATCTGTGTCATCAGGCCCGTAGCGGCATAGTGAGTGGATGCAGGTACGGTGATTCTACGTGAACTACGTCACACAGAAAAAGAAACATCATAAGATATCACTAATACACGGAATGTAAACTTGACTACACATGAACTGAATTACAAAACAGAACAGGGTCTCCAATTTAGAAAACCAACTAGTGCTTGCTTATGGGGAAAGGTGCGTTGGGGTGCTCCATAAAACCAGAGACTGAAATTAGCACAGATAACATTCCATAAGCCAAATATGTAATAGACAAGACCTACTCCTTGCTCAACGAAATGGACCCAACACCACATATTCAACACTTAGCAATATACCTGACTAGGAAGAATCTTAAAACCCATGGATATATATGTCTCCGTAAGAGAATCAAGCGTGTGTACAGCGGCCGAAACGAAGCAGTGAATATCCGATAAATACCATTATGCAAATAAATTTCGAAAACTAAACATAAAGACAGTGAAATAGAGAGCAATTCTTAAATAATTCACTCAGGGCATGTGATGCAACCGGGATTGACCACATCTACACCCAGAGCTGGTTGAGACATAAGGCTGGACACTTCAGGCTGATAGCATTGGTGAGTTTCGTTGAGCAAATGCAGACCCTTTGAAGTCATACTGCATGGTACCCATTCCATGGGTCCCAACTCTCCAGGTTCAAGGCATACTTCCTCCAGCAAAAACATGCATGGGAAACCCAGAGTATCGTCCACCGTGTGATTGGGAAACGATTTAAAATGCATCTCAGTTTTCGTATCCTGGTCCTCGGGTTCACCATTCCAGATGCTTTACTAACACTCTCCCCGCTTGGAGAGTCAGTGCCTTTAACCTCCTGTTTGGCACAGCTTGCAATTTCTGTGCAAGATGAACAGGAATAGGGAGAACCAATGAGAGACTAGCTGTAGGTGTCTGCACGGGAAAATGTAACGCTCATTGCTGACCAGGAAGAGGAATTAAACAAAGGCTCAGCGAGCCCTGCTGAAAACAGATTAGGCCTGAAGCAATCCTGCGGTTTTGTGCCCAGCTCACAAGAAAGCGAGTTGAAGAAAGGAGCTCAGGGGCACTGTAATTCACAAACCTGCAGAGTTATAAATGACAGCTATCCTCCAAAAATATATTGAAGTAAGCCTGCGAAGGGGACTTGAAAGTGGGGCAGAATTTCAGGAAAACGATTGCAGTGGGTAGACTGGAATTGCCCTGAAAGCATAGGAAAAGAGGCAGAACGTCGACAATGATGCACTTGGCCAAAAAGTGCGTATGCGTTTTTTCCTGTATATCTTCAGGAAAAAACGCATACGCCCTTTCTGGCCAACCAAGCAAGCCTGTAAAGGAAATCTGCACTACAATGAAGTCTCACTGCCCCCTGGGCAAAAGGGCCATTTGAAAAAAGTGTAAAATCCAGAAAGGTAGGACAGGATATGGAGAACAGGGAGCCTTGTTATGCTGATTGGCAGGATGTAAATTGCCAGTAGCCACCCTGGAGAAGTGTATGGTTTTTCCTGAAACACATAAGAAATAAAGCAACACAGCCTATGGCAATTGCACTTATGGTCCTATTCCTTAGGGAAATTAAAATCAAAAACAGAGAGCCACCCCAAAGTTTGGGACGACGGTGTTCCCAAAAAGCTCGTCTACAGTACCAGGTAAATATCCCAGAAAGCAAAAAATGGATAAAGAAGTTGTGGCACGTACGTGTAATGCAGTATCACTCAGCAATGAAATCTGTGTCATTAGGCCCGTAGCGGCATAGTGAGTGGATGCAGGTACGGTGATTCTACGTGAACTACGTCACACAGAAAAAGAAACATCATAACATATCACTAATACACGGAATGAAAACTTGACTACACATGAACTGAATTACACAACAGAACAGGGTCTCAAATTCAGAAAACCAACTAGTGCTTGCTTATGGGGAAAGGTGCGTTGGGGTGCTGCATAAAACCAGAGACTGAAATTAGCACAGATAACTTTCCATAAGCCAAATATGTAATAGACAAGACCTACTCCTTGCTCAACGAAATGGACCCAACACCACATATTCAATGCCTAGGAATATACCTGACTAGGAAGAATCTTAAAACCCATGGATATATATGTCTCCATAAGAGAATCAAGCGTGTGTACAGCGGCAGAAACGCAGCAGTGAAAATCCGATAAATCCCATTATCAAAATAAATTTCGAAAACAAAACACAAAGACAGTGAAATAGAGAGCAATTCTTAAATAATTCACTCAGGGCATGTGATGCAACCGGGATTGACCACTTGTACAACCAGAGCTGGTTGAGACATAAGGCTGGACACTTCAGGCTGATAGCATTGGTGAGTTTCGGTGAGCAAATGCAGACCCTTTGAAGTCATACTGCATGGTACCCATTCCATGGGTCCCAAATCTCCAGATTCAAGGGATTCTTCCTCCAGCTAAAACATGCATGGGAAACCCAGAGTATCGTCCACCGTGTGATTGGGAAACGATTTAAAATGCATCTCAGTTTTCGTATCCTGGTCCTCGGGTTCACCATTCCAGATGCTTTACTAACACTCTCCCCGCTTGGAGAGTCAGTGCCTTTAACCTCCTCTTTGCCACAGCTTGCAATTTCTGTGCAAGATGAACAGGAATAGGGAGAACCAATGAGAGACTAGCTGTAGGTGTCTGCACGGGCAAATGTAACGCTCATTGCCCACCAGGAAGAGGAATTAAACAAAGGCTCAGTGTGCCCTGCTGGAAACAGATTAGGGGCTTAAGCAATCCTGCGGTTTTGTGCCCAGCTCACAAGAAAGCGAGTTGAAGAAAGGAGCTCAGGGGCACTGTAATTCACAAACCTGCAGAGTTATAAATGACAGCTATCTTCCAAAAGTATATTGAAGTAAGCCTGCGAAGGGGACTTGAAAGCGGGGCAGAATTTCAGGAAAACGATTGCAGGGGGTAGACTGGAATTGCCCTGAAAGCATAGGAAAAGAGGCACAACGTCGACAATGATGCACTTGGCCAAAAAGGGCGTATGCGTTTTTTCCTGAATATATTCAGGAAATAACGCATACGCCCTTTTTGGCCAACCAAGCAAGCCTCTAAAGGAAGTCTGCACTACAATGAAATCTCACTGCCCCCCGGGCAAAAGGGCCATCTGAAAAAAGTGTAAAATCCAGAAAGGAAGGACAGGATATGGAGAACAGGGAGCCTTGTTATGCTGATTGTCAGGATGTAAATTGCCAACAGCCACCCTTGGAAGTTTATGGTGTTTCCTGAAACACGTAAGAAACAAAGCAACACAGCCTATGGCAATTGCACTTATGTTCTTATTGCTTAGGGAAATTAAAATCAAAAACAGAGAGCCACCCAAAAGTTTGGGACGGCTGTGTTCCCAAAAAGCTCGTCTACAGTACCAGGTAAATATCCCAGAAAGCAAAAAATGGATAAAGAAGTTGTGGCACGTACGTACAATGCAGTATCACTCAGCAATGAAATCTGTGTCATCAGGCCCGTAGCGGCATAGTGAGTGGATGCAGGTATGGTGATTCTACGTGAACTACGTCACACAGAAAAAGAAATAACATAAGATATCACTAATACATGGAATGTAAACTTGACTACACATGAACTGAATTACAAAACAGAACAGGGTCTCAAATTTAGAAAACCAACTAGTGCTTGTTTATGGGGAAAGGTGCCTTGGGGTGTTGCATAAAACCAGAGACTGAAATTAGCACAGATAACATTCCATAAGCCAAATATGTAATAGACAAGACCTACTCCTTGCTCAACGAAATGGACTCAACACCACATATTCAACGCCTAGGAATATACCTGACTAGGAAGAATCTTAAAACCCATGGATATATATGTCTCCATAAGAGAATCAAGCGTGTGTACAGCAGCCGAAACGCAGCAGTGAAAATCCGATAAATCCCATTATCAAAATAAATTTCGAAAACAAAACACAAAGACAGTGAAATAGAGAGCAATACTTAAATAATTCACTCAGGGCATGTGATGCAACCGGGATTGACCACATCTACACCCAGAGCTGGTTGAGACATAAGGCTGGACACTTCAGGCTGATAGCATTGGTGAGTTTCGGTGAGCAAATGCAGACCCTTTAAAGTCATACTGCATGGTACCTATTCAATGGGTCCGAACTCTTCAGGTTCAAGGGATACTTCCTCCAGCTAAAACATGCATGGGAAACCCACAGTATGGTCCACCGTGTGATTGGGAAACGATTTAAAATGCATCTCAGATTTCATATCCTGTTCCTCCGGTTCACCATTCCAGATGCTTTACTATCACTCTCTCTGCTTGGAGAGTCATTGCGTTTAACCTCCTGTTTGGCACAGCTTGCAATTTCTGTGCAAAATGAACAGGAATAGGGAGAACCAATGAGAGACTAGCTGTAGGTGTCTGCAATGGCAAATGTAACGCTCATTTCCCACCAGGAAAAGGAATTAACCAAAGGCTCAGGGTGCCCTGCCAGAAACAGATTAGGGCCTGAAGCAATCCTGCGGTTTTGTGCCCAGCTCACAAGAAAGCGAGTTGAAGAAAGGAGCTCAGGGGCACTGTAATTCACAAACCTGCAGAGTTATAAATGACAGCTATCCTCCAAAAATATATTGAAGTAAGCCTGCGAAGGGGACTTGAAAGCGGGGCAGAATTTCAGGAAAACGATTGCAGGGGGTAGACTGGAATTGCCCTGAAAGCATAGGAAAAGAGGCAGAACGTCGACAATGATGCACTTGGCCAAAAAGGGCATATGCGTTTTTTCCTGAATATATTAAGGATAAAACACATACTCCCTTTTTGGCCAACCAAGCAAGCCTGTAAAGGAAATCTGCACTACAATGAAATCTCACTGCCCCCCCCCGGGCAAAAGGGCCATCTGAAAAAAGTGTAAAATCCAGAAAGGTAGGACAGGATATGGAGAACAGGGAGCCTTGTTATGCTGATTGGCAGGATGTAAATTGCCAACAGCCACCCTGGAGAAGTGTATGGTGTTTCCAGAAACAGGTAAGAAATAAAGCAACACAGCCTAAGGCAATTTCACTTATGGTCCTATTGCTTAGGGAAATTAAAATCAAAAACAGAGAGCCACCCCAAAGTTTGGGACGGCTGTGTTCCCAAGAAGCTCGTCTACAGTACCAGGTAAATATCCCAGAAAGCAAAAAATGGATAAAGAAGTTGTGGCACGTATGTGCAATGCAATATCACTCAGCAATGAAATCTGTGTCATCAGGCCCGTAGCGGCATAGTGAGTGGATGCAGGTACGGTGATTCTACGTGAAGTAAGTCACACAGAAAAAGAAACATCATAAGATATCACTAATACACGGAATGTAAACTTGACTACACATGAACTGAATTACAAAACAGAACAGGGTCGCAAATTTAGAAAACCAACTAGTGCTTGCTTATGGGGAAATGTGCCTTGGGGTGCTCCATAAAACCAGAGACTGAAATTAGCACAGATAATATTCCAAAAGCCAAATATGTAATAGACAAGACCTACTCCTTGCTCAACGAAATGGACTCAACACCACATATTCAACGCCTAGGAATATACCTGACTAGGAAGAATCTTAAAACCCATGGATTTATATGTCTCCGTAAGAGAATCAACTGTGTGTACAGCGGCATAAATGCAGCAGTGAAAATCCGATAAATCCCATTATCAAAATAAATTTCAAAAACAAAACACAAAGACAGTGAAATAGAGAGCAATTCTTAAATAATTCACTCAGGGCATGTGATGCAACCGGGATTTACCACATCTACACCCAGAGCTGGTTGAGACATAAGGCTGGACACTTCAGGCTGATAGCATTGGTGAGTTTCGGTGAGCAAATGCAGACCCATTAAGTCATACTCCATGGTACCTATTCCATGGGTCCCAACTCTCCAGGTTCAAGGGATTCTTCCTTCACCTAAAACATGCATGGGAAACCCACAGTATCGTCCACCGTGTGATTGGGAAACGACTTAAAATGCATCTCAGTTTTGGTATCCTGGTCCTCGGGTTCACCATTCCAGACGCTTTACCAACACTCTCCCCACATGGAGAGTCAGTGCCTTTAACCTCCTCTTTGGCACAGCTTGCAATTTCTGTGCAAGATGAACAGGAATAGGGAGAACCAATGAGAGACTAGCTCTAGGTGTCTGCACGGGCAAATGTAACGTTCATTTCCCACCAGGAAGAGAAATTAAACAAAATCTCAGCGTGCCCTACCAGAAACAGATTAGGGCCTGAAGCAATCCAGCGGTTTTGTGCCCGCTCACAAAAAAGCGAGTTGAAGAAAGGAGCTCAGGTACACTGTAATTCACAAACCTGCAGAGTTATAAATGACAGCTATCCTCCAAAAATATATTGAAGTAAGCCTGCAAAGGGGACTTGAAAGCGGGGCAGAATTTCAGGAAAACGATTGCAGGGGGTAGACTGGAATTGCCCTGAAAGCATAGGAAAAGAGGCAGAACGTCAACAATGATGCACTTGGCCAAAAAGGGCGTATGCGTTTTTTCCTGAATATATTCAGGAAAAAACGCATACACTCTTTTTGGCCAACCAAGCAAGCATGTAAAGGAAATCTGCACTACAATGAAGTCTCACTGCCCCCCGTTCAAAAGGGCCATCTTGAAAAAGAGTAAAATCCAGAAAGGCACGACAGGGCATGGAGAACAGAGAGCCTTGTTATGATGATGGGTGTGATGTAAATTGCCAACAGACACTCTGGAGAAATATATGGTGTTTCCTGAATACCTAAAAAACAAAGCAACAGAGCCAACGCACTTCCACTTATTGTCCTATAGGTTAGGAAAATTATGATCAAAAACACACATCCACCCCAAAGTTTCGGACGGCTCTGTTTCCAAGCACCTCATCTACGCTACAAGTTATATATGCCAAAAGGCGAAAAATAGACAAAGATATTGCAGTACGTACGTACAATGGAATATCACCCAGCAAAGAAATCTATGTCATCAGGCCCGTCGCGGCATAATGACTGGATTCAGGTACGATGATAATACGTGAAATAAGTCACACAGAAAGAGAAACATCATAAGATGTCACTAATACAGGGAATGTTAACTTGGCTATACATGAACTGAATTACAAAAGAGGAGAGGGTCTCAAAATAAGAAGACCAAGTTATGCTTGCTTAATGGGAAAGGTGAGGTGGGGTTCTGCATAAAACCAGAGATTGAAATTAGCACAGATACCGTTCTAAAACCCAAATATGTAATAGAGAAGACCTATTCCTTGCTCAACGAAATGGACTCAACACCCCATATTCAACGCCGAGGAATATACCTGACTAGGAAAATTCTTAAAACACATGGATTTATATGTCTCTGTAAGAGAATCAAGCGTGTGTACAGCGGCATAACCTCAGCAGTGAAAATCCGAAAAATCTCATTATCAAAATAAATTTCAAAAACAAACACAATGACAGTGCAGTAGAGAGCAATCCTTAAATAATTCACTCAGGGCTTCTCATGCAACCTGGATTTACCACATCTACACCCAGAGCTGGGTGAGACATAAGGCTGGACACTTCGGGCTGAGAGCATTGGTGACGTTCGGTGCGCAAATGCAGACAATTTGTAGTCATACTGCATAGTACCCATTCCATGCGTCCCAACACTCCAGGTTCAAGGGATACTTCCTTCAGCTAAAACATGAATGAGAAAACCAGAGTATGGTCCACAGTATGACTGGGAAATGTTTTTAAACGCATCTCAGTTTTTATCCCCTGGCACTTGTGTTAACTATTCCAGATGCTTGACTAACACTCTCCCCACTTGGAGAGTCAGTGTCTTTAACCTCCTGTTTGGCAGAGTTCGAAATTTCTGTACAAGATGAACAGTAATAGGGAGAACCAATCAGAGACTAGCCGTAGGTGCCTGCTCGGGCAAATGTAATGCTCATTTCACACCAGGAAGAGGAATTAACCAAAGGCTCAACATGCCATGTCAGAGCCAGAGTAGCACCTGAAGCAATCCTCCAGATTTTCAGCCAGCTGCAAGAAAGCGAGTTGAAGAAAGGAGCTCAGGGGCACTGTAATTCACAAATCTGCAGAGTTATAAATCACAGTTATCGTCCAAAAATATACTGAAGTAAGTCTGTGAAGAGGACTTGAAAGCGGGGCAGAATTTCAGGAAAAGGATTTCAGGGCGTAGAGCGCAATTTCATTTAAAGCATAGGAAAAGAGGCAGAACGTCGACAATGATGCACTTGGCCAAAAAGGGCGTATGCGTTTTTTCCTGAATATATTCAGGAAAAAACGCATACGCCCTCTTTGGCCAACCAAACAAGCCTGTAAAGGAAATTTGCATTTCAATGAAGTCTCACTGCCCCCTGGTCAAAAGAGCCATCTGGAAAAAGTGTAATATCCAGAAAGGCAGGACAGGCCATTGAGAACAGGGAGCCTTGTTATGCTGATGGTCGGGATGTAAATTGCCAACAGCCACTCTGGAGAAGTGTATGGTGTTTCCTGAAATACGTAAGAAACGAAGCAACACAGCCTATGGCACTTAAACTTATGGTCCTATAGCTTAGGGAAATTAAAATGAAAAACACACAGGCACCCCAAGGTTTGGGACGGCTCTTTCTACAAGAACCTTGTCTATGGTACAAGTTAAATATCCCAGAAAGCGAAAAATGGATAAAGAAGTTGTGGTATGTACGTACAATGGAATATCACTCAGCAATGAAATCTATGTCATCAGGCCGTAGTGACATACTGAGTGGATTCAGGTACGGTGATTCTACGTGAAATAAGTCACACAGAAAAAGAAACATCATAAGATATCACTAATACACGGGATATAAACTTGACTACACATGAACTGAATTGCAATAGAGAACAGGGTCTCAACTTTAGAAAACCAACTTGTGCTTGCTTATGGGGAAAGGTGTGTTGCGGTGCTGCATAAAGCCAGAGATTAAAATTAGCACAGATACCGTTCCATAAGCCAAATATGTTATAGACAAGACCTAATCTTTGCTCAAGGAGATGGACTTAGCACCACATATTCAACGCTTAGGAATACACCTGACTGGGAAGAATCTTAAAACCCATGAATTTATATGTCTCCATAAGAGAATCAAGTGTGTGTACAGCAGCATAAATGCAGCAGTGAAAATCCGATAAAACCCATTATCAAAATAAATTTCAATAACAAAACACAATGACAGTGAAATAGAGAGCAATTCTTAAATAATTCACTCAGGGCTTGTGATGCAACCTGGATTTACCACATCTACAACCAGAGTTGGGTGAGACATAAGGCTGGACACTTCGGGCTGATAGCATTGGTGAGTTTCAGTGAGCAAATGCAGACCATTTGAAGTCATACTGCATGGTACCCATTCCAAGAGTCCCAACTCTCCAGGTTCAAGGGATTCTTCCTTCAGGTAAAACATGCATGGGAAACACAGAGTATGGTCCACCGTGTAATTGGGAAACGTTTTTAAATGCATCTCAGTTTTCGTCCCCTGTTTTTCGTGTTCACCATTCCAGACGCTTTACTAACACTCTCCCTGCTTGGAAGGTCAATTCCTTTAACCTCCTGTTTGGCACAGCTTGCAATTTCTGCGCAAGATGAACAGGAATAGGGAGAACCAATTATAGACTAGCTGTAGGTGTCTGCACAGGTAAATGTAACGCTCATTTCCCACCAGGAAGAGGAATTAACCAAAGGCTCAGCGTGCCCTGCCGTAACCAGATTAGGTCTTGAAGAAATTCTGTGGTGTTGTGCCCAGCTCACAAGATAGTGAGTTGAAGAAAGGAGTTCAAGGTCTCTGTAATTCACAAACCTGCAGAGTTATAAATGACAGCTATCGTCCAAAATTGTATTGAAGTAAGCCTGCGAACAGGACTTGAAAGCGGGGCAGAATTTCAGGAAAACAATTTCAGGGGATAGACTGGAATTGCACTTAAAGCATAGGAAAAGAGGCAGAACGTCGACAATGATGTACTTGGCCAAAAAGTACATATGCGTTTTATCCAGAGCCCTCATTAACGAGGGTAGGATGCTCCCAGCATGCTCCAGGGGCCAACAGAGTCCCCACATCGCCAAGGCGACATGAGGCAGTCAGGCAGGATTGACCTCACATAAGAGGGCACACCTCACAGAAGTTTAAAGTACCCAGCCAGGATCAGACTCTCACCAGAGGGCCCACATCACCAAGGGGATGGGAACCAGGTAGCAGTGTCCTCACACCCATGAGGTCACAAAATCGAAGTTGAGGTAACCAGAATATGTGGCCTCAAACCAGAGGACCCACATCACCATGGGTCTCGATGTGAGGTAGGCAGGTTTAACCTTAAAACACATGGCCCATTGTATAAAAAAGGTGAGGAATACAGCAGTTGGAGCTTCCCAGCAGGCAGCCCAGATCACCATGGCTATGGGATCCAGGCCACAGTGAACTCACAGCAGAGGGCCCTCATCATGAAACTGTGAGCAACCCAGGCATTGGGAACTCAGAGCAGAAGGCCCACATTCCCATGGGGTTGGGAACCTTGCAGGAGTGTACTCGCACCACAGGGCGAACATCAAAAAATTTTGGGAGCCCAGGAGTTAAGGCCTGACGCCAGAGAGCCCTCATTACCGAGGGGAGGAGACTCCCAGCAGTCACCAACACCCAGCTGAGGTACAACGTCCCCAAGGTGACGAGTGCCAGTCAGGCAGGAGTGACCTCACAGCAGAGGGCCTACCTCACAGAAGGGTGAGGAGCCTAGCCAGAATAAGACTCTCACCAGAGTGCCCACATGACCAATGGGATACGATCCAGGCAGGAGTGTCCTCACACCAGTGTGGCAACATCATAGAAAGGTGAGGAACCCAGCACATGTGGCCTAAACCAGAGAACCCACATCTCAAATGGGCTCAGAGTGAGGCAGGCAGGAGTAGCCTCACAACTCAGAGCCCATAGAATAAAAAAGTTGAGGAATCCAGGTGGGAACCTCCCAGCAGGCGGCCCAGAGCACCCAATCTATGTGATCCAGGCCTCAGTAAACTCACAGCAGAGGACCCACAACATGAAACTGTGAGCAACCCAGTCTTTGGGACTTCACAGTAGAAGGCCCAAACCCCATGGGGATGGGAACCTGGCAGGAGTGTCATCGCACCAGTGGGCACACATCAGAAAATGTGGGGAGCCCAGTACTTAGGGCCTGACGCAAGGGGACCCTCATCACCGAGGGGAGGAGGCTCCCAGCATGTTCCTCACAGCAGAGGGCCTTCCTCTCAGAAGTGTGATGAATCCAGCCAGGATCTGACTCTCAGCAGAGGGCCCACATCACCAAGGGGATGGGAACCAGGCAGGAGTGTCCTCACACCCATGGGGCCACATCATCGAAAGTTGAGGTACTCAGAACATGTGGCCTCAAACCAGAGGACCCACATCACCATGGGTCTCGGAGTGAGGCAGGCAGGATTAACCTCACAACACATGACCCATTGTATATAAAAGGTGAGGAATCCAGCAGTTGGAACTTCCCAGGAGGCGGCCCAGAGGACCGAGGCTATCGGATCCAGGCCACAGTGAACTCACAGCAGAGGGCCCTCATCGTGATACTGTAAGCAACCCAGCCGTTGTGACCTCAGAGTACAAGGCCCACATCCCCATGGGGAAGGGAACCAAGCAGGAGTGTCATCGCACCAGTGGGCACACATCAAAAAATATGGGGAGCCCAGCAGTTAGAGCCGGACGCCAGAGGACCCTCATCACTGAGGAGAGGAGGCTCCCAGCAGGCTCCAAATGCCACCAGAGGGCCGACGTCACAAAGGCAATGGGAGCAAGCTAGACAGGAGTTACCTCACAGCACAGGGCCCACCTCACAGAAGGGTGAAGAACCCATCCAGGATAAGAATCTCACCAGAGAGCCCACATCACCAAGGGGATCGGAACAACGCAGGAGTACCCTCACACCATTGTGGCCACATTATCAAAAGGTGAGGAACCCAGAACATGTGGCTAAACCAGAGGACCCACAATTCAAAGGGGCTCAGAGTGAGGCAGTCAGGAGAAGCCTCACAACACAAGGCCCATAGAATAAAAAAGCTGAGTAATCCAGCAGTTTGAACCTCCCAACAGGTGGCCCAGAGCACCCAGTCTATGGGATCCAGGCTGCAGTGAACTCACAGCAGAGGGCCCACATCATGAAACTATGAGCAACCCAGATAGTGGGACCTCAGAGCAGAAGGCCCACAACCCCATGGGGATGGGAACCTCGCAGGAGTGTCCTCGCACCACTTAGCATGTATCCGAAAATGTGGGAACCCAGCTGTTAGGGCCTGATGCCACAAGGCCCTCATCACCGAGGGGAGGAGGCTACCATCAGGCTGCAATTTCCACCAGACGGCCGATGTTGCCAAGGAGGTGTGTGTCAGCCAGGCAGGAATGACCACAGAGCAGACGGCCCACCTCACAGAAGTGTGAGGAACCCAAACAGGATCAGACTCTCACCAGAGGGCACACATCACCAAGGGGATTGAAACCAGGCAGGAGTGTCCTCAAACCAGTGGGGCCACATCAGTGAAAGATGAGGAACACAACACATGTGGCCTCAAACAAGGGGACACACATCACGAAGGGGCTGGGAGTGAGGCATGCAGGAGGAGATTCACAACAGAGGGCCCATAGAATAAAAAAGGTGAGGAATCCAGGAGTTGGAAACTCCAGGCTGGTGGCCCAGAGCACCGACGCTATGGGATACAGAACAGAGTGAATACACAGCAAAGGGCCCACGTCATGAAACTGTGAACAACCCAGCCGTTGGGACCACAGAACAGAAGTCCCACATGCCCATGGGGATGGGAACCTGTGAGGAGTATCCTCGCACCACTGGGCACACATCAGAAAATGTGTGGAGCCCAGCACTTAGGGCCTGACACCAGAGGGCCCTCATCACTGAGGGGAGGAGGCCCCAGCACGCTCCAACTGCCACCAGAGTGCCCATGTCGCCAAGGCGACGTGTGCCAGCCAGGCAGGATTGACCTCACAGCAGAGGGCGCACATCATGAAAGTGTGAGCAACCCAGCCGTTGGGAGCTCAGAATAGAAGGCCCACATCCCCATGGGGATGGGAACCTGGCAGGAGTGTCATCGCACCACTAGGCGCACATCTGAAAATGTGGGGAGCCCAGCAGTTAGGGCCTGACGCCACTGGGTCCTCATCACCGAGGGGAAGAGGCTCCCAGCACGCTCCATCTGCAACCAGTGGACCCATGTGGCCAAGGCAACGTGTGCCAGCCAGGCAGGAGTGACCTCACAGCAGAGGCCCCACCTCCCTGAAGTTTGAGGAGTTCAGCCAAGGTCAGACTCTCAGCAGAGGGCCCACATCACCAAGGGGATGGGAACCAGGCAGGAGTGTCCTCACACCAGTGGGGCCACATCATGGAAAAGTGAGGGACCCAGCACACGTGGCCTCAAACCAGAGGACACACATCACCATGGGGCTCGGAGTGAGGAAGGCAGGAGGAGTCTCACAACACAGGGCCCATAGAATAAAAAAGGTGAGGAATCCCGCAGTTGGAAACTCCAAGCAGGTGGCACAGAGCACCGAGGCTATGGGATCCATGCCGGAGTGAACTCACAGCAGAGGGCCCACATTCTGACACTGTGAGCAACCCAGCCGTTGGGACCTCAGAGCAGAAAGCCCACATCCCCATGGAGATGGGAACCTGGCAGGAGTGTTGTCACACCACAGGGCGCACCTCAGAAAATTTGTGTATCCCAGGACTTAGGGCCTGACAGCAGAGGGCCCTCATCACTGAGGGGAGGAGGTTCCCAGCAGGCTCCAAATGCCACCAGAGACCTGACGTCACCAAGGCAACGCGAGCTAGCCAGGCAGGATTGACGTCACAGCAGAAGGCCCACCTCACAGAATGGTGAGGAACCCAGCCAGGATCAGACTCTCACTGGAGGGCCCACATCACCAAGGGGATGGGAACCAGGAAGGAGTGTCCTCACACCAGTGGGGCCACATTATCGAAAGGTGAGGGACCCAGCACACGAGGATTCAAACCAAAGGATACACATCACCAAGGGGCTGGGTGTGAGGCAGGAAGGAGGAGCCTCAAAACAGGCGTGCATTGAATAAAAAAGGTGAGGAATCCCAGAGTTGGAACCTCCCATCAGGCACCAGGAGCAGCGAGTCTATGGGGTCCAGGCCAGAGTGAACTCACACCAGAGGGCCTTCAACATGAAACTGTGAGCTACCCAGCAGTTGGGACCTCAGAGCAGAAAGCCCACATCCCCATGGGGATGGGACACTGGCAGGAGTGTACTCGCACTACAGGGCGCACATCAGAAACTTCTGGAAGCCCATGAGTTAGGGCCTGATGCCAGAGGGTCCTCATTACCGAGGGGAGGAGACTCCTAACAGGCACCAACTCCCAACTGAGGGCCCACATCGCCAAGGTGACGTGTGCCAGCCAGGCAGGAGTGACCTCACAGCAGCGGGCCCACCTCCCAGAAGTGTGAGGAATGCAGCCAGGATCAGACTCTCAACAGAGGGCCCACATCACCAAGGGGATGGGAACCAGGTAGGAGTGTCCTCACACCAGTGGGGCCACATCAATAAAGGTGAGGAAACTGGCACATGTGGCCTCAAACCAGAGGACCTACATCAAAAAGGGGCTGGGAGTGAGGCAGGCAGGAGGAGCCTGAAAACAGAGGGCCCAAAGAATAAAAAAGGTGGGAATCCAGCAGTTGGAACCTACCAGCAGGCGGCTCAGAGCACAGAGTCTATGGGATCTAGGCCTGAGTGAACTAACACCAGAGAGCCAATGTCATTAAACTGTGAACAACACAGGCGTTGGGACCTTAGAGCAGAAGGCCCACATGCCCATGTGAATGGGAACCTGGCAGGAGTGCCCTCGCACCACTTAGCACATATCAGAAAATGTGGGAACCCAGCAGTTAGGTCCTGACGCCAGAGTGTCTCATCACAGAGGGGACGAGGCTCCCATCAGGCTCCAACTGCCACCAGAGGGCCGAAGTCACCAAAGCGGTGTGTGCCAGCCAGGCAGGAGTGACCTCAGAGAAGAGGGCCCACCTCACAGAAGTGTGAGGAAACCAACCAGGCTCAGACTCTCACCAGAGGGCCCACATCACCAAGGGGCTGGGAGTGAGGCAGATGTCTGGACGGGCACATTTAACTATAATTTCCCACCAGGAAGAGGAATAAACCAAAGGGTCAGAGTGCCGTGCCAGACCCTGATTATGGCCTGAAGGAAACCTGCGGTTTTGTGGCCAGCTTACAAGGAAGTGAGTTAAGAAAGGAAATCACGGGCACTGTAATTCACACACCTGCAGAGTTATAAATGACAGCTATTGGCAAAAATATATTGAAGTAAGTCTGCGAAGAGGACTTGTAAACGAGGCAGAATTGCAGGAATCATATTTCAGGAGGTAGATCGGATTTGCATTTAAAGCATATGAAATGCGGCAGATCTTTGACAGTGATGCACTTGGACAAAAAGTGCGTATACATTTTTTCCTGATTATATTCAGGAAAAAAACGCATATGCCCTTTTTGGCCAACCAAGCACTCGAGCAATGGAAATCTGCACTAAAATGAAGTCTCATTTCCCATTCGTCAAAAGGGCCATCTGAAAAACGTGTAAAATCCAGAAAGGCAGGACAGGCCATGGAGAACAGGGAGCCTTGTTATGCTGATGGGCGGATTGTAAATTGCCAACAGACACTCTGGAGATGTTTATGGTGTATCCTGAAACATCTAAAAAACAAAGCTACAGAGCCTAGGGCACTTCCATTTATGGCCCTATAGCTTAGGAATATTAAAATCAACAAGACACAGCCAACACAAAATTTAAGGCTGCTGTGTTTACAAGAATCTCGAGTCCAGTACAAATTAAGTATCCCCGAAAGAAATAAATGGATAAAGAATTTGTGCTACTTACGTACATCGGAATATCACTCAGCAACGAAATCAGTCATCAGGCCTGTAGCAGCAAATTGAGTGGATTTAAGTATGATGATTCTAAGAGATATATGTTGCATAGAGAAAGATAATTATCATAAGATATCACTAATAGAGGGCGTGTAAACTTGGCTACACATAAACTGAATTACAAAACCGAACAGTCTCACATTTAGATAAACACTTATGCTTGCTTAAGGGGAAAGTTGAGTTGGGGTGCTGTATAAAACCAGAGATTGAAATTAGCACACATACCGTTCCATAAGCCAAATATGTAATAGACAAGACCTACTCTTTGCTCAACGAAATGGACCCATCCATGGTGTATCATCTCACACCTGTTAGAATGGGCATCATCAGAAAATCTACAAACAACAAATGCTGGAGAGTGTGTGGATATAAGGAACCCTCTTCCACTATTGTTGGGAATGTAAATTGATACAGTCACTGTGGAGAGCATTATGGAGTTTCTTATAAAACTAACGATAGAATTACCATACGATACAGCAATCCCACTACTGGGCATATACCCAGACAAAACCATAAATCAAAAAGAGACATTCACCGCAATGTTCATTGCATCACTATTTACACTATCCAGGAAATGGAAGCAACTTAAATGCCCACAGACAGACGAATGCATAAAGATGTGGTACATATATAAAATGGAATATTACTAAGCCATAAAAAGGAATGAAATTGGGTCATTTGTAGAGACGTTGATGGACCTAGAGACTGTCATACAGAGTGAAGTAAGTCAGAAAGAGAAAAACAAAACAAATCTTGTATATTAATGCATATATGTGGAACGTAAAAAAATTGTACAGATGAACCGTTTTGCAAGGCAGAAATAGAGCAACAGATGTAGACAACAAACGCATGGACACCAAGGGAGGAAAGCTGTTGCGGGGGTGGTGGTGGGAGGAGTTGAGAGATTGGGATTGGCATGTATACATTTATATGTATAAAATAGATAACCAATAAGAACCTGCTCTACAAAAAATAAAATAAAATTTAAAAAAATAAAATTAAAAAAAGTAAAACAGAAAAAATATTCTGCCCTTCACATACATGTATTTATATGAATAAATTATTTCCATGCATATATCTGTAAATACAGAAAAGAGGAATAAAATCTACCTTGAACCAAAAATGATAAAAAGAAAAATGAAAACAGAACCCACCAGTTACACAGAGGAAAATCATATCAGGGCACTTGCTCCAGTTGTAAACAATTCTGAAGTTGGTCAGTGGTGGGGAATCATCTCCCATTCAGCCAGCAGGCCCCACGCAACAAGCGTCCTCATCCAAAGCTAAGGGACCATGCCGAGGCATCTGTGAGTAAACATGGGCCGAGCCCCAGGCCAGCTGCTGCTGCAATGTTCCCACCCTTCCCAGGTAAAACACCTGAATATGTACAAGGACTTGAAAGCCTAGAGGAAGGGCCATGAAACCACATGAGCGACAGCATGCCAGCCGACTTGGTGCCTGCAGGTCAGCCAGGATGGTCCTGGCCCTGGGTGCTCTTCTGGAAGCTTTCCATTTCCCTGCCTGAGATACCCCTGCTGTCCCGGCCCCCACTGCATTCTTCCTTCCTCACCTCTGCCCAGGGAGAAATTCCAGCAGCAGCTACGGGTGACACATCCTCTTCTTTAGCAGGTGGCATCTTGGCAACTGCTGCAGAAAGTCCAGCAGAGCCCCACTCACACTGGGACACCCACAAAGCCGTGGCCTCTCACTCCCTCCCACCAGCTCAGCCCCGAGACTGCTGACAGGGCAGAGAAAATGGCGTCAGGCACAGCTGCAGGGGCTCTTGCTGCCTGGGGCGGTATTTATATTGATCTGAACCCAGGCACACCTGGGGAGGGCTGGCCGGCACGGTCAGGCTTCCCAGGCCAGCCAGTAATCACCCATCAGGGGCTCACAGTTGCAGAAAATGGAACTTGCTGAATCGGCCAGCTCCAAGGAACAGGTGTGGGCTCCTGAGAGTCAGGATAGACAAGGGGCTGCAGGTCTGGCTTGTTTTCTAATCATATTATCTGGCCCGTGAGTGGGAGACAACTTCAAGAAAACCCTCTCCTAATGAGAGGAACCCAGGTGTCAGGGAGAGGATGGGTGGGTGGTGGGTGGAGACAGAGGCCTGGTGCCCCGGGTGCAGTGGAAGTCTCTGGAAGACCAGGTGGAGGGAGGCCGCACAGAGTGATGCCCAGGGTCACAGACCTGTCAGAGCTGCTGTTTGTTAGTTCAAGTCCTGCTCTGAGGTGCTCTGTGTCAGATCTGAGCGACAGGTGAGCTGGGAGTGCTCTGCAATGAGGGCTATGTGCACGGTTCCTGTGTGCCCAGCCCTGCCAAGGTACCTGCAAGGGTAGCTCTGTATCCTGGGAGGGGCCTGACCACGAGAGCCCCATGGGCTGCAGGGGACTTGCCCAGGGAACCCCATGTCCTGGGAGGGACCTGACCACGAGAGCCCCGTGGGCTGCGGTGGGGGTGGGGTACCTGCTCGGGTGAGCTCCATATCCTGCGATTGGCCTGACCTCGATAGCCCCATGGGCTGCTGGAGTCCTGGTAAAAGATGTAAGGACAGTCAGTGAAGCCACCGAGGATATACCTCCAGTAGTTCCTAAATCCTACAGCCTGCTGGTCATTTTACCAACCACCAGGACTTGGTATTCTGTATTAGTGTTCAATGATGCCTTCTTCTGTATTCCATTAGTCCCAGAGTCACAAGACATTTTGGCTTGTGAGTGGCAGGACTCAACATACAACTAAAACAATACTTCCGGGCCATCTTGCACCAAGGGTTCAAAAATTCCCACACCATCTTTGGGGAAAGCTCAGCTAAAGACCTAAAAGTTCTACTTCTGGAAAAGGAAACACTCCTTCAATATGCAGACGACATTCTGATCATCAGCCCTACTAAGGAGGCCTCTGAACTACCAAGCCAATAAAGGATAGAAGTTGTCCAAGAAGAAGCTCAGATAGCACAGACTACAGTGACCTGCCTGGGCTTAATTCTCACAGAAGGTTGGAGAAGCCCATCCCAGGAAAGGGAAGAAACAATTTACAGCCTTACCCCTTTCTAAAACTAGAAGACAGCTTAGGGGTTCCTGGGGAGGCCAGGGTTTGCTGCTTCTGGATCCCTAACTACAGTCTACTAGCTGGGCCTCTATATGAAACACTGAAAGGAAAAGTTGATGATTCTTTTGAATAGAATCCAGAAGTGGCCTTTCAAGAATGGAAAGAGCAGTCAATTCAGACCCTTGCCCTGGAACTCCCTAATTTAGCTAAACCCTTTGACCTTTACATTCCTGGTGAAAGGTGAATCGCCATTGGAGTATTAGTGTAAAAACTGGGACCACTTGAAATGGAACAATGCAAGAATGCCATCCAGGTAGGATAAACTATGGTCACCAAGGGACTTGGCCCACCGCCACATCTGGCCAAGATACTGGCAGTATCTAAAAACCTGGAAATCAGCAGCCCAAAAGGCCACCTCCCTCCTAAGGGTAAAGGACCCCACGTGGTGATCCTAACCCCCAACCATGGCCTGAAGTTGCAGGGTTTGCTCCGTGAGCACACTGACCTCGAGTGTGGAGGCCCTCCAACTCCAACCTCCAGAGAGATAACCGGGAGCAACGGGGCACCATGACAACTCGTGTGGTCATCATTTGACCTGGAGTTTCTCTCATAAAACAACAAGAGTGTGTCTCAAAAGAGTAGACTACTGCTTGCAGGACTTACTGCACCCGGAGGGGAGCTAATAGTCTTGGCGGGGGAACCGTATATCACGCTGTCACCATAGGAAAGCCTACAGACACCGTGATGATGGTGGCCAATAAGACCGGCTGGACTCCTGTTTACTTCAAAAGGCTGTTGACTCAGTGGCCATCATGGTCCTTCATCACCACTGACCCTGGACTGTCTGGGAGTTGAGCGGGCAGGGTCCTGACACCTGGTGCTGTTTTTACGTTAATTCAGGGGCCTAATTGAAGAAAGTGCAGACTACTGGTCAGAGCATCTAGGCTGGCAGAAACGGTCAGCCTAAGGTGGCCCAACAAATGTGGGGCGGGGTGAAACTGGACCTCACAGCGTCACTGCACATCTCCTTCCTGGACCCTTAAAGATCATTAGAATCTATAACACTTCCAATACTGGTGCTCAGGCGGACGAGCACGGAGGCAGGAGACCTGGGGACAATCAACGTCACCTGGAGACTGCTGGGAAGAAGTTCTGACCCTCGCCCACAAGTGTGAGGGCTCCTAACTCAGCACTGAGCAGTTACAGAAGAAAGGTCTGCACCCTCAGCACTCCAAGAATGAGGAAGGGGACAAAAGGCAGAAGAGAGGTTTGTCCCAGGCAAAGCCCCTTAAAAATCCCTGGGAGATAAAAATAGAATCTGGGCAATAAAATAAAGTCTAACCATTTTTATCCTTTGTGCTTTGTCTAATTTCATGTGCTCCTAGGGTCCCGCATACAGAGGTTCCACACCCGGCACTTCAGACCAGATTTCCTAGTGCAGAATGGCTGGGTCGACACATCAGCTCCTGGGGCCCAGTGCAGACTCTGCGATATAGAGCCTGAGCTGTAGCCAACAGGGCCCTCGAGAGTTCCACCGCTTCCCTCCCACTGACTCTGACAGGATCTCTACACAGCAGCCCAGCCCACAGCCCACAGGGTAGCACATGCTCTCACCTCTCCATTCTCTGATCAAAATATAAAGTTTCCTTTGCTTCTGAACCAAACTCAGTCTCAATCTGTTGGCTCCAGTGACACTGGGCAGGGGGACACTTGTTGGGGTACACTCTGGAGGATCAGTAACAGAAATTGAGAACATTGTAACTTTAATGAACAGATGTGTGAGCCATACTGTAATTAACAGAGAACAGTGTATAAGATGTTATACACTGTTAGAAATAAGATGTTTCTAACACTTCCATTTGATATTTCCATCACTTTCTTATAAGCAAGTTCAGTGAAAATGTTTGTCTTATGTGTCAGGTCAATATTAGAGAAACGAAGTGATTTCTTTCCAAGCATGTACATCTAATAATCTTGCTTAAAGCTTCAATCTTGTTTTAAATGCTTTTCCATTGAAAATGATACCTCTCTTTCAGCTTCCCCATTTCTGAGAAGTATAAAATCTTATAATTTATTATTACCAAAGGGGAAAGGGTGGGAGGAGGGATAAATTAACAGTTTGGGATTAACACATACACAATGCTATGTATAAAATCGATCATCAACAAGGAACTACTGTATAGCACAGGGAACTACACTCAATATTTTTCAATAACCTATAAAGGGAAATGATCTGAAAAAGAATAGATATTTTTATTGACATCATCTATCACTGACAGTTAAAATCGAACCTAAGGGAAGACGGTGGTGAGTGTTTCTGACCCTGAAGACTTCAATCATCTAAAGTTTGGACTCTGCCTGCTTCTCAAGGCCCTTAATGAACATATGTGTAGCCATAGCTTAAAAAATC
The DNA here is from genome assembly GCF_963924675.1 of Phocoena phocoena. Classification (NCBI taxonomy): domain Eukaryota; kingdom Metazoa; phylum Chordata; class Mammalia; order Artiodactyla; family Phocoenidae; genus Phocoena; species Phocoena phocoena. The sequence continues at coordinate 631,399 of NW_027077746.1, forward strand.
CCCCAGTTTGGGTTGCGGAGAGACACTGATTTTGAAAAAGCCCTGGTGTTCTCCTCACATGAATGGGACCCTTCCTACAGCTAAAACATGCCTGTCACACACAGAGGATGGTATACCGTCTGATCGGGAAGAGTTTGGAAAAGGAATCTCATCTCCTCATCACCTGGTGCTCGGGTTCACCCTTCCAGAGTCTTTACTAACAGTCTCCCCACTTGGAGATGTCAGCACTGTCAACATCCTGTTGTGCACAGTTTGGAATTTGTCCAGAGGATGAATCGGAAGGAGGAGGAACAATGAGAGACAAGTCCTAGGTGTTCAGACAGGCACATGTCACTCTAATTTCCAATCAGGAAGACGAATTAACCAAAGGCTAGGGTTGCCCATGGAAACAGAATAGGGCTTGAGGAAATCCCGCTGCTTTGTGGCCAGTTCCCATAAACACAAGTGGAAAAATGGAACTCAGGGGCACAAAATTCACGAAACTGCAGAGCTCAAAATATCTATCACTGAAAAATGTCTTGAGGAAAGTCAGAAAAAAGGACTTGTAAGCAACAGAGAATGGCAGGAAAGGGATTGGAAGAGGTAGAAAGGACTCGCCATTAAGCACAAGAAAAGGGGCTGAACATTGCCAACATTGCAGTTGGCCAAAAAGGGTGTATGCATCTTTTTCTGTATAAATTCAAGAAAAGGGCATACACATTTTTAGCCAACCAAACAGGTGGGCACTGGAAATCAATACTACAAAACACATCACTTTGCATCAGTCAGAAGAGCCGTCCTCATAAAGTGTAAACACCAGAAATGCAGGACAGGGCAAGGAGAAAAGGGAGCACTGTGAGGCTTATAGTGGAAATGTATGTTGCCAACGTTCACTCTGGATAAGTGTATTGTGTTTACTAAAGCATCTAAAAAATGAGCTACAGAGCACAGGGCACTTGCACTCATGGACGTATATCTTGGGAAAAACAAAAATGGGGAGGACACAGGCACGCCAAAGTTTACCGCCTCTCTGTTTAAAAGATCCTCGACTAGGATATAACATAAATGTCTCTGGAGGGAAAAAATGGATAGAGATGAGGTACTTAGGTAGAGTGGAATATTACTAAGCCCGGAAAATAATGAAATATTGCCATTTGTAACAACTCCAGAGGACTTAAGTATGATCATAAAAAGTCACAAAATACTAAAAGAAAAACACATAAGATATCACTAATACATGGAATATAAACTTGGCTACACATGCACTGAATTACAAAACAGAACAGGGTCTCAAATTAAGGAAACCAACTTATGCTTTCTTATGGAGAAAGGTGAGTTGGGGTGCTGCATAAAACCAGAGATTGAAATTAGCACAGATACCGTTCCAAAAGCCAAATATGTAATAGACAAGACCTACTCCTTGCTCAACGAAGTGGACTCAACACCACATATTCAACACTTAGGAATATACCTGACTGGTAACAACCTTAAAACCCATGGATTTATATGTCTCCATAAGAGAATCAAGCATGTGTACAGCGGCAAAAACGCAGCAGTGAAAATCCGATAAATCCCATAACCAAAATAAATTTTAAACACAAAACAAAATGACAGTGAAATAGACAAGAATTCTTAAATAATTCACTCAGGGCTTGTGATGCAACATGGATTTCCCACATCGACACCCAGAGCTGGTGAGACATAGGGCTGGACACTTCGGGCTGATAGCACTGGTGAGGATTGGTGAGCAAATGCAGACCGTTTGAAGTCATACTGCATGATACCCATTCCATGGGTCCCAACTCTCCAGGTTTAAGCGAATCTTCCGTCAGTTAAAACATACATGGGAAACACAGAGTATGGTCCACCATGTGATTGAGAAAAGTTTTTAAATGCATCTCAGTTTTTGTCCCCTGGTATTCAGGTTCACCATTCCAGACGCTTTATTAACACTCTCCCCAATTGGAGAGTCAGTGCCTTTAACCTACTCTTTGGCACAGTTTGCGATTTCTGCACAAGATGAACAGGAATAGGGAGAACCAAAGAGAGACTAGCTGTAGGTGTCTGCACAGGCAAATGGAATGCTCATTTCCCACAACGAAGAAGAATTAGCCAAAGGCTCAGCATGCCTGCCGGAACCAGATTAGGGCCTGAAGCAATCCGGTGGTTTTGCGGCCAGCTCACAAGAAAGCTAGCTGAAGAAAGGAGCTCAGGGGCACTGTAAATCACAAACTTACAGAGTTGTAAATGACAGCTATCTTCCAGAAATATATTGAAGTAAGCCTGCAAAGAGGACTTGAAAGCGGGGCAGAATTTCAGGAAAGTTATTTCAGGGGATAGACTGGTATTGCACTTAAAGCATAGGAAAAGAGGCAGATCGTCGACAATGATGCACTCGGCCAAATAGTGCGTATGCGTTTTTTCCTGAATATATTCAGGAAAAAACGTATACGCACTTTTTGGCCAACAAAGCAAGCCTATGAAGGAAATCTGCACTACAATGAAGTCTCACTGCCCCCCGGTCAAAAGGGCCATCTGAAAAAAGTGTAAAATCCAGAAAGGCAGGACAGGCCATGGAGAACAGGGAGCCTTGTTATGCTGATGGACGGGATGTAAATTGCCAACAGCTGCTCTGGAGACGTGTATGGTGTTTCCTGAAACACGTAAGAAACGAAGCAACACAGCCTATGGCACTTACAGTTATGGTCCTATAGCTTAGGGAAATTAAAATCAAAAACACACAGCCACCCCAAGGTTTGCGACGGCTCTGTTTACAAGAACCTCGTCTACGGTACAAGTTAAATATCCCAGAAAGCGAAAAATGGATAAAGAAGTTGTGGTATGTACGTAAAATGGAATATCACTGAGCAATGAAATCTATGTCATCAGGCCCGTAGCGGCATAGTGGCTGGATTCGGGTACGGTGATTCTACGTGAAATAAGTCACACAGAAAGAGAAACATCATTAGGTATGACTAATACACGGGATGTAAACTTGACTACACATGAACTGAATTACAATAGAGAACAGGGTCTCAAATTTAGAAATACAACTTGTGCTTGCTTATGGGGAAAGGTGAGTTGGGGTGCCGGATGAAACCAGAGATTTAAATTAGCACAGATAACGTTCCATAAGCCAAATTTCTAATACACAAGACCTACCCCTTGCTTAAAGAAATGGACTCAACACCACATATTCAACGCCTAGGAATATATCTGAATAGGAAGAAACTTAAAACCCATGGATTTATATGTCTCAGTAAGTGAATCAAATGTGTGTACAGACGGATAAACGCAGCAGTGAAAATCCGATAAATCCCAGTATCAAAATAAATTTCGAAAACAAAACACAATGACAGTGAAATAGAGAGCAATTCTTAAATAATTCAATCAGGGCTTGTGATGCAACCTGGATTTACCACATCTACACACAGAGCTGGGTGAAACATAAAGATGGATACTTCGGGATGATAGAATTGATGAGGTACAGTGAGCAAATGCAGACCTTTTGGTAATACTGCATGGTACCCATTCCATGGGTCCCAACTCTCCAGGTACAAGGGATTCTTCCTTCAGCTAAAACATGCATGGGAAACCCAGAGCATGGTGCATCGTGTGATTCAGAAACGTTTCTAAATGCATCTCAGTTTTCGTCCCCTGGTATTCGGGTTCACCATTCCAGACGCTTTACTAACTCTCTCCCCACTTGGAGAGTCAGTGCCTTTAACCCCCTGTTTGGCACAGCTTGCAATTAATGCGCAAGATGAACAGGTATAGGGAGAACCAATAAGAGACTAGCTGTAGGTGTCTGCACTGGTAAATGTAACGCTCATTTCCCACCAGGAAGAGGAATTAACCAAAGGCTCAGCGTGCGCTGCCATAAACACATTAGGCCTTGAAGCAATAATGGGATTTGTTGCCCAGCTCACAAGAAAGCGAGTTGAAGAAAGAGCTCAGGGGCACTGTAATTCACAAACCTGCAGAGTTATAAGTGACAGCTAACGTCCAAAAATATATTGAAGTAAACCTGCGAAGAGGACTTGAAAGCGGGGCAGAATTTCAGGGAAACGATTTCAGGGGGTAGACTGGAATTGCACTTAAAGCATAGGAAAAGAGGCAGAACGTCGACAATGATGCACTTGGCCAAAAAGGTCGTATGCGTTTTTTCCTGAATATATTCAGGAAAAAATGCATACGCCCTTTTTGGCCAACCAAGCAAGCCTGTAAAGGAAATCTGCACTACATTGAACTCTCACTACCCCCCGGTCAAAACGGCCATCTGAAAAAAGTGTAAAATCTAGAAAGGCAGGACAGGCCATGGAGAAGAGGGAGCATTGTTTTGCTGATGGGCGGGATGTAAATTGCCAACAGCCACTCTGGAGACGTGTATGGTGTTTCCTGAAACACGTAAGAAACGAAGAAACACAGCCTATGGCACTTACACTTATGGTCCTATAGCTTAGGGAAATTAAAATCAAAAACACACAGCCGCCCCAAAGTTTGGGACGGCTCTGTTTACAAGAACCTCGTCTACAAGTTCAATACAAGTACAAGTTCAATATCCCAGAAAGCGAAAAATGGATAAAGAATTTGTGGTACGTACGTACAATGGAATATCACTCAGCAATGAAATCTCTGACATCAGGCCCGAAGCGGCATACTGAGTGTCTTCAGGTACGGTGATACTACGTGAAATACGTCACAGAGAAAAAGAAACATCATAAGATATGACTAATACACGAGATGTAAACTTGATTACACATGAACTGAATTACAATAGAGAACAGGGTTTCAAATTTAGAAAAACAACTTTCGCTTGCTTATGGGGAAAGGTGAGTTAGGGTGCCGCATAAAACCAGAGATTGAAATTAGCACAGACTCCGGCCCATATACCAAATATATAATAGAAAAGACATACACTAACCTTTACCCGAAGCCTTAACCTAACCCGTTCCCTAATCCTAACCCATACGCTAACACTAACCCGTACCCTAACACGTACGCTCACACTAAACCGTTGTCGTACGGTAACCTGTCCCCTAAATCGACCTCATCCCCTAACCCTAACCCTAACCATAACCCGTACCCTAAAACCTACACTCACCCTAAACCGTTGCTGTACCCTAAACTGTCACCTAAATCTTCCTCGTCCCCTAACCCTAACCCTAAACATAACCCTAAACCTAACCCTTACCCGAAGTCTTATGCTAAACCGTCACCTAATCCTAAACCGTACGCTAACACTAACCCGTACCCTAACACGTACGCTCAACCTACACTGTTGTCGTATCCTAATCTGTATCCTAAACCGTCCCCGTCCCCTAAACCTAACCCTAACCCTAAACCTTACTCGAAGCCTTCCACTAACACGTCCCCAATCCTAACACGTATGCTAACACTATACCGTACCCTAACACGTACGCTCAACCTAAACCGTTCTCCTAAACTAACCTGTCCGCTAAACTGTCCCCGTTCCCTAACACTAACCCTAACCCTAACCCTAACACTAACCCCTACCCAAAGCCTTACACTTACCCGTCCCTTTATCCTAACCCGTAGGCTATCACTAACCCGTACACTAACATGTACGCTCACACTAAACCGTTGTCGTACCCTAACCTGTCCCCTAAACCGTCCCGTCCCCTAACCCTAACCTTAACCATAACCCTAACCCTTACCCGAAGCCTTAAACTAACCCGTCCCCTAATCCTAACCCGTACGCTAACACTAACATGTACCCAAACACGTACGCTCACCCTAAACCGTTGTCGTACACTAAACTGTCCCCTAAACGGTCCCCCTCCCATAACCCTAACCCTAGCCCTAACCCTAACGCTAACCCTAACCCAAACACTTACCTGAAGCCTTAAAGTAACCCATCCCATAATCCTAACTCGTACGCTAACACTAACCCATATCCTAACACGTACGCTCACCCTAAACCGTTGTCGTACCCTAACCTGTCCCCTAAACTGTCGCCGTCACCTAAACCTAACGCTTATCCTAACCCTTACCCGAAGGCTTAACCTAACCCGTCCCCTAATCCTATCCCGTACGCTAACAGTAACCTGTACCCAAACATGAACGCTCACCCTAAACCGTTGTCGTACCCTAACATGTCCCCTAAACCGTCCCCGTTCCCTAACCCTAACCCTAAATCTTACCCGAAGCCTTACCCTAACCCGTCTCCTAAACCTATCACGTACGCTAACACTAACCCATACCCTAACACGTACGCTCACCGTAAACCGTGGTCGTACCCTAACCTGTCCCCTAAACCGTCCCCGTCCACTAACCCTAACCCTAACCCTATCCCTACCCCTTACCTGAAGCCTTACCCTAACCCGTCCCCTAATACTAACCCGTACGCTAACACTAATCCATACCCTAACTTGTACGCTCACACTAAACTGTTGTCATACGCTAACCTGTACCCTACACCATCCCTGTCCCCTAACCCTAAACGTAACCCTAACCCTAACCCTTACCCGAAGCCTTACCCTAAGCCGTCCCCTAATCCTAACCCGTACACTAACACTAACACGTACCCGAACACGTATGCTCACCCTAAACCGTTTTCGTACCCTAACCTGTCACCTAAACCGTCCCCGTCCCCGTTCCCTAACCCTAACCCTAACCCTAAACCTAATCCTTACCCGAAGCCTTACACTAACCCGTCCCCTAAACCTAACCCGTACGCTAACACTAACCCGTACCCTAACACGTACGCTCACCCTAAAACGTTGTTGTACCCTAACCTGTCCCCTAAACCGTCCCCGTCCCCTAAACCTAACCCTAACCCTAACCCTAACACTTACCCGAAGCCTTACCCTAACCCGTCCCTTAATCCTAACCCGTACGCTAACACTAACCCATACCCTAACACGTACGCTCAGCCTAAATCGTAGTTGTAACTTAACGTGTCCCCTAAACCGTCCCCGTCCCCTAACCCTAACCCTAACCCTAACCCTAACCCTAACCCTTACCCGAAGCCTTACACTAACCCGTCCCCTAATCCTAACCCGTACACTAACACGAACCCGTACCCTAACACGTACGCTCACCCTAAACCGTTGTTGTACACTAACCTGTCCCCTAAACCGTCCCCGTCCCCTAACCCTAACCCTAACCCTAACACTAAACCTTACCCGAAACCTTACCCTAAACCGTCCCGTAATCCTAACCCTTACGATAACACTAAACCATACCCTAACATGTACGCTCACCCTAAACCATTGTCATACACTGACCTGTCCCCTAAATCGTCCCCGTCCCCGTCCCCTAACCCTAACCCTAACCCTAACTCTAACCCTTACCCGAAGCCTTACCCTAACCCGTCCCCTAATCCTAAACCGTACACTAACACTAACCCGTACCCTAACACGTACACTCTCCCTAAACCGTTGTCGTACCCTAACCTGTCCCCTAAACCGTCCCCGTCCCCTAACCCTAACCCTAACCCTAACCCTAACCCTAACCCTAACACTTATCCGAAGCCTTACCCTAACCCGTTCCCTAATCCTAAACCGTACGCTAACACTAAACCGTACCCTAACACGTACGCTCACCCTAAACCACTGTCGTACACTAACCTGTCCCCTAAACCGTCCCCGTACCCTAACACTAACCCTAACCCTAACCCTAACCCTAACCCTAAACCTTACCCGAAGCCTTACACTAACCCGTCCCATAATCCTAACCCGTACGCTAAAACTAACCCGTACCCTAACACGTATGCTCACCCTAAACATTTGTCGTACCCTAACCTGTCCCCTAAACCGTCCCGGTCCCCTAACCCTAACCCTAACCTTAACCCTAAACCTAACCCTTACCCGAAGCCTTACCATAACCCGTCCCTTAATCCTAACCCGTACGCTAACACTAATCCGTACCCTAACACGTACGCTCACCCTAAACCTTTGTCGTACCCTAACCTGTCCCCTAAACAGTCCCCGTCCCCTAATCCTAACCCTAAACCTAACCCTAACCCTAACCCTAACCCTTACCCGAAGCCTTACCCTAACCCGTCCCCTAATCCTAAACCGTACGCAAACTCTAACCCGTACCCTAACACGTACGCTCACGCTAAACCGTTGTCGTACACTAACCTGTACCCTAAAACGTCCCCGTCCCCTAACGCTGACCCTAAACATAAACCTAACCCTAACCCTTACCCGAAGCCTTACCCTAACCCGTCCCCTAATCCTAACATGTACGCTAACACTAAACCATACCCTAACACATACGCTCACCCTAAAACGTTGTCGTAACCTAACCAGTCCCCTAAACCGTCCCCGTCCCCTAACCCTAACCCTAACCCTAACCCTAACCCTTAACCGAAACCTTACACTAACCCGTCCCCTAATCCTAACCCGTACGCTAACACTAACACGTACCCTAACACGTACGCTCACCCTAAACCGTTGTCGTACACTAACCTGTCCCCTAAACCGTCCCCGTCCCCATCCCTTAACCCTAACCCTAACCCTAACCCTAACCCTTACCCGAAGCCTTACCCTAACCCGTCCCCTAATCCTAACCCGTACGCTAACACTAACCCGTACCCTAACACGTACGCTCACCCTAAAACGTTGTCGTACCCTAACCTGTTCCCTAAACCGTCCCCGTCCCCGTCCCCTAACCCTAACACTAACCCTTACCCGAAGCCTTACCCTAACCCGTCCCCTAATCCTAACCCGTACGCTAACACTAACCCGTACCCTAACACGTACGCTCACCATAAACCGTTCTCTTACCCTAGCCTGTCCCATAAACCGTCCCCATCCCCTAACCCTAACCCTAACCCTAAACCTAAACCTAACCCTTACCCGACGCCTTACCCTAACACGTCCCCTAATCCTAACCCGTACGCTAACACTAAACCGTACCCTAACAGATACGCACACCCTAAACTGTTGTCGTACTCTAACCTGTCCCCTAAACCGTTCCCGTCCCCGTCCCCGTCCCCTAACCCTAACCCGTACCCGAAGCCTTACCCTAACCCGTCCCCTAATCCTAACCCGTACGCTAACACTAACCCGTACCCTAACACGTACGCTCACCCTAAACCGTGTCGTACCCTAACCTGTCCCCTAAACTGTCCCCGTCCCCTAACCCTAACCCTAACCCTAACCCTAACCCTTACACGAAGCCTTACCCTAACCCTTCCCCTAATCCTAAACCATACGCTAACACTAACCCGTACCATAACACGTACGCTCACCCTAAACCGTTGTCGTACCCTAACCTGTCCCCTAAACAGTCCCCGTCACTTAACCCTAACCCTAACCCTAAACCTAACCCTTACTCGAAGCCTTACCCTAACCCGTCCCCTAATCCTAACGCGTACGCTAACACTAACCCGTACCCTAACACGTACGCTCACCCTAAACCGTTGTCGTACACTAACCTGTCCCCTAAACCGTCCCCGTAACCTAAACCTAAACCTAACCCTAACACTTACCCGAAGCCTTACCCTAACCCGTCCCCTAATCCTAACCTGTACGCTAACACTAACCGGTACCCTAACACGTACGCTCACCCTAAACCGTTGTGGTACCCTAAGCTGTCCCCTAAACCGTCCCCGTCCCCTAACCCTAACCCTAACCCTAACCGTAAACCTAACCCTTACCCGAAGCCTTACCCTAACCCGTCCCCTAATCCTAACCCGTACGCTAACACTAACATGTACCCTAACATGTACACTCACCCTAAACCGTTGTCGTACCCTAACCTACCCCTAAACCGTTCCGGTCCCCGTCCCCTACCCCTAACCCTAACCCTAACCCAAACCCTTACCCGAAGCCTTACACTAACCCTTCCCCTAATCCTAAACCGTACGCTAACACTAACCCGTACCCTAACACATACGCTCACCGTAAACAGTTGTGGTACACTAACCTGTCCCCTAAACAGTCCCCGTCCCCTAACCCTAACCCTAACCCTAAACCTTACCCGAAGCCTTACCCTAACCCGTCCCCTAATCCTAACCCGTAGGCTAACACTAAACCGTATCCTAACACGTACGCTCACCCTAAACCGTTGTCGTACACTAACCTGTCCCCTAAACCGTCCCCATCCCCTAAGCCTAACCCTAACCCTAACCCTAACCCTAACCCTTACCCGAAGCCTTACCCTAACCCGTCCCCTAATCCTAACCCGTACGCTACCACTAACCCGTACACTAACACGTACGCTCACCCGAAACCGTTGTCGTACCCTAACCTGTCCCCTAAACTGTCCCCGTCCCCTAACCCTAACCCTAACCCTAAACCTAAACCTAACTGTTACCCGAAGTCTTACCCTAACCCGTCCCGTAATCCTCACCCGTACGCTAAAACTAACCCATACCCTAACACCTATCCTCATCCTAAATCTTTGTCGTACACTAACCTGTCCCCTAAACCGTCCCCGTCCCCTAACACTAACCCTAACCCTAACCCTAACCCTAACCCTTACCCAAAGCCTTACCCAAACCCATCCCCTAATCCTAACCCGTAGGCTAACACTAACCAGTACCCTAACACGTACGCTCACCCTAAACCATTGTCGTACACTAACCTGTCCCCTAAACAGTCCCCGTCCCCATCCCCAACCCTAACCCTAAAAATAACCCTAACACTTACCCGAACCCTTACCCTAACCCGTCCCCTAATCCTAACCCGTACGCTAACACTGACCCGTACCCTAACACGTACGCTCACCCTAAACCGTTGTCGTACCCTAACCTGTCCCCTAAACAGTCCGCGTCCCCTAACCCTAACCCTAACACTAACCCTTACCCGAAGCCTTACCCTAACCCGTCCCCTAATCCTAACCCGTACGCTAACACTAACCCATACCCTAACACGTACGCTCACCATAAACCGTTGTCGTACACTAGCCTGTCCCCTAAACCGTCCCCGTCCCCTAACACTAACCCTAACCCTAACCCTAAACCTAACCCTTACCCGAAGCTTACCCTAACACGTCCCCTAATCCTAACCCGTACGCTAACACTAAACCGTACCCTAACAGATGCGCACACTCTAAACCGATGTCGTACCCTAACCTGTCCCCTAAACCGGCCCCGTCCCCGTCCCCTAAACCTAACCCTAACCCTAACCCTAACCCTTACCCGAAGCCTTACCCTAACCCGTCCTCTAATCCTAACCCGTACGCTAACACTAACCCTTACCCTAACACGTACGCTCACCCTAAACCGTGTCGTACCCTAACCTGTCCCCTAAACCGTCCCCGTCCCCTAACCCTAACCCTAACCGTAACCCTAAACCTTACCCGAAGCCTTACCCTAACCCGTCCCCTAATCCTAACCCGTACGCTAACACTAACCCGTACCCTAACACATACGCTCACCCTAAACCGTTGTCGTACCCTTACCTGTCCCCTAAACCGTCCCCGTCCCCTAAACCTAACCCTAACCCTAACCCTTACCCAAAGCCTTACCCTAACCCGTCCCCTAATCCTAACCCGTACGCTAACACTAAACCGTACCCTAACACGTACGCTCACCCTAAACCGTTGTCGTACACTAAGCTGTCCCCTAAACCGTCCCCGTCCCCGTCCCCTAACCCTAACCCTAAGCGTAACCCTAACCCTTACCCGAAGCCTTACCCTAACCCGTCCACTAATCCTAACCCGTACGCTAACACTAACACATACCCTAACACGTACACTCACCCAAAACCGTTGTCGTACCCTAACCTACCCCTAAACCGTTCCCGTCCCCGTCCCCTACCCCTAACCCTAACGCTAACCCTAACCCTTACCCGAAGCCTTACACTAACCCTTCCCCTAATCCTAACCCGTACGCTAACACAAACCCGTACCCTAAAACGTACGCTCAACCTAAACTGTTGTCGTACCCTAACCTGTACCCTAAACGGTCCCCGTCCCCTAACCCTAACACTAATCCTAACCCTAACCCTTACCCGAAGCCTTACCCTAACCCGTCACCTAATCCTAAACCGTAGGCTAACACTAACCCGTACCCTAACACGTACGCTCACCCTAAACCGTTGTCGTACCCTAACCTGTCCCCTAAACCGTCCCCGTCCCCTAACCCTAACCCTAACCCTAACCCTAACCCTAATCCTTACCCGGAGCCTTACCCTAACCCGTCCCCTAATCCTAACCCGTACGCTAACACTAACCCGTACCCTAACACGTACGCTCACCCTAAACCGTTGTCGTAGCCTAACCTGTCCCCTAAACCGTCCCCGTCCCCTAACCCTAACCCTAACCCTAACCCTAAACCTTACCCGAAGCCTTACCCTAACCCACCCCCTAATCCTAACCCGAACGCTAACAATAACCCGTACCCTAACACGTACGCTCACCCAAACCGTTGTCGTACCCTAACCTGTCCCCTAAACCGTCCCCGTCCCCTAATCCTAACCCTAACCCTAAACCTAACCCTAAACCTAACCCTTACCCGAAGCCTTACCCTAACCCGTCCCCTAATCCTAACCCGTACGCAAACTCAAACCCGTACCCTAACACGTACGCTCACGCTAAACCGTTGTCGTACCCTAACCTGTCCCCTAAAACGTCCCCGTCCCCTAAAGCTAACCCTAAACATAAACCTAACCCTAACCCTTACCCGAAGCCTTACCCTAACCCGTCCCCTAATCTTAACATGTACGCTAACACTAACCCATACCCTAACACGTACGCTCACCCTAAAACGTTGTCGTACCCTAATCAGTCCCCTAAACCGTCCCCGTCCGCTAACCCTAACCGTAACCCTAATCCTAACCCTTACCCGAAGCCTTACCCTAACCCGTCCCCTAATCGTAACCCGTACGCTAACACTAACACGTACCCTAACACGTACGCTCACCCTAAACCGTTGTCGTACACTAACATGTCCCCTAAACCGTCCCCGTCCCCATCCCCTAACCCTAACCCTAACCCTAACCGTAACCCTTACCCGAAGCCTTACCCTAACCCGTCCCCTAATCCTAACCCGTACGCTAACACTAACCCGTACCCTAACACGTACGCTCACCCTAAACCGTTGTCGTACCCTAATCTGTCCCCTAAACCGTCCCCGTCCCCGTCCCCTAACCCTAACACTAACCCTTACCCGAAGCCTTACCCTAACCCGTCCCCTAATCCTAACCTGTATGCTAACACTAACCCGTACCCTAACACGTACGCTCACCATAAACCGTTTTCTTACCCTAGCCTGTCCCCTAAACCGTCCCCATCCCCTAACCCTAACCCTAACCCTAACCCTAAACCTAACCCTTACCGAAGCCTTACCTTAACACGTCCCCTAATCCTAACCCGTACGCTAACACTAAACCGTACCCTAACAGATACGCACACCCTAAACCGTTGTCGTACCCTAACCTGTCCCCTAAACCGTCCCCGTCCCCGTCCCCGTCCCCTAACCCTAACCCTAACCCGTACCCGAAGCCTTACCCTAACCCGTCCTCTAATCCTAACCCGTACGCTAACACTAACCCGTACCCTAACACGTACGCTCACGCTAAACCGTGTCGTACACTAACCTGTCCCCTAAAAAGTCCCCGTCCCCTAACCCTAACCCTAACCCTTACACGAAGCCTTACCCTAACCCTTCCCCTAATCCTAAACCATACGCTAACACTAACCCGTACCCTAACACGTACGCTCACCCTAAACCGTTGTCGTACCCTAACCTGTCCCCTAAACTGTCCCCGTCCCCTAACCCTAACCCTAACCCTAAACCTAAACCTAACTCTTACCGGAAGCCTTACCCTAATCCGTCCCGTAATCCTAACCCGTACGCTAACACTAACCCGTACCCTAACACGTACGCTCATCCTAAATCTTTGTCGTACACTAACCTGTCCCCTAAACCGTCCCCGTCCCCTAACCCTAACCCTAACCCTAACCCTTACCCAAAGCCTTACCCAAACCCGTCCCCTAATCCTAACCCGTAGGCTAACACTAACCATTACCCTAACACGTACGCTCACACTAAACCGTTGTCGTACACTAACCTGTCCACTAAACCGTCCCCGTCCCCATCCCCAACCCTAACCCTAACCCTAACCCTAACACTTACCCGAAGCCTTACCCTAAGCCGTCCCCTAATCCTAACCCGTACGCTAACACTGACCCGTACCCTAACACGTACGCTCACCCTAAACCGTTGTCGTACCCTAACCTGTCCCCTAAACCGTCCGCGTCCCCTAACCCTAACCCTAACACTAACCCTTACCCGAAGCCTTACCCTAACCCGTCACCTAATCCTAACCCGTACGCTAACACTAACCCGTACCCTAACACGTACGCTCACCATAAACCGTTGTCGTACCCTAGCCTGTCCCCTAAACCGTCCCCGTCCCCTAACACTAACCCTAACCCTAACCGTAACCCTAACCCTTACCCGAAGCCTTACCCTAACCTATCCCGTAATCCTAACCCGTACGCTAACACTAACCCGTACCCTAACACGTACGCTCACCCTAAACCGTTGTCGTACCCTAACCTGTCCCGTAAACCGTCCCCGTCCCCTAACCCTAACCCTAACCCTAACCCTAACCCTACACCTAACCCTTACCCGAAGCCTTACCCTAACCCGTCCCCTAATCCTAACCCGTACGCTAACTCTAACCCGTACCCTAACACGTACGCTCAGGCTAAACCGTTGTTGTACCATAACCTGTCCCCTAAAACGTCCCCGTCCCCTAACCCTAACCCTAAACATAAACCTAACCCTAACCCTTACCCGAAGCCTTACCCTAACCCGTCCCCTAATCCTAACCTGTACGCTAACACTAACCCGTACCCTAACACGTACGCTCACCCTAAAATGTTGTCGTACCCTAACCAGTCCCCTAAACCGTCCCCGTCCCCTAACCCTAACCCTAACCCTAACCCTAACCCTTACCCAAAGCCTTACCCTAACCCGTCCCCTAATCCTAACCCGTACGCTAACACTAACCCGTACCCAAACACGTACGCTCACCCTAAACCGTTGTCGTACCCTAACCTGTCCCCTAAACCGTCCCCGTCCCCTAACCCTAACCCTAACCCTAACCCTTACCCTTACCCGAAGCCTTACCCTAACCAGTCCCCTAATCGTAACCCGTTCGCTAACACTAACACGTACCCTAACACGTACGCTCACCCTAAACTGTTGTCATACACTAACCTGTCCCCTAAACCGTCCCCGTCCCCATCCCCTAACCCTAACCCTAACCCTAACCCTAACCCTTACCCGAAGCCTTACCCTAACCCGTCCCCTAAACCTAAACCGTACGCTAACACTAACACGTACCCTAACACGTACGCTCTCCCTAAACCGTTGTCGTACACCAACCTGTCCCCTAAACCGTCCCCGTCCCCTAACCCTAACCCTAACCCTAACCCTAAACCTAACCCTTACCCGAAGCCTTAACCTAACACCTCCCCTAATCCTAACCCGTACGCTAACACTAAACCGTACCCTAACAGATACGCACACCCTAAACCGTTGTCGTACCCTAACCTGTCCCCTAAACCGTCCCCGTCCCCGTCCCCGTCCCCGTCCCCTAACCCTAACCCTAACCCTTACCCGAAGCCTTACCCTAACCCGTCCTCTAATCCTAACCCGTACGCTAACACTAACCCGTACCCTAATACGTACGCTCAGCCTAAACCGTTGTCGTACCCTAACATGTCCCCTAAACCGTCCCCGTCCCCTAACCCTAACCCTAACCCTAACCCTAACCCTTACCCGAAGCCTTACCCTAACCCGTCCCCTAATCCTAACCCGTACGCTAACACTAACCCGTACCCTAACACGTACGCTCACCCTAAACCGTTGTCGTACACTAACCTGTCCCCTAAACCGTCACCGTCCCCTAACCCTAACCCTAACCCTAACCCTAACCCTAACCCGAACCCTTACCCGAAGCCTTACGCTAAACCGTCCCATAATCCTAACCCGTACGCTAACACTAACCCGTACCCTAACACGTACACTAACCCTAAACTTTTGTCGTACCCTAACCTGTCCGCTAAACCGTCCCCGTCCCCTAACCCTAACACTAACCGTAACCCTAACACTTACCCGAAGCCTTACCCTAACCCGTACCTTAATCCTAACCCATACGCTAACACTAACCCCTACCCTAACACGTACGCTCACCCTGAACCGTTGTCATACCCAAACCTCTCCCCTAGAACATCCCCGTCCCCGAACCCTAACCCTAACCCTAAACCTAACCCTAACCCTTACCCGAAGCCTTACCCTAACCCGTCCCCTTATCCTAACCCGTACGCTAACAGTAACCCGTACCATAACATGTACGCTCACCCTAAACCATTGTCGTACCCTAACCTGTCCCCTAAACCGTCCCCGTCCCCTAACCCTAACCCTAAACCTAAACCTTACCCGAAGCCTTACACTAACCCGGCCCCTAATCCTAACCCGTTCGCTAACACTAACCCGTACCCTAACATGTACGCTCACCCTAAACAGTTGTTGTACCCTAACCTGTCCCCTAAACCGTCCCCGTCCCCTAACCCTAACCCTAACCCTAACCCTTACCCGAAGCCTTACCCTAACCTGTCCCCTAATCCTAAACCGTACACTAACCCTAACCCGTAGCCTAACACGTACGCTCACCATAAACCGTTGTCGTACGCTAACCTGTCCCCTAAACCGTCCCCGTCCCCTAAACTTAATCCTAACCCTAACCCTAACCCTTACCGAAGCCTTACCCTAACCCGTCCCCTAATCCTAACCCGTACGCTAACACTAAACCATACCCTAACACATACACACACCCTAAACCGTTGTTGTACACTAAACTGTCCCCTAAACCGTCCCCGTCTCCTAACCCTAACCCTAACCCTAACCCTAACCCTAACACTTACTCGAAGCCTTACACTAACACGTCCTCTAATCCTAACCCGTACGCTAACACTAACCCGTACCCTAACACGTACGCTCACCCTAAACCGTTGTCGTACCCTAACCTGTCCCCTAAACCGTCCCCGTCCCCTAACCCTAACCCTAACCCTTACCCTAACCCTGACCCGAAGCCTTACCCTAACCCGTCCCCAAATCCTAACCCGTACGCTAACACTAACCCGTACCCTAACACGTACGCTCACCCTAAACTGCTGTCGTACACTAACCTGTCCCCTAAACCGTCACCGTCCCCTCACCCTAACCCTAACCCTAACCCTAATCCTAACCCGAACCCTTACCCGAAGCGTTACCCTAAACCGTCCCCTAATCCTAACCCGTACGCTAAAACTAACCCGTACCCTAACACGTACGCTTACCCTAAAAGTTGGTCGTACCCTAACCTGTCCCCTAAACTGTCCCCATCCCCTAACCCTAACACTAATCCTAACCCTAACCCTTACCCGAAGCCTTACCCTAACCAGTCCCCTAAACCTAACCCGTACGCTAACACTAACCTGTACCCTAACACGTACGCTCCCCCTAAACCGTTGTCATACCCTAACCTGTCCCTTAAACCATCCCCGTCGCCTAACCCTAACCCTAACCCTAAACCTAACCCTAAAACTTACCCGAAGCCTTACCCTAACCCGTCCCCTAATCCTAACCCGTACGCAAACTCTAACCCGTACCCTAACACGTACGCTCACGCTAAACCGTTGTCGTACCCTAACCTGTCCCCTAAAACGTCCCCGTCCCCTAACGCTAACCCTAAACATAAACCTAACCCTAACCCTTACCCGAAGCCTTACCCTAACCCGTCCCCTAATCCTAACATGTACGCTAACACTAACCCATACCCTAACACGTACGCTCACCCTAAAACGTAGTCGTACCCTTACCTGTCCCCTAAACCGTCCCCGTTCCCTAACCCTAACCCTAACCCTAACCTTAACCCTAACACTTATCCGAAGCCTTACCCTAACCCGTCCCCTAATCCTAACTCATACGCTAACACTAACCCGTACCCTAACACGTACGCTCACCCTAAACCGTTGTCGTACTCTAACCTGTCCCCTAAACCGTCCCCGTCCCCTAACCCTAACCCTAACCCTAACACTAACCCTAACCCTAACCCTTACCCGAAGCCTTACCCTAACACGTCCCGTAATCCTAACCCGTACGCTACCACTAACCCGTACCCTAACACGTACGCTCACCCTAAATCTTTGTCGTACCCTAACCTGTCCCCTAAACCGTCCCCGTCCCCTAACCCTAAACCTAACCCTAACCCTAAACCTAACCCTTACTCGAAGCCTTACCCTAACCCATCCCCTAATCCTAACCCGAACGCTAACAATAACCCGTACCCTAACACGTACGCTCACCCAAACCGTTTTCGTACCCTAACCTGTCCCCTAAACCGTCCCTGTCCCCTAATCCTAACCCTAACCCTAAACCTAACCCTAAACCTAACCCTTACCCGAAGCCTTACCCTAACCCGTCCCCTAATCCTAACCCGTACGCAAACTCTAACCCGTACCCTAACACGTACGCTCACGCTAAACCGTTGTCGTACCCTAACCTGTCCCCTAAAACGTCCCCGTCCCCTAACGCTAACCCTAAACATAAACCTAACCCTAACCCTTACCCGAAGCCTTACCCTAACCCATCCCCTAATCCTAACATGTACGCTAACACTAACCCATACCCTAACACGTACGCTCACCCTAAAACGTTGTCGTACACTAACCAGTCCCCTAAACCGTCCCCGTCCCCTAACCCTAACCCTAACCCTAACCCTAACCCTTAACCGAAGCCTTACCCTAACCCGTCCCCTAATCCTAACCCGTACGCTAACACTAACCCGTACCCGAAAAAGTACGCTCACCCTAAACTGTTGTCGTACCCTAACCTGTCCCCTAAACCGTCCCCATCCCCTAACCCTAACCCTAACCCTAACACTAACCCTAACCTTAACCCTTACCCGAAGCCTTACCCTAACCCGTCCCCTAATCGTAACCCGTACGCTAACAGTAACACGTACCCTAACACGTACGCTCACCCTAAACCGTTGTCGTACACTAACCTGTCCCCTAAACCGTCCCCGTCCCCATCCCCTAACCCTAACCCTAACCCTAACCCTAACCCTTACCCGAAGCCTTACCCTAACCCGTCCCCTAATCCTAACCCGTACGCTAACACTAACCCGTACCCTAACACGTACGCTCACCCTAAACCGTTGTCGTACCCTAACCTGTCCCCTAAACCGTCGCCGTCCCCGTCCCCTAACCCTAACACTAACCCTTACCCGAAGCCTTACCCTAACCCGTCCCCTAATCCTAACCCGTACGCTAACACTAACCCGTACCCTATCACGTACGCTCACCATAAACCGTTGTCTTACCCTAGCCTGTCCCCTAAACCGTCCCCATCCCCTAACCCTAACCCTAACCATAACACTAAACCTAACCCTTACCCGAAGCCTTACCCTAACACGTCCCCTAATCCTAACCCGTACACTAACACTAAACCGTACCCTAACAGATACGCACACCCTAAACCGTTGTCGTACCCTAACCTGTCCCCTAAACCGTCCCCGTCCCCTAACCCTAACCCTAACCCTAACCCTAACCCGTACCCGAAGCCTTACCCTAACCCGGCCTCTAATCCTAACCCGTACGCTAACACTAACCCGTACCCTAACACGTACGCTCACCCTAAACCGTGTCGTACACTAACCTGTCCCCTAAACCGTCCCCGTCCCCTAACCCTAACCCTAACCCTAACCCTTACACGAAGCCTTACCCTAACCCTTCCCCTAATCCTAAACCATACACTAACACTAACCCGTACCCTAACACGTACGCTCACCCTAAACCGTTGTCGTACCCTAACCTGTCCCCTAAATCGTCCCCGTTCCCTAACCCTAACCCTAAACCTAAACCTAACGCTTACTCGAAGCCTTACCTTACCCGTCCCCTAATCCTAAAGCGTAGGCTAACACTAACCCGTACCCTAACACGTACGCTCACCCTAAACCGTTGTCGTACCCTAACCTGTCCCCTAAATCGTCCCCGTTCCCTAACCCTAACCCTAAACCTAACCCTAACCCTTACCCGAAGCCTTACCCTAACCCGTCCCCTAATCCTAACCTGTACGCTAACACTAACCCGTACCCTAACACGTACGCTCACCCTAAATCGTTGTCGTACCCTAAGCTGTCCCCTAAACCGTCCCCGTCCCCTAACCCTAACCCTAACCCTAACCGTAACCCTAACCCTTACCCGAAGCCTTATCCTAACCCGTCCCCTAATCCTAACCCGTACGCTAACACAAACACATACCCTAACACGTACACTCACCCTAAACCGTTGTCGTACCCTAACCTACCCCTAAACCGTTCTGGTCCCCGTCCCCTACCCCTAACCCTAACCCTAACCCAAACCCTTACCCGAAGCCTTACACTAACCCTTCCCCTAATCCTAACCGGTACGCTAACACTAACGCGTACCCTAACACATACGCTCACCGTAAACAGTTGTCGTACACTAACATGTCCCCTAAACAGTCCCCGTCCCCTAACCCTATCCCTAACCCTAAACCTTACCCGAAGCCTTACACTAAACCGTCCCCTAATCCTAACCCGTAGGCTAACACTAAACCGTACCCTAACACGTACGCTCACCCTAAACCGTTGTCGTACCCTAACCTGTCCCCTAAACCGTCCCCGTCCCCTAACACTAACCCTAACCCTAACCCTAACCCTAACCCTTACCCGAAGCCTTACCCTAACCCGTCCCCTAATCCTAAACCGTACGCTACCACTAAACCGTACACTAACACGTACGCTCACCCTAAACCGTTGTCGTACCCTAACCTGTCCCCTAAACTGTCCCCGTCCCCGTCCCCTAACCCTAACCCTAACCCTAAACCTAACTCTTACCCGAAGCCTTACCCTAACCCGTCCCGTAATCCTAACCCGTACGCTAACACTAACCCGTACCCTAACACGTACGCTCATCCTAAATCTTTGTCGTACACTAACCTGTCCCCTAAACCGTCCCCGTCCCCTAACCCTAACCCTAACCCTAACCCTAACCCTAACCCTTACCCAAAGCCTTACCCAAACCCGTCCCCTAATCCTAACACGTAGGCTAACACTAACTAGTACCCTAACACGTACGCTCAACCTAAACCGTTGTCGTACACTTACCTGTCCCCTAAACCGTCCCCGTCCCCATCCCCAGCCCTAACCCTAACCCTAACCCTAACACTTACCCGAAGCCTTACCCTAACCCGTCCCCTAATCCTAACCCGTACGCTAACACTAACCCGTACCCTAACACGTACGCTCACCCTAAACCGTTGTCGTACCCTAACCTGTCCCCTAAACCGTCCGCGTCCCCTAACCCTAACCCTAACACTAACCCTAACCCTAACCCTAACCTGTCCCCTAAAACGTCCCCGTCCCCTAACCCTAACCCTAACCCTAACCCTAAGCCTTACCCGAAGGCTTACCCTAACCCGTCCCCTTATCCTAACCCGTACGCTAACACTAACCCGTACCCGAACACGTACGCTCACCCTAAACCGTTGTCGTACCCTAACCTGTCCCCTAAACCGATCCCGTACCCTAACCCTAAACCTAATCCTAACCCTTACCCGAAGCCTTACCTTAACCTGTCCCATAAACTTAACCCGTACGCTAACACTAACCCGTACCCTAATACGTACGCTCACCCTAAACCGTTGTCGTACTCTAACCTGTCCCCTAAACCGTCCCTGTCCCCTAACCCAACCCCTAACCCTAACCCTAACCCTAACCCTTACCCGAAGCCTTCCCCTATCCCGTCCCCTAATCCTAAACCGTACGCTAACACTAAACCGTACCCTAACACGTACGCTCACCCTAAACCGTTGTTTTAACCTAACCTTGCCCCTAAACTGTCCCCGTCCCCTAACCCTAACCCTAACCCTAACCCTAACCCTAACACTTACCCGAAGCCTTACACTAACCCGTCCCCTAATCCTAACGCGTACGCTGACACTAACCCGTACCCTAACACGTACACTTACTCTAAACAGTTGTCGTACCCTAACCTGTCCCCTAAACCGTCCTGGTCCCCTAACCCTAACCCTAACCCTAACCCTAAACCTAAACCTTACCAGAATCCTTACCCTATCCCGTCCCCTAATCCTAACACGTACGCTAACACTAACCCGTACCTTAACACGCACGCTCAACCTAAATTTTGTCGTACACTAACCTGTCCCCTAAACCGTACCCGTCCCCTAACCCTAACCCTAACCCAAACCCTAACCCTAACCCTTACCCGAAGCCTTACCCTAACCCAACCTCTAATCCTAACCCGTACGCTAACACTAACCCGTACCCTAATACGTACGATCAACTTAAACCGTTGTTGTACCCTAACCTGTCCCCTAAACCGTCCCCGTAACATAACCCTAACCCTAACCGTATCCCTAAACCTAACCCTTACCCAAAGTCTTACACTAACCCGTCCCCTAATCCTAACCCGTACCCTAACACTAACCCGTACCCTAACACGTACGCTCACCCTAAACCATTGTCGTACCCTAACATGTCCCCTAAACTGTCCCCGTCCCCTAACCCTAACCCTAATCCTAACCCTAACACTTACTCGAAGCCTTACCCTAACCCGTCCCCTAATCCTAACCCATACGCTAACACTAACCCGTACCGTAACACGTACACTCACCCTAAACCGTTGTCGTACCCTAACCTGTCCCCTAAACCATCCCCGTCCCCTAACCCTAACCCTAACACTAACCCTAACCCTAAACCTAACCCTTACCCAATGTCTTACACTAACCCGTCACCTAATCCTAACCCGTACGCTAACACTAATCCATACCCTTACACGTACGCTCACCCAAAATCTTTGTCGTACCCTAATCTGTCCCCTAAACCGTCTCCGTCCACTAACCCTAACCCTAACCCTAACCCTAACCCTAACCCTAACCCTAACCCTTACCCGAAGCCTTACCCTAACCCGTCCCCTAATCCTAAACCGTATGCTAACACTAACCCATACCCTAACACGTATGCTCACCCTAAACAGTTGTCGTACCCTAACCTGTCCCCTAAACCGTCCCGGTCCCCTAACCCTAACCCTAACCCTTACCCTAAACCTAACCCTTACCCGAAGCCTTACACTAACCCGTCCCCTAATCCTCACCCGTACGCTAACACTAATCCGTACCCTAACACATACGCTCACCCTAAACAGTTGTCGAACGCTAACCTGTCCCCAAAACCGTCCCCGTCCCCTAACCCTAACCCTAACCCTAACCCTAACCCTTACCCGAAGCCTTACACTAACCCGTCCCTTAATCCTAACCCGTACGCTAACATTAACCCGTACCCTAACACGTACGCTCAACCTAAACCGATGTCGAACCCTAACCTGTCCCCTAAACTGTCCCCGTCCCCGTCCCCTAACCCTAACCCTAACCGTAAACTTTACCCGAAGCCTTAACCTAACCCGCCCACAATCCTAACCCGTATGCTAACACTAACCCGTACCCTAACACGTACGCTCACCCTAAACCGTTTTCGTACCATAATCAGTCCCCTAAACCGTCACCGTCCCCGTCCCCTAACCCTAACCCTAACCCTTACCCGAAGCCTTACCCTAACCCGTCCCTTAATCCTAACCTGTACGCTAAAACTAATCCGTACCCTAACACGTACGCTCACCCTAAACAGTTGTCGAACGCTAACCTGTCCCCTAAACCGTCCCCGTCCCCTAACCCTAACCCTAACCCTAACCCTAAACCTTACCCGAAGCCATTCCACTAACCCGTCCCATAATCCTAACCGTACGCTAACACTAACCCGTACCCTAACACGTATGCTCACCCTAAACAGTTGTCGTACACTAACCTGTCCCCTAAACCGTCCCGGTCCTAACCTTAACCCTAAACCTAACCCTAACCTTAACCTTAACCCTAAACCTAATCCTTACCCGAAGCCTTACCCTAACCCGTCACTTAATCCTAACCTGAACGCTAACACTAATCCATACCCTAACACGTACGCTCACCCTAAACTTTGTCGTACCCTAACCTGTCCCCTAAACTGTCCCCGTCCCCTAACCCTAACCCTAACCCTAACCCTAACACTTACCCGAAGCCTTACACTAACCCGTCCCCTAATCCTAACGCGTACGCTGACACTGACCCGTACACTAACACGTACGCTTACTCTAAACAGTTGTCGTATCCTAACCTGTCCCCTAAACCGTCCTGGTCTCCTAACCCTAACCCTAACCCTAACCCTAAACCTAAACCTTACCAGAATCCTTACCCTAACCCGTCCCCTAATCCTAACACGTACGCTAACACTAACCCGTACCTTAACACGCACGCTCAACCTAAATTTTGTCGTACACTAACCTGTCCCCTAAACCGTACCCGTCCCCTAACCCTAACCCTAACCCAAACCCTAACCCTAACCCTTACCCGAAGCCTTACCCTAACCCAACCTCTAATCCTAACCCGTACGCTAACACTAACCCGTACCCTAATACGTACGATCAACTTAAACCGTTGTTGTACCCTAACCTGTCCCCTAAACCGTCCCCGTAACATAACCCTAACCCTAACCGTATCCCTAAATCTAACCCTTACCCAAAGTCTTACACTAACCCGTCCCCTAATCCTAACCCGTACCCTAACACTAACCCGTACCCTAACACGTACGCTCACCCTAAACCATTGTCGTACCCTAACATGTCCCCTAAACTGTCCCCGTCCCCTAACCCTAACCCTAATCCTAACCCTAACCCTTACTCGAAGCCTTACCCTAACCCGTCCCCTAATCCTAACCCATACGCTAACACTAACCCGTACCGTAACACGTACACTCACCCTAAACCGTTGTCGTACCCTAACCTGTCCCCTAAACCATCCCCGTCCCCTAACCCTAACCCTAACACTAACCCTAACCCTAAACCTAACCCTTACCCAAAGTCTTACACTAACCCGTCACCTAATCCTAACCCGTACGCTAACACTAATCCGTACCCTTACACGTACGCTAACCCAAAATCTTTGTCGTACCCTAATCTGTCCCCTAAACCGTCTCCGTCCACTAACCCTAACCCTAACCCTAACCCTAACCCTAACCCTAACCCTAACCCTTACCCGAAGCCTTACCCTAACCCGTCCCCTAATCCTAAACCGTATGCTAACACTAACCCATACCCTAACACGTATGCTCACCCTAAACAGTTGTCGTACCCTAACCTGTCCCCTAAACCGTCCCGGTCCCCTAACCCTAACCCTAACCCTTACCCTAAACCTAACCCTTACCCGAAGCCTTACACTAACCCGTCCCCTAATCCTAACCCGTACGCTAACACTATTCCGTACCCTAACACATACGCTCACCCTAAACAGTTGTCGAATGCTAACCTGTCCCCAAAACCGTCCCCGTCCCCTAACCCTAACCCTAACCCTAACCCTAACCCTTACCCGAAGCCTTACACTAACCCGTCCCTTAATCCTAACCCGTACGCTAACACTAACCCGTACCCTAACACGTACGCTCAACCTAAACCGATGTCGAACCCTAACCTGTCCCCTAAACCGTCCCCGTCCCCGTCCCCTAACCCTAACCCTAACCGTAAACTTTACCCGAAGCCTTACCCTAACCCGCCCACAATCCTAACCCGTATGCTAACACTAACCCGTACCCTAACACGTACGCTCACCCTAAACCGTTTTCGTACCATAATCAGTCCCCTAAACCGTCACCGTCCCCGTCCCCTAACCCTAACCCTAACCCTTACCCGAAGCCTTACCCTAACCCGTCCCTTAATCCTAACCTGTACGCTAAAACTAATCCATACCCTAACACGTACGCTCACCCTAAACAGATGTCGAACGCTAACCTGTCCCCTAAACCGTCCCCGTCCCCTAACCCTAACCCTAACCCTAACCCTAAACCTTACCCGAAGCCATTCCACTAACCCGTCCCATAATCCTAACCGTACGCTAACACTAACCCGTACCCTAACACGTATGCTCACCCTAAACAGTTGTCGTACACTAACCTGTCCCCTAAACCGTCCCGGTCCTAACCTTAACCCTAAACCTAACCCTAACCTTAACCTTAACCCTAAACCTAATCCTTACCCGAAGCCTTACCCTAACCCGTCCCTTAATCCTAACCTGAACGCTAACACTAATCCATACCCTAACACGTACGCTCACCCTAAACTTTGTCGTACCCTAACCTGTCCCCTAAACTGTCCCCGTCCCCTAACCCTAACCCTAACCCTAACCCTAACACTTACCCGAAGCCTTACACTAACCCGTCCCCTAATCCTAACGCGTACGCTGACACTAACCCGTACACTAACACGTACGCTTACTCTAAACAGTTGTCGTATCCTAACCTGTCCCCTAAACCGTCCTGGTCTCCTAACCCTAACCCTAACCCTAACCCTAAACCTAAACCTTACCAGAATCCTTACCCTAACCCGTCCCCTAATCCTAACACGTACGCTAACACTAACCCGTACATTAACACGCACGCTCAACCTAAATTTTGTCGTACACTAACCTGTCCCCTAAACCGTACCCGTCCCCTAACCCTAACCCTAACCCAAACCCTAACCCTAACCCTTACCCGAAGCCTTACCCTAACCCAACCTCTAATCCTAACCCGTACGCTAACACTAACCCGTACCCTAATACGTACGATCAACTTAAACCGTTGTTGTACCCTAACCTGTCCCCTAAACCGTCCCCGTAACATAACCCTAACCCTAACCGTATCCCTAAACCTAACCCTTACCCAAAGTCTTACACTAACCCGTCCCCTAATCCTAACCCGTACCCTAACACTAACCCGTACCCTAACACGTACGCTCACCCTAAACCATTGTCGTACCCTAACATGTCCCCTAAACTGTCCCCGTCCCCTAACCCTAACCCTAATCCTAACCCTAACCCTTACTCGAAGCCTTACCCTAACCCGTCCCCTAATCCTAACCCATACGCTAACACTAACCCGTACCGTAACACGTACACTCACCCTAAACCGTTGTCGTACCCTAACCTGTCCCCTAAACCATCCCCGTCCCCTAACCCTAACCCTAACACTAACCCTAACCCTAAACCTAACCCTTACCCAAAGTCTTACACTAACCCGTCACCTAATCCTAACCCGTACGCTAACACTAATCCGTACCCTTACACGTACGCTAACCCAAAATCTTTGTCGTACCCTAATCTGTCCCCTAAACCGTCTCCGTCCACTAACCCTAACCCTAACCCTAACCCTAACCCTAACCCTAACCCTAACACTTACCCGAAGCCTTACCCTAACCCGTCCCCTAATCCTAAACCGTATGCTAACACTAACCCATACCCTAACACGTATGCTCACCCTAAACAGTTGTCGTACCCTAACCTGTCCCCTAAACCGTCCCGGTCCCCTAACCCTAACCCTAACCCTTACCCTAAACCTAACCCTTACCCGAAGCCTTACACTAACCCGTCCCCTAATCCTAACCCGTACGCTAACACTATTCCGTACCCTAACACATACGCTCACCCTAAACAGTTGTCGAACGCTAACCTGTCCCCAAAACCGTCCCCGTCCCCTAACCCTAACCCTAACCCTAACCCTAACCCTTACCCGAAGCCTTACACTAACCCGTCCCTTAATCCTAACCCGTACGCTAACACTAACCCGCACCCTAACACGTACGCTCAACCTAAACCGATGTCGAACCCTAACCTGTCCCCTAAATCGTCCCCGTCCCCGTCCCCTAACCCTAACCCTAACCGTAAACTTTACCCGAAGCCTTACCCTAACCCGCCCACAATCCTAACCCGTATGCTAACACTAACCCGTACCCTAACACGTACGCTCACCCTAAACCGTTTTCGTACCATAATCAGTCCCCTAAACCGTCACCGTCCCCGTCCCCTAACCCTAACCCTAACCCTTACCCGAAGCCTTACCCTAACCCGTCCCTTAATCCTAACCTGTACGCTAAAACTAATCCATACCCTAACACGTACGCTCACCCTAAACAGTTGTCGAACGCTAACCTGTCCCCTAAACCGTCCCCGTCCCCTAACCCTAACCCTAACCCTAACCCTAAACCTTACCCGAAGCCATTCCACTAACCCGTCCCATAATCCTAACCGTACGCTAACACTAACCCGTACCCTAACACGTATGCTCACCCTAAACAGTTGTCGTACACTAACCTGTCCCCTAAACCGTCCCGGTCCTAACCTTAACCCTAAACCTAACCCTAACCTTAACCTTAACCCTAAACCTAATCCTTACCCGAAGCCTTACCCTAACCCGTCCCTTAATCCTAACCTGAACGCTAACACTAATCCATACCCTAACACGTACGCTCACCCTAAACTTTGTCGTACCCTAACCTGTCCCCTAAACTGTCCCCGTCCCCTAACCCTAACCCTAACCCTAACCCTAACACTTACCCGAAGCCTTACACTAACCCGTCCCCTAATCCTAACGCGTACGCTGACACTAACCCGTACACTAACACGTACGCTTACTCTAAACAGTTGTCGTACCCTAACCTGTCCCCTAAACCGTCCTGGTCCCCTAACCCTAACCCTAACCCTAACCCTAAACCTAAACCTTACCAGAATCCTTACCCTAACCCGTCCCCTAATCCTAACACGTACGCTAACACTAACCCGTACCGTAACACGCACGCTCAACCTAAACTTTTGTCGTACACTAACCTGTCCCCTAAACCGTCCCCGTCCCCTAACCCTAACCCTAACCCAAACCCTAACCCTAACCCTTACCCGAAGCCTTACCCTAACCCAACCCCTAATCCTAACCCGTACGCTAACACTAACTCATACCCTAATACGTACGATCAACTTAAACCGTTGGTGTACCCTTACCTGTCCCCTAAACCGTCCCCGTAACATAACCCTAACCCTAACCGTATCCCTAAACCTAACCCTTACCCAAAGTCTTACACTAACCCGTCCCCTAATCCTAACCCGTACCCTAACACTAACCCGTACCCTAACACGTACGCTCACCCTAAACCATTGTCGTACCCTAACATGTCCCCTAAACTGTCCCCGTCCCCTAACCCTAACCCTAATCCTAACCCTAACCCTTACTCGAAGCCTTACCCTAACCCTTCCCCTAATCCTAACCCATACGCTAACACTAACCCGTACCGTAACACGTACACTCACCCTAAACCGTTGTCGTACCCTAACCTGTCCCCTAAACCATCCCCGTCCCGTAACCCTAACCCTAACACTAACCCTAACCCTAAACCTAAACCTTACCCAAAGTCTTACACTAAACCGTCACCTAATCCTAACCCGTACGCTAACACTAATCCGTACCCTTACACGTACGCTCACCCTAAAACTTTGTCGTACCCTAATCTGTCCCCTAAACCGTCCCCGTCCACTAACCCTAACCCTAACCCTAACCCTAACCCTATCCCTAACCCTAACCCTTACCCGAAGCCTTACACTAACCCGTCCCCTAATCCTAACCCGTACGCTAACACTAATCCGTACCCTAACACGTACGCTCACCCTAAACAGTTGTCGAACGCTAACCTGTCCCCTAAACCGTCCCCGTCCCCTAACCCTAACCCTAACCCTAACCCTAACCCTTACCCGAAGCCTTACCCTAACCCGTCCCTTAATCCTAACCCGTACGCTAACACTAACCCGTACCCTAACACGTACGCTCAACCTAAACCGATGTCGAACCCTAACCTGTCCCCTAAACCGTCCCCGTCCCCTAACCCTAACCCTAACCCTAAGCGTAAACCTTACCCGAAGCCTTACCCTAACCCGTCCCCAATCCTGACCCGTATGCTAACACTAACCCGTACCCTAACACGTACGCTCACCCTAAACCGTTTTCGTACCATAATCAGTCCCCTAAACCGTCACCGTCCCCGTCCCCTAACCCTAACCCTAACCCTTACCCGAAGCCTTACCCTAACCCGTCCCTTAATCCTAACCCGTACGCTAACACTAATCCGTACCCTAACACGTACGCTCACCCTAAACAGTTGTTGAACGCTAACCTGTCCCCTAAACCGTCCCCGTCCCCTAACCCTAACCCTAACCCTAACCCTAAACCTTACCCGAAGCCATTCCACTAACCCGTCCCATAATCCTAACCGTACGCTAACACTAACCCGTACCCTAACACGTATGCTCACCCTAAACAGTTGTCGTACCCTAACCTGTCCCCTAAACCGTCCCGGTCCCCTAACCCTAACCCTAACCTTAACCCTAAACCTAACCCTTACCCGAAGCCTTACCCTAACCCGTCCCTTAATCCTAACCTGAACGCTAACACTAATCCATACCCTAACACGTACGCTCACCCTAAACTTTGTCGTACCCTAACCTGTCCCCTAAACTGTCCCCGTCCCCTAACCCTAACACTAACCCTAACCCTAACCCTAACCCTAACCCTTACCCGAAGCCTTACCCTAACCCGACACCTAATCCTAAACCGTACGCTAACACTAACCCGTACCCTAACACGTATGCTCACCCTAAACAGTTGTAGTACCCTAACCTGTCCCCTAAACCATCCCGATCCCCTAACCCTAACCCTAACCCTTACCCTAAACCTAACGCTTACCCGAAGCCTTACACTATCCCGTCCCCTAATTTTAACCCGTACGCTAACACTAACCTGTACCCTAACACGTACGCTCACCTTAAACCGTTTTCGTACCATAACCTGTCCCCTAAACCGTCCCCGTCCCCGTCCCATAACCCTAACCCTAACCCTTACCCAAAGCCTTACCCTAACCCGTCCCCTAATCCTAACCCATACGCTACCACTAACCCATACCCTAACACGTACGCTCACCCTAAACCGTTGTCCTACCCTAACCTGTCCCCTAAACTTTCCCCATCCCCTAACCTTAACCGTAACCGTAACCCTAAACCTACCCCTTACCCGAAGCCTTACCCTAACCCGTCCCCTAATCCTAACACGTACGCTAACACTAAACCGTACCCTAACACATACGCTCACCCTAAATCGTTGTCGTACCCTAACCTGTCCCCTAAAACGTCCCCGTCCCCTAAACCTAACCCTAACCCTAACCTAAACCTAACCCTTTCCCGAAGGCTTACCCTAAACCATCCCCTAATCCTAAACCGTACACTAACACTAACCCGTACCCTAACACATACGTTCACCCTAAACCGTAGTCGTACCCTAACCTGTCCCCTAAACCGTCCCCGTCCCCGTCCCCTAACCCTAACCCTAACCCTAACCCTTACCCGAAGCCTTACACTAACCCGTCCCGTAATCCTAAACCGTACGCTAACACTAACCCATACCCTAATATGTACGCTCACCCTAAACCGTTGTCGTACTCTAACCTGTCCCCTAAATCGTCCCCGTAACCTAACCCTAACCCTAACCCTAACCCTAACCCTAACCCTTACCCGAAGACTTACACTAACCCGTACCCTAATGCTAACCAGTACCCTAACACTAACCCGTACGCTAACAGGTACGCTCACCCTAAACCATTGTCGTACCCTAACATGTCCCCTAAATTGTCCCCGTAACCTAACCCTAACCCTAACCCTAACCCTTACCTGAAGCCTTACACTAACCCGTCCCGTAATCCTAAACCGTACGCTAACACTAACCCGTAGCCTAAAATGTACGCTCACCCTAAACCGTTGTCGTACTCTAACCTGTCCCCTAAACAGTACCCGTCCCCTAACCCTAACCCTAACCCTAACCCTAACCCTTACCCGAAGCCTTAACCTAAACTGTCCCCTAATCCTAACCCGTATGCTAACACTAACCAGTACCCTAAAACGTACGCTCACCCTAAACCGTTGTCGTACCCTAACCTGTCCGCTAAACCTTCCCCATCCCCTAACCCTAACCCTAACCCTAACCCTAAACCTAATCCTTACCCGAAGCCTTACCCTAACCCGTACCCTAATCCTAATCCGTACGCTAACACTAACCCGTACCCTAACACTTATGCTCACCCTAAACCGTTGTTGTAAACTAACCTGTCCCCTAAATCGTCCCCGTCCCCTAACCCTAACCCTAACCCTAACCCTAACCCTTACCCGAAGTCTTACCCTAATCCGTCCCCTAATCCTAACCCGTATGCTAACACTAACACGTACCCTAACACGTACGCTCACCCTAAACCGTTGTCGTACCGTCACCTGTCCCCTAAACCGTCCCCATCCCCTAACCCTAACCCTAACCCTAACCCTAACCCTTAACCGAAGCCTTACACTAACCCGACCCCTAATCCTAACCCGTACGCTAACACTAACCCGTACCCTAACATGTACGCTCACCCTAAACCGTTGTTGTACCCTAACCTGTCCCCTAAACCGTCCCAGACCCCTAACCCAAACCCTAACACTAACCCTAACCGTAACCCTTACCCGAAGCCTTAAACTAACCCGTCCCCTAATCCTAAACAGTACGATAACACTAACCCGTACCCTAACACGTACGCTCACCCTAAACCGTTGTTGTACCCTAACCTCTCCCCTAAACGGTCCCCGTGCCCTAACCCTAACCCTAACCCTAACCCTAACCCTTACCCGAAGCCTTACCCTAACCCGTCCCCTAATCCTAACCCGTACGCTAACATTAACCCGTACTCTAACACGTACGCTCACCCTAAACAGTTGTCGTACACTAACCTGTCCCGTAAACCGTCCCGGTCCCCTAACCCTAACCCTAAACCTAACCCTAAACCTAACACTTACCCGAATACTTACCCTAACCCGTCCCCTAATCCTAACCCGTATGCTAACACTAACCCGTACCCTAACACGTACGCTCACCCTAAACCGTTGTCGTACCCTAACCTGTACCCTAAAACGTCCCCGTCCCCTAACCCTAACCCTAACCCTAAACCTAAACCTAACCCTTACCCGAAGCCTTACCCTAACCCGTCCCCTAATCCTAAACCGTACGCTAACACTAACCCGTACCCTAACACGTACGCTCACCTTAAAACGTTGTCGTACCCTAACCTGTCCCCTAAATCGACCCCATCCCCTAACCCTAACCCTAACCCTAATCCTTATTCGAAGCCTTACCCTAACCCGTCCCCTGATCCTAAACCGTACGCTACCACTAACCCGTACCCTAACACGTACGCACACCCTAAACCGTTGTCGTACCCTAACCTGTCCCCTAAACCGTCCCCGACCCCTAACACTAACCCTAACCCTAACCCTAACCCTAACCCTTACCCGAAGCCTTACCCTAAACCGTCCCCTAATCCTAACCCGTACGCTAGCACTAACCCGTACCCTAACACGTACGCTCAACCTAAACTGATGTCGAACACTAACCTGTCCCCTAAACCGTCCCCGACCCCTAACCCTAACCCTAACCGTAAACCTTACCCGAAGCCTTACCCTAACCCGTCCCCAAACCTGACCCGTATGCTAACACTAACCCGTACCCTAACACGTACGCTCACCCTAAACTGTTTTCGTACCATAATCAGTCCCCTAAACCGTCACCGTCCCCGTCCCCTAACCCTAACCCTAACCCTTACCCGAAGCCTTACCCTAACCCGTCCCTTAATCCTAACCCGTACGCTAAAACTAATCCGTACCCTAACACGTACGCTCACCCTAAACAGTTGTCGAACGCTAACCTGTCCCCTAAACCGTCCCCGTCCCCGTCCCCTAACCCTAACCCTAACCCTAAACCTTACCCGAAGCCATTCCACTAACCCGTCCCATAATCCTAACCGTACGCTAACACTAACCCGTACCCTAACACGTATGCTCACCCTAAACAGTTGTCGTACCCTAACCTGTCCCCTAAACCGTCCCGGTCCCCTAACCCTAACCCTAACCTTAACCCTAAACCTAACCCTTACCCGAAGCCTTACCCTAACCCGTCCCTTAATCCTAACCTGAACGCTAACACTAATCCATACCCTAACACGTACGCTCACCCTAAACTTTGTCGTACCCTAACCTGTCCCCTAAACTGTCCCCGTCCCCTAACCCTAACCCTAACCCTAACCCTAACACTTACCCGAAGCCTTACACTAACCCGTCCCCTAATCCTAACGCGTACGCTGACACTAACCCGTACCCTAACACGTACGCTTACTCTAAACTGTTGTCGTACCCTAACCTGTCCCCTAAACCGTCCTGGTCCCCTAACCCTAACCCTAACCCTAACCCTAAACCTAAACCTTACCAGAATCCTTACCCTAACCCGTCCCCTAATCCTAACACGTACGCTAACACTAACCCGTACCCTAACACGCACGCTCAACCTAAACTTTTGTCGTACACTAACCTGTCCCCTAAACCGTACCCGTCCCCTAACCCTAACCCTAACCCAAACCCTAACCCTAACCCTTACCCGAAGCCTTACCCTAACCCAACCCCTAATCCTAACCCGTACGCTAACACTAACCCGTACCCTAATACGTACGATCAACTTAAACCGTTGTTGTACCCTAACCTGTCCCCTGAACCGTCCCCGTAACATAACCCTAACCCTAACCGTATCCCTAAACCTAACCCTTACCCAAAGTCTTACACTAACCCGTCCCCTAATCCTAACCCGTACCCTAACACTAACCCGTACCCTAACACGTACGCTCACCCTAAACCATTGTCGTACCCTAACATGTCCCCTAAACTGTCCCCGTCCCCTAACCCTAACCCTAATCCTAACCCTAACCCTTACTCGAAGCCTTACCCTAACCCTTCCCCTAATCCTAACCCATACGCTAACACTAACCCGTACCGTAACACGTACACTCACCCTAAACCGTTGTTGTACCCTAACCTGTCCCTTAAACCATCCCCGTCCCGTAACCCTAACCCTAACACTAACCCTAACCCTAAACCTAACCCTTACCCAAAGTCTTACACTAACCCGTCACCTAATCCTAACCCGTACGCTAACACTAATCCGTACCCTTACACGTACGCTCACCCTAAAACTTTGTCGTACCCTAATCTGTCCCCTAAACCGTCCCCGTCCACTAATCCTAACCCTAACCCTAACCCTAACCCTAACCCTAACCCTTACCCGAAGCCTTACCCTAACCCGTCCCCTAATCCTAAACCTTATGCTAACACTAAACCATACCCTAACACGTATGCTCACCCTAAACAGTTGTCGTACCCTAACCTGTCCCCTAAACCGTCCCGGTCCCCTAACCCTAACCCTAACCTTTACCCTAAACCTAACCCTTACCCGAAGCCTTACACTAACCCGTCCCCTAATCCTAACCTGTACGCTAACACTAATCCGTACCCTAACACGTACGCTCACCCTAAACAGTTGTCGAATGCTAACCTGTCCCCAAAACCGTCCCCGTCCCCTAACCCTAACCCTAACCCTAACCCTAACCCTTACCCGAAGCCTTACCCTAACCCGTCCCTTAATCCTAACCCGTACGCTAACACTAACCCGTACCCTAACACGTACGCTCAACCTAAACCGATGTCGAACCCTAACCTGTCCCCTAAACCGTCCCCGTCCCCTAACCCTAACCCTAACCCTAACCGTAAACCTTACCCGAAGCCTTACCCTAACCCGTCCCCAATCCTGACCCGTATGCTAACACTAACCCGTACCCTAACACGTACGCTCACCCTAAACCGTTTTCGTACCATAATCAGTCCCCTAAACCGTCACCGTCCCCGTCCCCTAACCCTAACCCTAACCCTTACCCGAAGCCTTACCCTAACCCGTCCCTTAATACTAACCCGTACGCTAACACTAATCCGTACCCTAACACGTACGCTCACCCTAAACCGTTGTCCTACCCTAACCTGTCCCCTAAACTTTCCCCGTCCCCTAACCTTAACCGTAACCGTAACCCTAAACCTAACCCTTACCCGAAGCCTTACCCTAACCCGTCCCCTAATCCTAACACGTACGCTAACACTAAACCATACCCTAACACATACGCTCACCCTAAATCGTTGTCGTACCCTAACCTGTCCCCTAAAACGTCCCCGTCCCCTAAACCTAACCCTAACCCTAACCTAAACCTAACCCTTTCCCGAAGGCTTACCCTAAACCATCCCCTAATCCTAAACCGTACACTAACACTAACCCGTACCCTAACACATACGTTCACCCTAAACCGTTGTCCTACCCTAACCTGTCCCCTAAACTTTCCCCGTCCCCTAACCTTAACCGTAACCGTAACCCTAAACCTAACCCTTACCCGAAGCCTTAACCTAAACCGTCCCCTAATCCTAACCCGTATGCTAACACTAACCCGTACCCTAACACGTACGCTCACCCTAAACCGTTGTCGTATACTAACCTGTCCGCTAAACCTTCCCCATCCCCTAACCCTAACCCTAACCCTAACCCTAACCCTAATCCTTACCCGAAGCCTTACCCTAACCCGTACCTTAATCCTAATCCGTACGCTAACACTAACCCGTACCCTAACACTTATGCTCACCCTAAACCGTTGTTGTAAACTAACCTATCCCCTAAATCGTCCCCGTCCCCTAACCCTAACCCTAACCCTAACCCTAACCCTTACCCGAAGTCTTACCCTAATCCGTCCCCTAATCCTAACCCGTATGCTAACACTAACACGTACCCTAACACGTACGCTCACCCTAAACCGTTGTCGTACCGTCACCTGTCCCCTAAACCATCCCCATCCCCTAACCCTAACCCTAACCATAACCCTAAACCTTACCCGAAGCCTTACCCTTACCCGACCCCTAATCCTAACCCGTACGCTAACACTAACCCGTACCCTAACATGTACGCTCACCCTAAACCGTTGTTGTACCCTAACCTGTCCCCTAAACCGTCCCAGACCCCTAACCCAAACCCTAACACTAACCCTAAACCTAACCCTTACCCGAAGCCTTAAACTAACCCGTCCCCTAATCCTAAACAGTACGATAACACTAACCCGTACCCTAACACGTACGCTCACCCTAAACCGTTGTTGTACCCTAACCTCTCCCCTAAACGGTCCCCGTCCCCTAACCCTAACCCTAACCCTAACCCTAACCCTTACCCGAAGCCTTACCCTAACCCGTCCCCTAATCCTAACCCGTACGCTAACATTAACCCGTACTCTAACACGTACGCTCACCCTAAACAGTTGTCGTACACTAACCTGTCCCGTAAACCGTCCCGGTCCCCTAACCCTAACCCTAAACCTAACCCTAAACCTAACACTTACCCGAATACTTACCCTAACCCGTCCCCTAATTCTAACCCGTATGCTAACACTAACCCGTACCCTAACACGTACGCTCACCCTAAACCGTTGTCGTACCCTAACCTGTACCCTAAAACGTCCCCGTCCCCTAACCCTAACCCTAACCCTAAACCTAAACCTAACCCTTACCCGAAGCCTTACCCTAACCCGTCCCCTAATCCTAAACCGTACGCTAACACTAATCCGTACCCTAACACGTACGCTCACCTTAAAACGTTGTCGTACCCTAACCTGTCCCCTAAACCGACCCCGTCCCCTAACCCTAACCCTAACCCTAACCCTTATCCGAAGCCTTACCCTAACCCGTCCCCTGATCCTAAACCGTACGCTACCACTAACACGTACCCTAACACGTACGCACACCCTAAAACGTTGTCGTACCCTAACCTGTCCCCTAAACCGTCCCCGACCCCTAACACTAACCCTAACCCTAACCCTAACCCTAACCTTAATCCATACTCGAAGCCTTACACTAACCCGTACCTTAATCCTAACCCGTACGCTAACACTAACCCATACCCTAACACGTACGCACACCCTAAATCGTTGTCGTACCCTAACCTGTCCCCTAAACCGTCCCCATCCCCTAACCCTAACCCTAACCCTAACCCTAACCCTTACCCGAAGCCTTACCCTAACCCGTCCCGTAATCCTAAACCGTACGCTAACACTAACCCATACCCTAATATGTACGCTCACCCTAAACCGTTGTCGTACTCTAACCTGTCCCCTAAATCGTCCCCGTAACCTAACCCTAACCCTAACCCTAACCCTAACCCTAACCCTCACCCGAAGACTTACACTAACCCGTACCCTAATGCTAACCAGTACCATAACACTAACCCGTACGCTAACAGGTACGCTCACCCTAAACCATTGTCGTACCCTAACATGTCCCCTAAATTGTCCCCGTAACCTAACCCTAACCCTAACCCTAACCCTTACCTGAAGCCTTACACTAACCCGGCCCGTAATCCTAAACCGTACGCTAACACTAACCCGTAGCCTAAAATGTACGCTCACCCTAAACCGTTGTCGTACTCTAACCTGTCCCCTAAACAGTCCCCGTCCCCTAACCCTAACCCTAACCCTAACCCTAACCCTTACCCGAAGCCTTAACCTAAACCGTCCCCTAATCCTAACCCGTATGCTAACACTAACCCGTACCCTAACACGTACGCTCACCCTAAACCGTTGTCGTACCCTAACCTGTCCGCTAAACCTTCCCCATCCCCTAACACTAACCCTAACCCTAACCCTAACCCTAATCCTTACCCGAAGCCTTACCCTAACCCGTACCCTAATCCTATTCCGTACGCTAACACTAACCCGTACCCTAACACTTATGCTCACCCTAAACCGTTGTTGTAAACTAACCTGTCCCCTAAATCGTCCCCGTCCCCTAACCCTAACCCTAACCCTAACCCTTACCCGAAGTCTTACCCTAATCCGTCCCCTAATCCTAACCCGTATGCTAACACTAACACGTACCCTAACACGTACGCTCACCCTAAACTGTTGTCGTACCGTCACCTGTCACCTAAACCGTCCCCATCCCCTAACCCTAACCCTAACCCTAACCCTAACCCTTACCCGAAGCCTTACCCTTAACCGACCCCTAATCCTAAACCGTACGCTAACACTAACCCGTACCCTAACATGTACGCTCACCCTAAACCGTTCTTGTACCCTAACCTGTCCCCTAAACCGTCCCAGACCCCTAACCCAAACCCTAACACTAACCCTAACCCTAACCCTTACCCGAAGCCTTAAACTTACCCGTCCCCTAATCCTAAACAGTACGATAACACTAACCCGTACCCTAACACGTACGCTCACCTTAAACCGTTGTTGTACCCTAACCTCTCCCCTAAACGGTCCCCGTCCCCTAACCCTAACCCTAAACCTAACCCTTACCCGAAGCCTTACCCTAACCCGTCCCCTAATCCTAACCCGTACGCTAACATTAACCCTTACTCTAACACGTACGCTCACCCTAAACAGTTGTCGTACACTAACCTGTCCCGTAAACCGTCCCGGTCCCCTAACCCTAACCCTAAACCTAACGCTAAACCTAACACTTACCCGAATACTTACCCTAACCCGTCCCCTAATTCTAAACCGTATGCTAACACTAACCCGTACCCTAACACGTACGCTCACCCTAAACCGTTGTCGTACCCTAACCTGTACCCTAAAACGTCCCCGTCCCCTAACCCTAACCCTAACCCTAAACCTAAACCTAACCCTTACCCGAAGCCTTACCCTAACCCGTCCCCTAATCCTAAACCGTACGCTAACACTAATCCGTACCCTAACACGTACGCTCACCTTAAAACGCTGTCGTACCCTAACCTGTCCCCTAAACCGACCCCGTCCCCTAACCCTAACCCTAACCCTAACCCTTATCCGAAGCCTTACCCTAACCCTTCCCCTGATCCTAAACCGTACGCTACCACTAACCCGTACCCTAACACGTACGCACACCCTAAACCGTTGTCGTACCCTAACCTGTCCCCTAAACCGTCCCCGACCCCTAACACTAACCCTAACCCTAACCCTAACCCTAACCCTAACCGTAATCCATACTCGAAGCCTTACACTAACCCGTACCTTAATCCTAACCCGTACGCTAACACTAACCCGTACCCTAACACGTACGCACACCCTAAATCGTTGTCGTACCCTAACCTGTCCCCTAAACCGTCCCCATCCCCTAACCCTAACCCTAACCCTAACCCTAACACTTACCCGAAGCCTTACACTAACCCGTCCTGTAATCCCAACCCGTACGCTAACACTAACCCGTACCCTAACACGTACGCTCACCCTAAAGCGTTGTCGTACACTAACCTGTCCCCTAAACCGTCCCCGTCCCCTAACCCTAACCCTAACCTAACCCTAACCCTTACCCGAAGCCTTAACCTAACCCGTCCCCTAATCCTAACGCGTACGCTACCACTAACCCATACCCTAACACGTACGCTCACCCTAAACCGTTGTCCTACCATAACCTTGCCCCTAAACCGTCCACGTCTCCTAACCATAACCCTAACCCTAACCCTAACCCTAACAATTACCCGAAGCCTTACTCTAACCCGTCCCCTAATCCTAACCCGTACGCTAACACTAACCCGTACCCTAATACGTACGCTCACCCTAAACTGTTGTCGTACCGTAATCTCTCCACTAAACCGTCCCCTTCACCTAACACTCACCCTAACCCTAACCCTAACCCTAACCCTTACCCGAAGCCTTAACCTAACCCGTCCCCTAATCCTAAACCGTATGCTAACACTAACCCGTACCCTAACACGTACGCTCACCCTAAACCGTTGTCGTACACTAACCTGTCGGCTAAACCTTCCCCATCCCCTAACCCTAACCCTAACCCTAACCCTAATCCTTACCCGAAGCCTTACCCTAACCCGTACCCTAATCCTAATCCGTACGCTAACACTAACCCGTACCCTAACATGTATGCTCACCCCAAACCGTTGTTGTACCCTAACCTGTCCCCTAAACCGTCCCCGTCCCCTAACCCTAAAACTAACCCTAACCCTAAACCTAACCCTTACCCGAAGCCTTACCCTAACCCGTCGCCTAATCCTAACCCGTACGCTAACACTAACACGTACCCTGACACGTACGCTCACCCTAAACCGTTGTCGTACCGTAACCTGTCCCCTAAACCGTCCCCATCCCCTAACCCTAACCCTAACCCTAACCCTAACCCTTACCCGAAGCCTTACCCTAACCCGACCCCTAATCCTAATTGTACGCTAACACTAACCCATTCCCTAACACGTACGCTCACCCTAAAACTTTGTCCTACCCTAACCGGTCCCCTAAACCTTCCCCGTCCCCTAACCTTAACCCTAACCGTAACCCTGAACCTAACACTTACCCGAAGCCTTACCCTAACCCGTCCCCTAATCCTAACACGTACGCTAACACTTACCCGTACCCTAACAGATACGCTCACCCTAAATCGTTGTCGTACACTAACCTGTCCCCTAAAACGTCCCCGTCCCCTAAACCTAACCCTAATCCTAACCTAAACCTAACCCTTTCCCGAAGGCTTACCCTAACCCATTCCCTAATCCTAAACCGTACACTAACACTAACCCGTACCCTAACACGTACGCTCACCCTAAACCGTTGTCGTACCCTAACCTGTCCCCTAAACCGTCCCCGTTCCCTAACCCTAACCCTAACCCTAACCCTAACCCTTACCCGAAGCCTTACCCTAACCCGTCCCCTAATCCTAACCCGTACGCTAACACTAACACGTACCCTAACACGTACGCTCACCCTAAACCGTTGTCGTACCCTAACCTGTCCCCTAAACCGTCCCCGTACCCTAACCCTAACCCTAACCCTAACCCTAACCCTAACCCTTACCCGAAGCCTTACACTAACCCGTCCCCTAATGCTAACCAGTACCCTAACACTAACCCGTACGCTAACAGGTACGTTCACCCTAAAACATTGTCGTACCCTAACATGTCCCCTAAACTGTCGCCGTCACCTAACCCTAAACCTAACCCTAATCCTAAACCTTACCCGAAG
Source organism: Phocoena phocoena (assembly GCF_963924675.1). Lineage (NCBI taxonomy): Eukaryota > Metazoa > Chordata > Mammalia > Artiodactyla > Phocoenidae > Phocoena > Phocoena phocoena. The sequence continues at coordinate 673,147 of NW_027077746.1, forward strand.
CCTTACACTATCCCGTCCCGTAATCCTAAACCGTACGCTAACACTAACCCGCACACTAAGACGTACGCTCACCCTAAACCGTTGTCGTACTCTAACCTGTCCCCTAAAGAGTCCCCGTCCCCTAACACTAACCCTAACCCTAACCCTAACCCTTACCCGAAGCCTTAACCTAACCCGTCCCCTAATCCTAACCCGTATGCTAACACTAATCCGTACCCTAACACGTACGCTCACCATAAACCGTTGTCTTACCCTAACTTGTACGCTAAACCTTCCCCATCCCCTAACCCTAACCCTAACCCTAAACCTAAACCTAATCCTTACCCGAAGCCTTACCCTAACCCGTACCCTAATCCTAATCCGTACGCTAACACTAAACTGTACCCTAACACTTATGCTCACCCTAAACCGTTGTTGAACCCTAACATGTCCCCTAAACCGTCCCCGTCCCCTAACCCTAACCCTAACCCTAAACTTAACCCTTACCCGAAGTCTTACCCTAATCCGTCCCCTAATTCTAACTCGTACGCTAACACTAACACGTACCCTAACAAATACGCTCACCCTAAACCGTTGTCGTACCGTCACCTGTCCCCTAAACCGTCCCCATCCCCTAAACCTAACCCGAACCCTAACCCTAACACTTACCCGAAGCCTTACCCTAACCCGACCCCTAATCCTAACCCGTACGCTAACACTAACCCGTACCCTAACATGTACGCTCACCCTAAACCGTTGTCGTACCATAACCTGTCCCCTAAACCGTCCCAGACCCCTAACCCAAACCCTAACCCTAACCCTAACCCTTACCCGAAGCCTTAAACTAACGGTCCCCTAATCCTAAACCGTACGATAACACTAATCCGTACCCTAACACGTACGCTCACCCTCAACCGTTGTCGTACCCTAACCTCTCCCCTAAATGGTCCCTGTCCCCTAACCCTAACCCTAACCCTAACCCTTACCCGAAGCCTTACCCTAACCCGTCCCCTAATCCTAACCCGTACGCTAACACTAACCCGTACCCTAACACGTACGCTCACCCTAAACCGTTGTCGTACCCTAACCTGTACCCTAAAACGTCCCCGTCCCCTAACCCTAACCCTAACCCTAAACCTAAACCTAACCCTTACCCGAAGCCTTACCCTAACCCGTCCCCTAATCCTAACCCGTACGCTAACACTAACCCGTACCCTAACAAGTACGCTCACCTTAAAACGTTGTCGTACCCTAACTTGTCCCCTAAACCGACCCCGTCCCCTAACCCTAACCCTAACCCTAACCCTAACCCTTATCCGAAGCCTTACCCTAACCCGTCCCATGATCCTAAACCGTACGCTACCACTAACCCGTACCGTAACACGTACGCACACCCTAAACCGTTGTCGTACCCTAACCTGTCCCCTAAACCGTCCCCGACCCCTAACACTAACCCTAACCCTAACCCTAACCCTTACCCGAAGCCTTACCCGAAACCGTCCCCTAATCCTAACCCGTACGCTAACACTAACCCGTACCCTAACACGTACGCTCACACTAAATCGTTGGTATACCCTAACCTGTCCCCTAAACCGTCCCCTTCCCCTAACCCTAACCCTAACCCTAACATTAATCCATACTCGAAGCCTTACCCTAACCCGTACCTTAATCCTAACCCGTACGCTAACACTAACCCGTACCCTAACACGTACGCTCACCCTATACCGTTGTCGTACACTAACCTGTCCCCTAAACGGTCCCCGTCCCCTAACCCTAACACTAACCCTAACCCTAACCCTTACCCGAAGCCTTACCCTAACCCGTCCCCTAATCCTAACCCGTACGCTAACACTAACCCGTACACTAACACGTACGCTCACCCTAAAGCGTTGTCGTACCCTAACCTGTCCCCTAAACTGTCCCCGTCCCCTAACCCTAACCCTAACACTAAACCTAACCCTTACCCGAAGCCTTACCCTAACCCGTCCCCTAATCCTAACCCGTACGCTAACACTAACCCGTACCCTAACACGTACGCTCACCCTAAACCGCTGTCGTACCCTAACCTGTCCCCTAAACCGTCCCCATCGCCTAACCCTAACACTAACCCTAAACCTAACCCTAAACCTAACCCTTACCCGAAGCCTTACCCTAACCCGTCCCCTAATCCTAAACCATACGCTAACTCTAACCCGTAACCTAACACGTACGCTCACGCTAAACCGTTGTCGTACCCTAACCTGTACCCTAAAACGTCCCCGTCACCTAACGCTAACCCTAAACATAAACCTAACCCTAAACCTTACCCGAAGCCTTACCCTAACCCGTCCCCTAATCCTAACATGTACGCTAACACTAACCCATACCCTAACACGTACGCTCACCCTAAAATGTTGTCGTACACTAACCAGTCCCCTAAACCGTCCCCGTCCCCTAACCCTAACCCTAACCCTAACCCTAACCCTAACCCTTACCCGAAGCCTTACCCTAACCCGTCCCCTAATCCTAACCCGTACGCTAACACTAACCCGTACCCGAAAACGTACGCTCACCCTAAACCGTTGTCGTACCCTAACCTGTCCCCTAAACCGTCCCCGTCCCCTAACCCTAACCCCAACCCTTACCCGAAGCCTTACCCTAACACGTCCCCTAATCGTAACCTGTACGCTAACACTAACACGTACCCTAACACGTACGCTCACCCTAAACCGTTGTCGTACCCTAACCTGTCCCCTAAACCGTCCCCGTCCCCTAACCCTAACCCCAACCCTTACCCGAAGCCTTACCCTAACCCGTCCCCTAATCGTAACCCGTACGCTAACACTAACACGTACCCTAACACGTACGCTCACCCTAAACCTTTGTCGTACACTAACCTGTCCCCTAAACCGTCCCCGTCCCCTAACCCTAACCCTAACACTAACCCTTACCCGAAGCCTTACCCTAACCTGTCCCCTAATCCTAACCCGTACGCTAACACTAACCTGTACCCTAACACGTACGCTCACCATAAACCGTTGTCATACCCTAGCTAGTCCCCTAAACCGTCCGAGTCCCCTAACCCTAACCCTAACCCTAACCCTTACCCGAAGACTTACCCTAACCCGTCCTCTAATCCTAACGCGTACGCTAACACTAACCCGTAACCTAACACGTACACTCACCGTAAACCGTGTCGTACCCTAACCTGTCCCCTAAACCGTCCCCGTCCCCTAACCCTAACCCTAACCCTAACCCTAACCCTTACCCGAAGCCTTACCCTAACCCTTCCCCTAATCCTAAACCATACGCTAACACTAACCTGTACCCTAACACGTACGCTCACCCTAAACCGTTGTCGTACCCTAACCTGTCCCCTAAATCGTCCCCGTCCCCGTCCCCTTACCCTAACCCTAATCCTAACCCTTACTCGAAGGCTTACCCTAACCCGTCCCCTAATCCTAACGCGTACGCTAACACTAACCCGTACCCTAACACGTACGCTCACCCTAAACAGTTGTCGTACACTAACCTGTCCCGTAAAGCGTCCCGGTCCCCTAACCCTAATCCTAACCCTAACCCTAAACCTAACCCTTACACGAATACTTACCCTAACCCGTCCCCTAATCCTAACACGTACGCTAACACTAACCCGTACCCTAACACGTACGCTCACCCTAAACCGTTCTCGTACCCTAACCTGTACCCTAAAACGTCCCTGTCCCCTAACCCTAACCCTAAACCTAAACCTAACCCTTACCCGAAGCCTTACCGTAACACTTCCCCTAATCCTAACCCGTACACTAACACTAACCCGTACCCAACACGTACGCTCACCTTAAAACGTTGTCGTACCCTAACCTGTCCCCTAAACCGACCCCATCCCCTAACCCTAACCCTAACCCTAACCATAACCCTAACCCTAACACTAACACTTACCCGAAGCCTTACTCTAACCCGTCCCGTGATCCTAAACCGTACGCTAGAACTAACCCGTACTCTAACACGTACGCTCACCCTAAACCGTTTTCGTACACTAACCTGTCCCCTAAACCGTCCCCGTAACCTAAACCTAAACCTAACCCTAACCCTTACCCGAAGCCTTGCTCTAACACGTCCCCTAATCCTAACCCGTACGCTAACACTAACCCGTACCCTAACACGTACACTCACCCTAAAGCGTTGTCGTAGACTAAGCTGTCCCCTAAACCGTCCCCGTCCCCTAACCCTTACTCTAACCCTAACCGTAACCCTAACCCTTACCCGAAGCCTTACCCTAACCCGTCACCTAATCCTAACCCATACGCTAACACTAACATATACCCTAACACGTACACTCACACTAAACCGTTGTCGTACCCTAACCTACCCCTAAACCGTTCCCGTCCCCGTCCCCTACCCCTAACCCTAACCCTAACCCAAACCCTTACCCGAAGCCTTACACTAACCCTTCCCCTAATCCTAACCCGAACGCTAACACTAACCCGTACCCTAACACATACGCTCACCCTAAACAGTTGTCGTACACTAACCTGTCCCCTAAACAGTCCCCATCCCCTAACCCTAACCCTAACCCTAACCCTTACCCGAAGCCTTACCCTAAGGCGTCCCTTAATCCTAACCTATAGGCTAACACTAACCTGTACCCTAACACGTACGCTCACCCTAAATGTTTGTCGTACCCTAACCTGTCCCCTAAACCGTCCCCGTCCCCTAACCCTAACCCTAACCCTAACCCTAAACCTAACTCTTACCCGAAGCGTTACACTAACCAGTCCCGTAATCCTAACCCGTATGCTAACACTAACCCGTACCCTAACACGTACGCTCATCCTAAATCTTTGTCGTACCCTAACCTGTCCCCTAAACCGTCCCCGTCCCCTAACCCTAACCCTAACCCTAACCCTAAACCTAACACTTACCCGAAGCCTTACCCTAACCCGTCCCCTAATCCTAACCCGTACGCTAACTCTAACCCGTACCCTAACACGTACGCTCACGCTAAACCATTGTCGTACCCTAACCTGTCCCCTAAACCGTCCCCGTCCCCTAACCCTAACACTAACCCTAACCCTAACCCTTACCCGAAGCCTTAACCTAACCCGTCCCCTCATCCTAACCCATACGATAACACTAACCCATACCCTAACACGTACGCTCACCCTAAACCGTTGTCGTACACTAACCTGTTCCCTAAACACTCCCCATCACCTAACCCTAACCCTAACCCTAACCCTAACCCTAAACCTTACCCGAAGCCTTACCCTAACCCGTCACCTAATCCTAACCCGTAGGCTAACACTAACCCGTACCCTAACACGTACGCTCACCCTAAACTGTTGTCGTACACTAACCTGTCCCCTAAACCGTCCCCATCCCCGTCCCCTAACCCTAACCCTAACCCTAACCCTAACCCTTACCCGAAGCCTTACCCTAACCCGTCCCCTAATCCTAACCCGTAGGCTTACACTAACCCGTTCCCTAACACGTATGCTCACCCTAAACCGTTGTCGTACCCTAACCTGTCCCCTAAACTGTCTCCGTCCCCGTCCTCTAACCCTAACCCTGACCATAACCCTAACCCTTACCCGAAGCCTTACCCTAACCCGTCCTCTAATCCTAACCCGTACGCTAACACTAACCCGTACCCTAACACGTACGCTCACCCTAAACAGTTGTCGTACCCTAACCTGTCCCCTAAACCGTCCCCATCCCCGAACTCTAACCCTAAACCTAACCCTAACCCTTACCCGAAGCATTACTATAACCCGTCCCCTAAACCTAACCCGTACGCTAACACTAACACGTACCCTAACACGTCAGCTCACCCTAAAACTTTGTCGTACCATAACCTGTCCCCTAAACCGTCCACATCCCCTAACCCTAACCCTAACCCTAACACTAACGCTAACCCTTACCCGAAGCCTTACCCTAACCCGTCCCATAAGCCTAACCCGTACGCTAACACTAACCCATGCCCTAACACGTACGCTCACCTTAAACCGTTGTCGTACACTAACCTTTTCCCGAAACCATCCCCGTCACCTAATCCTAACACTAACCCTAACCCTAACCCTTACCCGAAGCCTTACCCTAACCCGTCCCCTAATCCTAAACCATACGATAACACTAACTCGTACCCTAACACGTACGCTCACCCTAAACCGTTGTCGTACTCTAACCTGTCCCCTAAACCGTCCCCGTCCCCTAACCCTAACCCTAACCCTAACCCTTACACGAAGCCTTACCCTAACCCGCCCCTAATCCTAACCCGTACGCTAACACTAACCCGTACCGTAACACGTACACTCACCCTAAACCATTGTCGTACCCTAACCTGTCCCCTAAACCGTCCCCGTCCCCTAACCCTAACCCTAACCTTAACCCTAATCCTAACCCTTACCCGAAGCCTTACACTAACCCGTCCCCTAATCCTAACCCGTACGCTAACACTAACCCGTACAATAACACGTACGCTCACCCTAAACCGTTGTCGTACCCTAACCTGTCCCCTAAACCGTCCCTGTCCCCTAACCCTAACCCTAACCTTAACCCTCATCCGAAGCCTTACACTAACCCGTACGCTAACACTAACCCGTACCCTAACACGTACGCTCACCCTAAACCGTTGTCGTACCCTAACCTGTCCCCTAAACCGTCCCCATTCCCTACCCTTAACCCTAACCCTAACCCTAACCCTAACCCTAATCCTTACCCGAAGCCTTACACTAACCCGTCCCCTAATCCTAACCCGTACGCTAACACTAACCCATACCCTAACACGTACGCTCACCCTAAACCGTTGTCGTACGCTAACCTGTCCCCTAAACCGTCACCGTCCCCTAAACCTAACCCTAACCCTAAACCTAACCCTAACCCGAACCCTTACCCGAAGCCTTACCCTAAACCGTCCCCTAATCCTAACCCGTATGCTGACTCTAACCCGTACCATAACACGTACGCTCACCCTAAACCGTTGTCATACCCTAACCTGTCCCCTAAACCGTCCCCGTCCCCTAAACCTAAACCTAACCCTAAATCTTACACGAAGCCTTACCCTAACCCGTCCCCTAATACTAAACTGTACGCTAACACTAACCCATAGCCTAACACGTATGGTCACCATAAACCATTGTCGTACCCTAACCTGTCCCCTAAACCGTCCCCATCCCCTAACCCTAACCCTAACCCTAACCCTTACCCGAAGCCTTACCCTAACCCGTCCCCTAATCCTAACCCGTACGCTTACACTAACCTGTACCCTAACACGTACGCTCACCCTAAACCGTTGTCGTACACTAACCTGTCCCTTAAACCGTCCCCGTCGCCTAACCCTAACCCTAACCCTAACCCTAACCCTAACACTTACCCGAAGCCTTACCCTAACCAATCCCCAAATCCTAACCCGTATGCTAACTCTAACCCGTACCCTAACACGTACGCTCACCCTAAACCGTTGTCCTACTCTAACCTGTCCCCTAAACCGTCCCCGTCCCCTAACCCTAACCCTAACCCTAGCCCTAACCCTTACCCGAAGCCTTACCCTAACCCGTCCCCTAATCCTAACCCGTACGCTTACACTAACCTGTACCCTAACACGTACGCTCACCCTAAACCGTTGTCGTACACTAACCTGTCCCTTAAACCGTCCCCGTCGCCTAACCCTAACCCTAATCCTAACCCTAACCCTAACACTTACCCGAAGCCTTACCCTAACCAATTCCCTAATCCTAACCCGTATGCTAACTCTAACCCGTACCCTAACACGTACGTTCACCCTAAACCGTTGTCGTACCCTAACCTGTCCCCTAAACCGTTCCCGTTCCCTAACCCTAACCCTAAACTTAACCCTAAACCTTATCCGAAGCCTTACCCTAACCCGTCCCCTAATCCTAACTCGTACGCTAACACTAACCCGTACACTAACACGTAAGCTCACCCTAAACCGTTGTCGTACCCTAACCTGCTCCTAAACCGTCCCCGTCCCCTAACACTAACCCTAACCCTAACCCTAACCCTTACCCGAAGCCTTACCCTAACCCGTCCCCTAATCGTAAACCGTACGCTAACACTAACCCGTACCCTAACACGTACGCTCACCCTAAAACGTTGTCATACACTGACCTGTCCCCTAAACCATCCCCGTCCCCTAAACCTAACCCTAACCCTAACCCTAACCCTAACCCTAACCCGAACTCTTACCCGAAGCCTTACCCTAAACCGTCCCCTAATCCTAACCCGTACGCTAACACTAAACCGTAACCTAACACATACGCACACCCTAAACCGTAGTCGTACACTAACCTGTCCCCCAAACCGTCCCCGTCTCCTAACCCTAACCCTAACCCTAACCCTAATCCTAACCCTTACCCGAAGCCTTACCCTAACACGTCCTCTAATCCTAACCCGTACGCTAACACTAACCCGTACCCTAACACGTATGCTCACCCTAAACCGTTGTCGTACCCTAACCTGTCCCTTAAACCGTCCCCGTCCCCTAACCTTAACCCTAACCCCAAACCTAACCCTTACCCGAAGCCTTACCCTAACCCGTCCCCTAATCCTAACACGTACGCTAACACTAACCCGTTCCCTAACACGTACACTCACCCTAAACCATTGTCGTACCCTAACCTGTCCCGTAAACCGTCACCCTCCCCTAACCGTAACCCTAACCCTAACGCTAACCCTAACCCGAAATCTTACCCGAAGGCTTACCCTAAACCGTCCCCTAATCCTAATCCGTATGCTAACTCTAACCCGTACCCTAACACGTACGCTCACCCTAAACCGTTGTCGTACCCTAACCTGTCCCCAAACCTTCCCCGTTCCCTAACCCTAAACCTAACCATAACCCTAACCCTTACCCGAAGCGTTACCCTAACCCGTCACCTAATCCAACCCGTACGCTAACACTAACCCGTACCCTAACAAGTACGCTCATCCTAAACCGTTGTCGTACCCTAACCTGTCCCCTAAACCGTCCCCGTCCCCTAACCCTAACCCTAACCCTAACCCTAACCCTAACCCTTACCCGAAGCCTTACCCTAACCCGTCCCCTAATCCTAACCCATACGATAACACTAACCCGTACCCTAACACGTACGCTCACCCTAAACCGTTGTCGTACCCTAACCTGTCCCCTAAACCGTCCCTGTCCCCTAACCCTAACCCTAACCCTAACCCTAAACCTTACCCGAAGCCTTACCCTAACCCGTCCCCTAATCCTAACCCCTACGCTAACACTAACCCGTACCCTAACACGTATGCTCACCCTAAACCGTTGTCGTACACTAACCTGTCCCCTAAACCGTCCCCGTCCCCTAACCCTAACCCTAACCCTAACCCTAACCCTTACCCGAAGCCTTACCGGAACCCGTCACCTAATCCTAACCCATACGATAACACTAACCCGTACCCTAACACGTACGCTCACCCTAAACCGTTGTCGTACTCTAACCTGTCCCCTAAAACGTCCCCGTCCCCTAACCCTAACCCTAACACTAACCCTAACCCTTACCCGAAGCCTTACTCTAACCCGTCACCTAATCCTAACCCGTACGCTAACACTAACCCGTACCCTAACACGTACGCTCACCCTAAACCGTTCACGTACCCTAACCTGTCCCCTAATGCGTCCCCGTCCCCTAACCCTAACCCTAACCCTAACCCTAACCCTAACCCTTACCCGAAGCCTTACACTAACCCGTCCCCTAATCCTAACCCGTACGCTAACACGAAACCGTACCCTAACACGTACGCTCACCGTAAACCGTTGTCGTACCCTAACCTGTCCCCTAAACCATCCCCGTCCCCTAACCCTAACCCTAACCCGAACCCTTACCCGAAGCCTTACACTAACCCGTCCCCTAATCCTAAACCGTACGCTAACACTAAACCGTACCCTAACACGTACGCTCACCCTAAACCGTTGTCGTACCCTAACCTGTCCCCTAAACCGTCCCCGTCCCCTAACCCTAAACCTAACCCTAACCCTAACCCTAACCCTTACCCGAAGCCTTAACGTAACCCGTCCCCTACTCCTAACCCGTACGCTAACACTAAAGCGTACCCTAACACATACGCACACCCTAAACAGTTGTACACTAACCTGTCCCCTAAACCGTCCCCGCCTCCTAACCCTAACCCTAACCCTAACCCTTACCCGAAGCCTTACCCTAACCCGTCCTCTAATCCTAACCCATACGCTAACACTAACCCTTACCCTAACACGTACGCTCACCCTAAACCGTGGTCGTACCCTAACCTGTTCCCTAAACCGTCCCCGTCCCCTAACCCTAACCCTAACCCTTACCCGAAGCCTTACACTAACCCGTACTCAATCCTAACCCCTACGCTGACACTAACCCGTACCCTAACACCTATGCTCACCCTAAACCGTTGTCGTACCCTAACCTGTCGCCTAAACCGTCCTGGTCCCCTAACCCTAACCCTAACCCTAACCCTAACAATAACCCTTACCCGAAGCCTTACACTAACCCATCCCCTAATCCTAATCCGTACGCTAACCCTAACCCGTACCCTAACATGTACGCTCACCCTAAACCGTTGTCGTACCCTAACCTGTCCCCTAAACCGTCCCCGTCCCCTAACCCTAACCCTAAACCTAACACTTACCCGAAGCCTTACACTAACCCGTCCCCTAATCCTAACCCGTACGCTAACACTAACCCGTACCCTAACACGTACGCTCACCCTAAACCGTTGTCGTACCCTAACCTGTCCCCTAAACCGTCAACGTCCCCTAACCCGAACCCTAACCCTAACCCTAACCCGAACCCTTACCTGAAGCCTTACCCTAACACGTCCCCAATCCTAACCCGTACGCTAACACTAACCCGTACCCTAACACGTACACTCCCCTAAACCGTTGTCGTACCCTAACCTGTCCCCTAAACCGTCCCCGTCCCCTAACCCTAACCCTAACCCTAACCCTAACCCTAACACTTACCCGAAGCCTTACTCTAACCCATCCCCTAATCCTAACCCGTACGCTAACCCTAACCAGTACCCTAACACGTACGCTCGCCCTAAACCATTGTCGTACCCTAACCTGTACCCTAAATCATCCCCGTCCCCTATCCCTAATCCAAACCCTTACCCTAACCCTTACCCGAAGCCTTACACTAACCCATCCCCTAATCCTAAACCGTACGTTAACCCTAACGCTTACCCTAACACGTACGGTCACCCTAAACCGTTGTCGTACCCTAACCTGTCCCCAAAACCGTCCCTGTCCCCTAACCCTAACCCTAACCCTAACCCTAACCCTTATCCGAAGCCTTACCATAACCCTTCTCCTAATCCTAACCCGTATGCTAACTCTAACCCATACCCTAACACGTACGCTCACCCTAAACCGTTGTCCTACTCTAACCTGTCCCCTAAACCGTCCCCGTCCCCTAACCCTAACCCTAACCCTAACCCTAACCCTAACCCGTACGCTAACCCTAACGCTTACCCTAACACGTACGCTCACCCTAAACCGTTGTCGTACACTAACCTGTCCCCAAAACCGTCCCAGTCCCCTAACCCTAAACCTAACCCTAACCCTTACCCGAAGCCTTATCCGACCCCGTCCCCGAATAATAACACGTAGGCTAACACTAACACGTACCCTAACACGTACGCTCACCCTAAAACATTGTCGTACCATAACCTGTCCCCTAAACCGTCCCCTTCCCCTAACCCTAAACCTAACCCTAACCCTAACCCTAACCCTTACCCGAAGCCTTAACCTAACCCGTCCTATAAGCCTAACCCGTATGCTAACACTAACCCATACCCTAACACGTACGCTCACCCTAAAGCTTTGTCGTACACTAACCTGTCCCCTAAACCGTCCCCGTCACCTAACCCTAACCCTAACCCTAACCCTAACCCTAACCCTTATCCGAAGCCTTACCCTAACCCGTCCCCTAATCCTAACCCGTATGCTAACTCGAACCCTTACCCTAACACGTACGCTCACCCTAAACTGTTGTCCTACCCTAACCTGTCCCCTAAACCGTCCCCGTTCCCTAACCCTAACCCTAACCCTAACCTTAACCCTAACCCTTATCCGAACCCTTACCCTAACCCGTCCATTAATACTAACCCGTACGCTAACACTAACCCGTACCCTAACACGTACGCTCACCCTAAACCGTTATTGTACACTAACCTGTCCCCTCAACCGTCCCCGTCCCCGTCCCCTAACCCTAACCCTAACCCTAACCCTAACCCTTACCCGAAGCCTTACCCTAACCTGTCCCCTAATACTAACACGTACGCTAACACTAACTCGTACCCTAACACGTACGCTCACCTTAACCATTGTCGTACCCTAACCTGTCCCCTAAACCGTCCCCGTCCCATAACACTAACCCTAAACCTAACCCTTACCCGAAGCCTTACCCTAACCCGTCCCCTAATCCTAACCCATACACTAACACTAACCCGTAGCCTAACACGTACGCTCACCATAAACTGTTGTCGTACCCTAACCTGTCACCTAAACAGTCCCCGTCCGCTAACACTAACACTAACCCTAACCCTAACCCTAACCCTTACCCGAAGCCTTACCCTAACCCGTCCCCTAATCCTAACCCATACGCTAACACTAAACCGTACCCTAACACGTACGCTCACCCTAAACCGTTGTCGTACCCTAACCTGTCCCCTAAACCGTCCCCGTCCCCTAACCCTAACCCTAACCCTAACCCTAACTCTTACCCGAAGCATTACCCTAACCCGTCCCCTAATCCTAACCCGTATGCTAACTCTAACCCATACCCTAACACGTACGCTCACCCTAAACCGTTGTCGTACCCTAACCTGTCCCCTAAACCGTCTCCGTTCCCTAACCCTAACCCTAACCCTAACCCTAACCCTAACCCTTACCCGAAGCCTTACCCTAACCCGTCCCCTAATCCTAACCCGTACGCTAACACTAACCCGTACGCTAACACGTAAGCTCACCCTAAACCGTTGTCGTACCGTAACCTGTCCCCTAAACCGTCCCCGTCCCCTAACCCTAAACCTAACCCTAACCCTAACCCTAAACCTTACCCGAAGCCTTACCCTAACCCGTCCCCTAATCCGACCCGTATGCTAACACTAACCCGTACCCTAAGACGTACGCTCACCCTAAACCGTTGTCATACACTAACCTGTCCCCTAAACCGTCCCCGTCCCCGTCCCCTAACCCTAACCCTAACCCTAACCCTAACCCTTACCCGAAGCCTTACCCTAACCCGTCCCCTAATCCTAACCCGTAGGCTAACACTAACCCGTACCCTAACACGTATGCTCTCCCTAAACCGTTGTCGTACCCTAATCTGTCCCCTAAACCGTCCCCGTCCCCTAACCCTAACCCTAACCCTAACCCTTATCCGAAGCCTTAGCCTAACCCGTCCCCTAATCCTAACACGTACGCTAACACTAAACCGTACCCTAATACATACGCACACCCTAAACCTTTGTCGTACCCTAACCTGTCCCCTAAACCGTCCCCGTCCCCTAACCCTAACCCTAACCCTAACCCTAAACCTTATCCGAAGCCTTACCCTAACCCGTCCCCTAATCCTTACCAGTACGCTAAAACTAACCTGTAGCCTAACACGTACGCTCACCCTAAACCATTGTCGTACCCTAACCTGTCCCCTAAACCGTCCCCGTCCCCTAACCCTAACTCTAACCCTAACTCTAACCCTAATCCTTACCTGAAGCCTTACCCTAACCCGTTCCGTAATCCTAACCCGTACGCTAACACTAACCCGTACACTAACACGTACGCTCACCCTAAACCGTTGTCGTACATTAACCTGTCCCCTAAACCGTCCGCATACCCGTCCCCTAACCCTAACCCTAACCCTAACGCTAACCCTTACCCGAAGCCTTACCCTAAACCGTCCCCTAATCCTAACCCGTACGCTAACAATAACCCGTACCCTAACACGTACGCTCACCCTAAACCGTTGTCGTACACTAACCTGTCCCCTAAACCGTCCCCGTCCCGTAACCCTAACCCTAACCCTAACCCTAACCCTAACCCTAACCCGTACCCGAAGCCTTACACTAACCCGTCACGTAATCCTAACCCGTACGCTAACACTAAACGGTACCCTAACACGTACACTCACCCTAAACAGTTGTCGTACCCTAACCTGTCCCCTAAACCGTCGCCGTCCCCTAACCCTAACCCTAAACCTAACCCTTACCTGAAGCCTTACCCTAACCCGTCCCTGAATCCTAACCCGTACGCTAACACTAATCCGTACCCTAACACGTACGCTCACCCTAAACCGTTGTCGTACCCTAACCTGTCCCCTAAACCGTCCCCGTCCCCTAACCCTAACCCTAAACCTAACCCTTACCCGAAGCCTTACCCTAACCCATCCCCTAATCCTAACCCGTAGGCTAACACTAAACCGTACCCTAAAACGTACGCTCACCATAAACTGTTGTCGTACCCTAACCTGTCCCCTAAAACTTCCCCGTCCCCTAACCCTAACCCTAACCCTAAACCTAACCCTAACCCTTACCCGAAGCCTTACCGTAACCCATCCCCTAATCCTAACCCGTACGCTAACACTAAACCGTACCCTAACACGGACGCTCACCCTAAACCGTTGTCGTACCCTAACCTGTGCCCTAAACCGTCCCCGTCCCCTAACCCTAACCCTTACCCTAACCCTAAGCCTAACCCTTACCCGAAGCCTTACACTAAACCATCCCCTAATCCTAAACCGTACGCTAACCCTAACCCGTACCCTAACACGTACGCTCACCCTAAACCATTGTCGTACCCTAACCTGTACCCTAAACCATCCCCGCCCCTATCCTTAACACTAACCCTAACCCTAACCCTTACCCGAAGCCTTACCCTAACCCGTCCCCTAATCCTAACCGGTACGCTAACACTAACACGTACCCTAACACGTACGCTCACCCTAAAACGTTGTCGTACCATAACCTGTCCCCTAAACCGTCCGCGTCCCCTAACCCTAACCCTAAACCTAACCTTAACCCTTACCCGAAGCCTTACCCTAACCCGTCCCATTAGCCTAACCCGTACGCTAACACTAACCCATACCCTAACACGTACGCTCACCCTAAACCGTTACCGTACACTAACCTGTCCCCTAAACTGTCCCCGTCCCCTAACCCTAACCCTAAACATAATCCTTACCTGAAGCCTTGTGCTAACTCGTCCCGTAATACTAACACGTACGCTAACACTAACTCGTACCCTAACACGTACGCTCACCCTAAACCGTTGTCGTGTGCTAACCTGTCCCTTAAACCGTCCCCATCCCCTAACCCTAAACCTAAACCTAACCCTTACCCGAAGCCTTACCCTAACCCGTCCCTTAATCCTAACACGTACGCTAACACTAAACCGTAGCCTAACACCTACGCTCACCCTAAAGCGTTGTCGTACCCTAACCTGTCCCCTAAACCGTCACCGTCCCCTAACCCTAACCCTAACCCTAAACCTAACCCGAACCCTTACCCGAAGCCTTACCCTAACCCGTACCCAATCCTAACCCGTACGCTAACCCTAACCCTTACACTAACACGTACGCTCACCCTAAACCGTTGTCGTACCCTAAACTGTCCCCTAAACCGTCCCCGTCCCCTAACCCTAACCCTAACCCTAACCCTAACCCTAAACCTTACCCGAAGCCTTACCCTAACCCATCCCCTAATCCGAACCCGTACGCTAATACTATCCCGTACCCTAACACGTACACTCACCCTTAACCGTTGTCATACACTAACCTGTCCCCTAAACCGTCCCCGTCCCCGTCCCCTAACCCTAACCCTAACCCTAACCCTAACCCTTACCCGAAGCCTTACCCTAACCCGTCCCCTAATCCTAACCCGTACGCTAACACTAACACGTACCCTAACACGTACGCTCACCCTAAACCTTTGACGTACCCTAACCTGTCCCCTAAACCGTCCCCGTCACCTAACACTAACCCTAACCCTAACCCTTACCCGAAGCCTTACCCTAAACCGTCCCCTAATCCTTACCCGTACGCTAACACTAACCCGTAGCCTAACACGTACGCTCACCCTAAACCATTGTCGTACCCTAACCTGTCCCCTAAACCGTCCCCGTCCCCTAACCCTAACCCTAACCCTAACCCTAACCCTAAACCTTACCCGAAGCCTTACACTAAACCGTCCCCTAAACCTAACTCATACGCTAACACTAACCCGTACCCTAACACGTACGCTCACCATGAACCATTCTCGTACCCGAACCTGTCCCCTAAACCGTCCCCGTCCCCTAACCCTAACCCTAACCCTTACCCGAAGCCTTACCCTAAACCGTCCCATAAGCCTAACCCGTACGCTAACACTAACCCATACCCTAACACGTATGCTCACCATAAACCGTTATCATACACTAACCTGTCCCCTAAACCGTCCCCGTCCCCTAACCCTAAACCTAACCCTAACCCTAACCCTTACCTGAAGCCTTACTCTAACCCGTCCCCTAATCCTAACCCGTACGCTAACCATAACCAGTACCCTAACAGGTATGCTCACCCTAACCCTTTGTCGTACCCTATTCTGTCCCCTAAACCGTCCCCATCCCTAAACCCTAACCCTAAACCTAACCCTTACCCGAAGCCTTACACTAACCCGTCCCCTAATCCTAAACCGTACGCTAACACTAACCCGTAGCCTAACACGTACGCTCACCGTAAACCGTTGTCGTACCCTAACCTGTCCCCTAAACTGTCCCCGTCCCCTAACCCTAAACCCAACCCTAATCCTTACCTGAAGCCTTACGCTAACTCCTCCAGTAATACTAACACGTACGCTAACACTAACTCGTCCCCTAACACGTACGCTCACCCTAAACCGTTGTCGTACGCTAACCTGTCCCCTAAACCGTCCCCGTCCCCTAACCCTAAACCTAAACCTAACCCTTACCCGAAGCCTTACCCTAACCCGTCCCCTAATCCTAACACGTACGCTGACACTAACCCGTAGCCTAACAACTACGCTCACCCTAAAACGTTGTCGTACCCTAACCTGTCCCCTAAACCGTCGCCGTCCCCTAACCCTAACCCTAACCCTAACCCTAACCCTTACCCGAAGCCTTACTCTAACCCATCCCCTAATCCTAAACCGTACGCTAACCCTAACCCGTACCCTAACACGTACGCTCACCCTAAACCATTGTCGTACCCTAACCTGAACCCTAAACAATCCCCGTCCCCTATCCCGAACCCTAACCCTAACCCTAACACTTTCCCGAAGCCTTACACTAACCCATCCCCTAATCCTAACCCGTACGCTAACCCTAACCCTTACCCTAACACGTACGCTCAACCTAAACCGTTGTCGTACCCTAACCTGTCCCCTAAACTGTCCCAGTCCCCTAACCCTAACCCTAACCCTAACCCTTACCCGAAGCCTTACCCTAACCCGTCCCCTAATAATAACCCGTAAGCTAACACTAACACGTACCCTAACACGTACGCTCACACTAAAATGTTGTCGTACCATAACCTGTCCCCTAAACCGACCCCGTCCCCTATCCCTAAACCTAACCCTAACCCTAACCCTAACCCTTACCCGAAGCCTTACCCTAACCAGTCTCCTAATCCTAACCCGTACAATAACACTAACCCGTACCCTAACACGTACGCTCACCCTAAACCGTTGTCGTACCCTAACCTGTCCCCTAAACTGTCCCCGTCCCCTAACCCTAACCCTAACCCTAACCCTAAACCTTACCCGAAGCCTTACCCTAACCCGTTCCCTAATCCGAACACGTACGCTAACACTAACCCGTACCCTAACACGTACGCTCACCCTAAACCGTTGTCATACACTAACCTGTCCCCTAAACCGTCCCCGTCCCCGTCCCCTAACCCTAAACCTAACCCTTACCCGAAGCCTTACCCTAACCCGTCCCCTAATCCTAACCCGTACGCTAACACTAAACCGTATCCTAACACTTACGCACACCCTAAACCGTTGTCGTACACTAACCTGTCCCCTAAACCGTCCCCGTCTCCTAACACTAATCCTAACCCTAACCCTAATCCTAACACTTACCCGAAGCCTTACCCTAACCCGTCCTCTAACCCTAACCCGTACGCTAACACTAACACGTACCCTAACACGTACGCTCACCCTAAACCTTTGTCGTACCCTAAGCTGTCCCCTAAACCATCCCCGTCCCCTAACCCTAACCCTAACCCTTACCCGAAACCTTACCCTAACCCGTCCCCTAATCCTAACCCGTACGCTAACACTAACACGTAGCCTAACACGTACGCTCACCCTAAACCATTATCGTACCCAAACCTGTCCCCTAAACCGTCCCCTTCCCCTAACCCTAACCCTAACCCTAACTCTAACCCTAATCCTTACCTAAAGCCTTACCCTAAACCGTCCCCTAATCCTAAACCGTACGCTAACAATAACCCGTACCCTAACACGTACGCTCACCCTAAACCGTTGTCGTACCCGACCCTGTCCCCTAAACCGTCCCCATACCCATCCCCTAACCCTAACCCTAACCCTAACGCTAACCCTTACCCGAAGCCTTACGCTAAACCGTCCCCTAATCCTAACCCGTACGCTAACAATAACCCGTACCCTAACACGTACGCTCACCCTAAACCGTTGTTGTACACTAACCTGTCCCCTAAACCGTCCCCGTCCCCTAACCCTAACCCTAACCCTAATCCTAACCCTAACCCTAACCCTAACACTTACCCGAAGCCTTACCCTAACCCGTCCCATAATCCTCACCCGTACGCTAACACTAACCGGTACCATAACACGTACACTCACCCTAAACATTTGACGTACCCTAACCTGTCCCCTAAACCGTCGCCGTCCCCTAACCCTAACCCTAACCCTAACCCTAACCCTTACCTGAAGCCTTATCCTAACCCGTCCCTGAATCCTAACCCGTACGCTAACACTAACCCGTACCCTAACACGTACGCTCACCCTAAACAATTGTCGTACACTAAACTGTCCCCTAAACCATCCCCGTCCCCTAACCCTAACCCTAATCCTAAACCTAACCCTAAACCTTACCCGAAGCCTTACCCTAAACCGTCCCCTAAACCTAACCCATACGCTAACACTAACCCGTACCCTAACACGTACGCTCACCCTAAACCGTTCTCGTACCCAACGTGTCCCCTAAACCGTCCCCGTCCCCTAACCCTAACGCTAACGCTAAACCTAACCCTTACCCTAAGCCTTACCCTAACCCGTCCCCTAATCCTAACCCGTACGCTAACTCTAACCCGTACCCTAACACGTACGCTCACCCTAAACCGTTGTCGTACCCTAACATGTCCCCTAAACCGTCCCCGTCCCCTAACCCTAACCCTAACCCTAAAACTTACCCGAAGCCTTACCCTAACCCGTCCCCTAATCCTAACCCGTACGCTAACAATAATCCGTACCCTAACACGTACGCTCACCCTAAACCGTTGTCGTACACTAACCTGTCCCCTAAACCGTCCCCGTCCCCGTCCCCTAACCCTAAACCGAACCCAAACCCTAACCCTTACCCGAAGCCTTACCCTAACCCGTAACCTAATCCTAACCCGTACGCTAACACTAACCCATAGCCTAAAACGTACGCTCACCCTAAACCGTTGTCGTACCGTAACCTGTCCCCTAAACCGTCCCCGTCCCCTAACCCTAACCCTAAACCTAACCCTTACCCGAAGCCTTACCCTAACCCATCCCCTAATCCTAACCCGTACACTAACACTAAACCGTACCCTAACACGTACGCTCACCCTAAACCGTTGTCGTACCCTAACCTGTCCCATAAACCTTCCCCGTCCCCTAACCCTAACCCTAAACCTAACCCTAACCCTAAACCTTACCCGAAGCCTTACCGTAACCCGTCCCCTAATCCTAACCCGTACGCTAACACTAACGCGTACCCTAACACGTACGCTCACCCTAAACCGTTATCGTACACTAACCTGTCCCCTAAACCGTCCCCGTCCCCTAACCCTAACCCTAACCCTAACCCTTACCCGAAGCCTTACCCTAACCCGTCCCCTAACCCTAACCCTAACCCTAACCCTTACCCGAAGCCTTACCCTAACCCGTCCCCTACCCTAACCCGTACGCTAACACTAACCCGTAGCCTAACACGTACGCTCACCCTAACATTTGTGTCGTACCCTAACCTGTCCCCTAAACCGTCCCCGTCCACTAACCCTAACCCTAACCCTAATCCTTACCTGAAGCCTTACGCTAACTCGTCCCGTAATACTAACACGTACGCTAACACTAACTCGTACCCTAACACGTACGCTCACCCTAAATCATTGTCTTACGCTACCCTGTCCCCTAAACCGTCCCCGTCCCCTAACCCTAACCCTAACCCTAACCCGAACCCTTACCCGAAGCCTTACCCTAACCGGTCCCCTAATCCTTAACCGAACGCTAACACTAATCCATACCCTAACACGTACGCTCACCCAAAACCGTTGTCGTGCCCTAACCTGTCCCCTAAACCGTCCCCGTCCCCTAAACCTAACCCTAACCCTAACCCTAACCCTTACCCGAAGCATTACCCTAACCAGTCCCCTAATCCTAAACCGTATGCTAACTCTAACCCGTACCCTAACACGTACGCTCACGCTAAACCGATGTCGTACCCTAACCTGTCCCCTAAACCGTCCCCATTCCCTAACCCTAACCCTAACCCTAACCCTAACCCTTACCCGAAGCCTTACCCTAACCCGTCCCCTAATCCTAAACCGTACGCTAACACTAACCCGTACACTAACGCGTACGCTCAACCTAAACCGTTGTCGTACCCTAACCTGTGCCCTAAACCGTCCCCGTCCCCTAACTCTAACACTAACCCTAACCCTAACCCTTCCCCGAAGCCTTACCCTAACCCGTCGCCTAATACTAACATGTATGCTAACACTATCTCGTACCCTAACACGTACGCTCACCCTAAACCGTTGTCGTACCCTAACCTGTCCCCTAAACCGTCCCCGTCCCCTAACACTAACCCTAACCCTAACCCTTACCCAAAGCCTTACCCTAACCCGTCCCCTAATCCTTAATCGTACGCTAACACGAACCCGTACCCTAAAACTTACGCTCACCCAAAACCGTTGTCGTACCCTAACCTCTCCCTTAAACCGTCCCCATCCCCTAACACTAACCCTAACCCTAAACCTAACCCTAACCCTTACCCGAAGCCTTACCCTAACCCGTCCCCTAATCCTAACCCGTACGCTAACAATAACCCGTAACCTAACACGTACGCTCACCCTAAACCGTTGTCGTACCCTAACCTGTCCCCTAAACCGTCCCCATTCCCTAACCCTAACCCTAACCCTAACCATAACCCTAACCCTAACCCGAAGCCTTACACTCACCCGTCCCCTAATCCTAACCCGTACGCTAACACTAACCCGTACCCTAACACGTACGCTCACCCTAAACCGTTGTCGTACCCTAACCTGTACCCTAAACCGTCCCCGTCCCCTAATCCTAACCCTAACCCTAACCCTTACCCGAAGCCTTTCCCTAACCCGTCCCTAATCCTAACCCGTACGATAACACTAACCCGTACTCTAACACGTACGCTCACCCTAAACCGTTGTCGTACCCGACCCTGTCCCCTAAACCGTCCCCGTCCACTAACCCTAACCCTAACCCTAACCCTAACGCTTACCCGAAGCCTTACCCTAACCCGTCCCCTAATCCTAACCCGTACGCTAACACTAACCCGTAGCCTAACACGTATGCTCACCCTAAACCGTTGTCGTACACTAACCTGTCCCCTAAACCGTCCCCATGCCCTAACCCTAACCCTAACCCTAACCCTAACCCTAATCCTTACCTGAAGCCTTACGCTAATTCGTCCCATAATCCTAACCCGTACGCTAACACTAACCCGTACCCTAACACGTACGCTCACACTAAACTGTTGTCGTACCCTAACATGTCCCCTAAACCGTCCCCGTCCCCTAAGCCTAACCCTAAACCTAACCCTAACGCTAACCCTTACCCGAAGCCTTACCATAAACCGTCCCCTAATCCTAAGCCGTACACTAACAATAACCTGTACCCTAACACGTACGCTCACCCTAAACAGTTGTCGTACCCTAACTTGTCCCCTAAACCGTCCCCGTCCCCTAACACTAACCCTAACCCTAACCCTAACACTAACCCTTACCCGAAGCCTTACCCTAACCAGTCCCGTAATCCTAATCCGTACGCTAACACTAACCCGTACCCTAACACGTACACTCACCCTAAACAGTTGTCGTACCCTAACCTGTCACCTAAACCGTCGCCGTCCCCTAACCCTAACCCTAACCCTAACCCTAACCCTTACCTGAAGCCTTAACCTAACCCGTCCCTTAATCCTAACCCGTACGCTAACACTAACCCGTACCCTAACACGTACGCTCACCACAACCGTTGTCGTACCCTAACCTCTCCCCTAAACCATCCCCGTCCCCTAACCCTAACCCTAATCCTAACCGTAACCCTAAACCTTATCCGAAGCCTTACCCTAAACGTCCCCTAAACCTAACCCGTACGCTCACACTAACCCATACCCTAACACGTACGCTCACACTAAACCGTTGTCGTACACTAACCTGTCCCCTAAACCATCCCCGTCCCCTAACCCTTACCCTAACCCTAACCCTAACCCTAACACTTACACGAAGCCTTACCCTAACCCGTCCCCTATTCCTAACCCATACGATAACACTAAAGCGTACCCTAACACATACGCTCAGCCTAAACCATTGTCGTACCCTAACCTGTCCCCTAAACCGTCCCCGTCCCCTAACCCTAACCCTAACCCTAACCCTAACCCTAACCCTTACCCGAAGCCTTACCCTAACCCGTCCCCTAATCCTAAGCCGTACGCTAACACTAGCCCGTACCCTAACACGTACGCTCACCCTAAACCGTTGTTGTAAACTAACCTGTCCCCTAAACCGTCCCCGTCCCCGTCGCCTAACCCTAACCCTAACCCTAACCCTAAACCGTCCCCGTCCCCTAACACTAACACTAACCCTAACCCTAACCCTTACCCGAAGCCTTACCCTAACCCGTCCCCTAATCCTAACCCGTACGCTAACACTAAACCGTACCCTAACACGTACGCTCACCCTAAACCGTTGTCGTACCCTAACCTGTCCCCTAAACCATCCCCGTCCCCTAATCCTAACCCTAACCCTAACCCTTACCCGAAGCATTACACTAACCCGTCCCCTAATCCTAACTCGTATGCTAACTCTAACCCATACCCTATCACGTACGCTCACCCTAAACCGTTGTCGTTCCCTAACCTGTCCCCTAAACCGTCTCCGTTCCCTACCCCTAAACCTAACCCTAACCCTAACCCTAACCCTTACCCGAAGCCTTACCCTAACCCGTCCCCTAATCCTAACCCGTACGCTAACACTAATCCGTACACTAACACGTACGCTCACCCTAAACCGTTGTCGTACCGTAACCTGTCCCCTAAACCGTCCCCGTCCCCTAACCCTAACCCTAACCCTAACCCTAACACTTACCCGAAGCCTTACCCTAACCCGTCTCCTAATCCTAACCCGTATGACAACATTAACCCTTACCGTAACACGTACGCTCACCATAAAACGTTGTCGTACCCTAACCTGTCCCCTAAACCGTCCCCGTCCCCTAACACTAACACTAACCATAACCCTAACCCTAACCCTTACCCGAAGCCTTACCCTAACCCGTCCCCTAATCCTAACCCGTACGCTAAGACTAAACTGTACCCTAACACGTACGCTCACCCTAAAAGGTTGTCGTACCCTAACCTGTCCCCTAAACCGTCCCCGTCCCCTAACCCTAACCCTAAACCTAACCCTTACCCGAAGCATTACGCTAACCCGTCCCTTAATCCTAAACCGTATGCTAACTCTAACCCATACCCTAACACGTACGCTCACCCTAAACCGTTGTCATACCCTAACCTGTCCCCTAAACCGTCTCCGTTCCCTAACCCTAACCCTAACCCTAACACTAACCCTAACCCTTACCCGAAGCCTTACCCTAACCCGTCCCCTAATCCTAACCCGTACGCTAACACTAACCCGTACACTAACACGTATGCTCACCCTAAACCGTTGTCGTACCGTAACCTCTCCCCTAAACCGTCCCCGTCCCCTAACCCTAACCCTAACCCTAACCCTAACCCTTACTCGAAGCCTTACCCTAACCCGTCTCCTAATCCTAACCCGTACGATAACACTATCCCGTACCTTAACACGTACGCTCACCCTAAACCGTTGTCGTACCCTAACCTGTCCCCTAAACCGTCCCCGTCCCCTAACCCTAACCCTAACCCTAACCCTAACACTAAACCTTACCCGAAGCATTACCCTAACCCATCCCCTAATCCGAACCCGTACGCTAACACTATCCCGTACCCTAACACGTACACTCACCCTTAACCGTTGTCATACACTAACCTGTCCCCTAAACCGTCCCCGTCCCCGTCCCCTAACCCTAACCCTAACCCTAACCCTAACCCTTACCAGAAGCCTTACCCTAACCCGTCCCCTAATCCTAACCCGTACGCTAACACTAACACGTACCCTAACACGTACGCTCACCCTATACCTTTGACGTACCCTAACCTGTCCCCTAAACCGTCCCCGTCCCCTAACACTAACCCTAACCCTAACCCTTACCCGAAGCCTTACCCTAACCCGTCCCCTAATCCTTACCCGTACGCTAACACTAACCCATACCCTAACACGTACGCTCACCCTAAACCGTTGTCGTACACTAACCTGTCCCCTAAACCGTGCCCGTCCCCGTCCCCTAACCCTAACCCTAACCCTAACCCTTACCCGAAGCCTCACATTAACCCGTCCCCTAATCCTAACCCGTAGGCTAACACTAACCCGTACCCTAACACGTACGCACACCCTAAACAGTTGTCGTACCCTAACCTGTCCCCTAAACCGTCCCCATCCCCTAACCCTAACCCTAACCCTTACCCGAAGCCTTAAGCTAACCCGTCCCCTAATCCTAACCCGTACGCTAACACTAACCCGTACTCTTACACGTACGCTCACCCTAAATCGTTGTCGTACCCTAACCTGTCCCCTAAAGCGTCACCGTCCACTAACCCTAACACTAACCCTAACCCTAACCCGAACGCTTATTCGAAGTCTTACCCTAAACTGTCCCCTAATCCTAAACCGTACGCTAACACTAACCCGTACCCTAACACGTACGCTCACCATAAACCATTGTCGTATCCTAACCTGTCCCCTAAACCATCCCCGTCCCCTAACCCTAAACCTAACACAAACCCTAATCCTTACCCGAAGCCTTAACCTAACCCGTCCCCTAATCCTAACCCATACGATAACACTAACCCATACCCTAACACGTACGCTCACCCTAAACCATTGTCATACCCTAACCTGTCCCCTAAACCGTCCCCGTCCCCTAACCCAAACCCCAACCCTAACCCTAAACCTTACCCAAAGCCTTACCCTAACCCGTCCCCTATTCCTAACCCGTACGCTAACACTAACCCGTACCCTAACACGTACGCTCACCCTAAACCGTTGTCGTACACGAACCTGTCCCCTAAACCGTCCCCGTCCCCTAACCCTAACCCTAACCCTAACCCGAAGCCTTACCCTAACCCGTCCCCTAATCCTAACCCATAGGCTAACACTAACCCATACCCTAACACGTACGCTCACACTAAACCGTTTTCGTACCCTAACCTGTCCCCTAAACCGTCCCTGTCCCCTAACACTAACCCTAACCCTAACCCTAACCCTTACCCGAAGCCTTACCCTAACCTGTCCCCTAATCCTAACCCGTACGCTAACACTAACCCGTACCCTAACATGTACGCTCACCCTAAACCGTTGTCGTACCCTAAGCTGTCCCCTAAACCGTCCCCGTCCCCTAACCCTAACCCTAAACCTAACCCTAACCCTTACCCAAAGCCTTACCCTAAACCGACCCCTAATCCTAACACGTACGCTAACACTAAGAGATACACTAACACGTACGCTCACCCTAAACGTTTGTCGTACCCTAACCTGTCCCCTAAACCGTCCCCGTCCCCTAACCCTAACCCTAACCCTAACCCTAACCATTACCCGAAACCTTACCCTAAACCGTCCCCTAATCCTAAACCGTACGCTAACACTAACCCGTACCCTAACACGTACGCTCACCCTAAACCGTTGTTGTACCCTAGCATGTCCCCTAAACCGTCCCCGTCCCCTAACCCTAACCCTAACCCTAACCCTAACCCTTACCCGAAACCTTACCCTTACCCGTCCCCTAATCCTAACCCGTAGGCTAACACTAACCCTTACCCTAACACGTACGCTCACACTAAACCGTTGACGTACCCTAAACTGTCCCCTAAATCGTCCCCGTCGCCTAACCATAACCCTTACCCTAACATTAACCCTAACCCTTACCCGAAGCCTTACCCTAACCCGTCCCCTAATCCTAACCCGTACGCTAACCCTAACCCTAACACTAACCCGAAGCCTTACCCTAACCCGTTCCCTAATCCTAACCCGTACGCTAACACTAACCCATACCTTAACACGTACTCTCACCCTAAACAGTTGTCGTACCCTAACCTGTCCCCTAAACCGTCCCCGTCCCCTCACCCTAAGCCTAACAATTACCCGAAGACTTACACTAACTCGTTCGCTAATCCTTACACGTACGCTAACACTAACCCGTACCCTAACACGTACGCTCACCCTAAACCGTTGTCGTACCCTAACCTGTCTCCTAAACCGTCCCCGTCCCCTAACCCTAACCCTAACCCTAAACCTTACCCGAAGCCTTACCCTAACCCGTCCCCTAATCCTAACCCGTACGCTAACACTAAACCGTACCCTAACACATACGCACACCCTAAACCGTTGTCGTACACTAACCTGTCCGCTAAACCGTCCCCGTCCCCTAACCCTAAACCTAACCCTAACCCTAACCCTAACCCTTACCCGAAGCCTTACCCTAACCCGTCCCCTAATCCTAACCTGTACGCTAACTCTAACCCGTACCCTAACACGTACGCTCACCCTAAAATGGTGTCGTACACTAACCAGTCCGCTAAACCGTCCCCGTCCCCTAACCCTAACCGTAACCCTAAACCTAACACTAACCCTTACCCGAAGCCTTACACTAACCCGTCCCCTAATCCTAACACGTACGCTAACACGAACCCGTACTCTAACACGTACACTCACCCTAAAACGTTGTCGTACCCTAACCTGTCACCTAAACCGTCCCTGTCCCCTAACCCTAACCCTAACCCTAACACTAACCCTTACCCGAAGCCTAACCCTAACCCGTCCCCTAATCCTAACCCGTACGCTAACACTAACCCGTACCCTAACACGTACGCTCACACTAAACCGTTGTGGTACACTAACCTCTCCCCTAAACCGTCCCCATCCCCTAAACCTAACCCTAAACCTAACACTAACCCTTACCCGAAGCCTTATCCTAAACCGTCCCCTAATCCTAACCCGTACGCTAACACTAACCCGTACCCTAACACGTACGCTCACTCTAAACCGTTGTCGTACCCTAACCTGTACCTTAAACAGTCCCCGTCCCGTAACCCTAACCCTAATCCTAACCCTAACCCTAACCCTTACCCGAAGCCTTACCCTAACCCGTCCACTAAACCTAACCCAAACGATAACACTAACCCGTACCCTAACACGTACGCTCACCCTAAACCGTTGTCGTACCCTAACCTGTCCCCTAAACCGTCCCCGTCCCCGTCCCCTAACCCTAAACCTAACCCTTACACGAAGCCTTATCCTAAACCGTCCCCTTATCCTAACCCGTACCCTAACACGTACACTCATCCTAAACCGTTGTCGTACCCTAACCTGTACCCTAAACCGTCCCCGTACCGTAACCCTAGCCCTAACCCTAACACTAAAGCTAACACTTACCGGAAGCCTTACCCTAACCCGTCCCCTTATCCTAACCCGTACGCTAACAGTAACCCGTATCCTAACACGTACACTCACCCTAAACCGTTGTCGTACCCCAACCTGTTCCCTAAACCGTCCCTGTCCCCTAAACCTAACCCTAACCCTAACCCTAACCCTTACCCGAAGCCTTACCCTAACCCATCCCCTAATCCTAACCCGTACGCTAACACTAACCCATACCCTAACACGTACGCTCACCCTAAACCGTTGTCGTACCCTAACCTGTCCCCTAAACCGTCCCCGTCCTCTAACCCTAACCCAATACTAACCCTAAACCTTACCCGAAGCCTTACCCTAACCCGTCCCCTAATCCTTACCCGAACGCTAACACTAATCCATACCCTAACACGTACGCTCACCCAAAACCGTTGTCGTACCCTAACCTGTCCCCTAAACCGTCCCCATTCCCTAACCCTAACCATAACCCTAACCATAACCCTAACCCTTACCCGAAGCCTTACCCTAACCCGTCCTCTAATCCTAACCCGTACTTTAACACTAACCCGTACCCTAACACGTACGCTCACCCTAAACCGTTGTCGTACCCTAACCTGTCCCCTAAACCGTCCCCGTCCCCTAACCCTAACCCTAACCCTAACCCTAACACTTACCCGAAGCCTTACCCTAACCCGTCCCCTAATCCTAAACCATACGATAACACTAACCCGTACCCTAACAGGTACGCTCACCCTAAACCGTTGTCGTACCCGAACCTGTCCCCTAAACCGTCAGCGTCCCCGAACCCTAACCCTAACCCTAACCCTAACCCTTACCCGAAGCCTTACCCTAACCCGTCCCCTAATCCTAAACCGTACGCTAACACTAACCTGTACCCTAACACGTACGGTCACCCTAAACCGTTGTCGTACCGTAACCTGTCCCCTAAACTGTCACCGTCCCGTAACCCTAACCCTAAGCCTAACCCTAACCCGAAACCTTACCCGAAGCCTTACCCTATCCCGTCCCCTAATCCTAACCCGTACGCTAACACTAACCCGTTCCCTAACACGTACGCTCACCCTAAACCGTTGTCGTACCCTAACCTGTCCCCTAAACCGTCCCCGTCCCCTAACCCTAACCCTAACCCTAACACTTACCCGAAGCCTTACCCTAACCCGTCCCCTAATCCTAACACATACGATAACACTAACCCGTACCCTAACACGTACGCTCACCCTAAACCGTTGTCGTACCCTAACCTGTCCCCTAAACCGTCCCCGTACCCTAACCCTAACCCTAACCCTAACCCTAAACCTTACCCGAAGCCTTACCCTAACCCGTCACCTAATCCTAAACCGTACGCCAACACTAACCCGTACCGTAACACGTACGCTCACCCTAAAACTTTGTCGTACACGAACCTGACCCCTAAACATTCCCCGTCCCCGTCCCCTAACCCTAACCCTAACCCTAAACCTTATCCGAAGCCTTACCCTAACCAGTCCCCTAATCCTAACCCGTAGGCTAACATTAACCCGTACCCTAACACGTATGCTCACCCTAAACCGTTGTCGTACCCTAACCTGTCCCCTAAACCGTCCCCGTGCCCTAAGCCTAACCCTAACCCTAACCCGTAGCCTTACCCTAACCCGTCCTCTAATCCTAACCTGTACGCTAACACTAACCCGTACCCTAACACTTACGGTCACCCTAAACCGTTGTCGTACCCTAACCTGTCCCCTAAACCGTCCCCGTCCCCTAACCCTAACCCTAACCCTAACCCTAACCCTTACCTGAAGCCTTTCTCCAACCCGTCCCCTAATCCTAACCCGTACGCTAACACTAACCCGTACCCTAACACGTACGCTCACCCTAAAGCATTGTCGTATCCTAACCTGTCCCCTAAACCATCCCCGTCCCCTAACCCTAAACCTAACACTAACCCTAACCCTTACCCGAAGCCTTACAATAAACCATCCCCAAATCCTAACCCGTACGCAAACCCTAACCCGTACCCCAACATGTACGCTCACCCTAAACCATTGTCGTACCCTAACCTGTACCCTAAACCATCCCCGTCCCCTATCCCTAACCCTAACACTAACCCTAAACCTTACCCGAAGCCTTACCCTAACCCGTCCCCTAATCCTAACCCGTACGCTAACACTAACACGTACCCTAACACGTACGCTCACCCTAAAACGTTGTCGTACATTGACCTGTCCCCTAAACCGTCCCCGTCCTCGTCCCCTAACCCTAACCCTAACCCTAACCCTAACCCTTACCCGAAGCCTTACCCTAACCCGTCACCTAATCCTAATCCGTACGCTAAATCTAACCCGTACCCTAACACGTACGCTCACCCTAAACTGTTGTTGTACAATAACCTGTCCCCTAAACCATCCCCGTACCGTAACCCTAACCCTAAACATAACCCTAACCCTAACCCTTACCTGAAGCCTTACCCTAACCCGTCCCGTAATCCTAACCCGTACGCTAACACTAACCCGTACCCTAACACGTACGCTCACCCTAAACCGTTGTCGTACCCTAACCTGTCCCCTAAACCGTCCCCGTCCCCATCCCCTAACCCTAACCCTAACCCTAACACTTACCCGAAGCCTTACCCTAACACGTCCCCTAATGCTAACATGTACGCTAACAATAACCCGTACCCTAACACGTACGCTCACCCTAAAACATTGTCGTACCCTAACCTGTCCCCTAAACCGTCCCCATCCCCTAACCCTAACCCTAACCCTTACCCTAACACTTACCCGAAGCCTAACCCTAACCCGTCCCCTAATCCTAACCCGTACGCTAACAGTAACCAGTACCCTAACACGTACGCTCACCCTAAACCGTTGTCGTACCCTAACCTGTCCCCTAAACCGTCCCCGTCCCATAACCCTAACCCTAAACCTGACCCTAACCCTAACCCTTACCTGAAGCCTTACCTTAACCCGTCACGTAATCCTAACCCGTACGCTAACACTAACCCGTACCCTAACACGTACGCTCACCCTAAACCGTTGTCTTACCCTAACCTGTCCCCTAAACCGTCCCCGTCCCCGTCCCCTAACCCTAACCCTAACCCTAACCCAAACAGTTACCCGAAGCCTTACCATAACCCGTCCCCTATCCTAACACGTACGCTAACAATAACCCGTACCCTAACACGTATGCTCACCCTAAACCGTTGTCGTAGCCTATCCTGTCCCCAAAACCGTCCCCGTCCCCTAAACCTAACCGTAACCCTAACCCTAACCCTAAACATTACCCGAAGCCTTACCCTAACCCGTCCCGTAATCCTAACCCGTACGCTAACACTAACCCGTACCCTAACACGTACGCTCACCCTAAACCGTTGTCGTACCCTAACCTGTCCCCAAAACCGTCCCCGTCTTCTAACCCTAACCCTAACCCTAACCCTAACCTTAAACCTTACCCGAAGCCTTACCCTAACCCGTCCCCTAATCCTAACCCGTACGCTAACAATAACCTGTACCCTAATACGTACGCTCACCCTAAACCGTTGTCGTACACTAACCTGTCCCCTAAACCGTGCCCGTCCCCGTCCCCTAACACTAACCCTAACCCTAACCCTTACTCAAAGCCTTACCCTAACCCGTCCCCTAATCATAACCCGTAGGCTATCACTAACACGTACCCTAACACGTATGCTCACCCTAAACAGTTGTCGTACCCTAACCTATCCCCTAAACCGTCCCCGTCCCCTAACCCTAACGCTAACCCTAACCCTAACCCTAACCCTTACCCAAAGCCTTACCCTAACCTGTCCCCTAATCCTAACCCGTACGCTAAAACTAACACGTACCCTAACACATACGCTCACGCTAAACTATTGTCGTACCCTAACCTGTCCCCTAAACCGTCCCCGTGCCCTAACCCTAACCCTAACCCTAACCCTTACCCGAAACCTTACACTAACCCGTCCCCTAATCCTAAAACGTACGCTAACACTAAACCGTACTGTAACACGTACGCTCACCCTAAACCGTTGTCGTACACTAACCTGTCCCCTAAACCGACCCCGTGCCCTAACCCTAAACCTAACCCTAACCCGTAGCCTTACCCTAACCCGTCCTCTAATCCTAACCCGTACGCTAACACTAAGCGTTACCCTAACACGTACGCTCACCCTAAACTGTTGTCGTACCCTAACCTGTCCCCTAAACCGTCCCCGTCCCCTAACCCTAACCCTAACCCTAACTCTAACCCTAAACCTTACCCGAAGCCTTACCCTAACCCGTCCCCTAATCCTAACCCTTACGCTCACACTAAACCCTACCCTAACACATACGGACACCCTAAACCGTTGTCGTACACTAACCTGTCCCCTAAACCGTCCCCGTGCCCTAACCCTAACCCTAACCATAAACCGTAGCCTTACACTAACCCGTCCCCTAATCCTAAAACGTACGCTAACACTAAACCGTACTGTAACACGTATGCTCACCCTAAACCGTTGTCGTACACTAACCTGTCCCCTAAACCGTCCCCGTCCCCTAACCCTAACCCTAACCCTTACCCGAAGCCTTAATCCAACCCGTCCCCTAATCCTAACCCATACGCTAACACTAACCCGAACCCTAACACGTACGCTCACCCTAAACCAATGTCGTACTCTAACCTATCCCCTAAACCGTCCCCGTCCCCTAACCCTAACCCTAACCCTAACCCTATACCTAACCCTAAACCTTAACCGAAGCCTTACAATAAACCATCCCCTAATCCTAACCCATACGCAAACCCTAACCCGTACCGTAACACGTACGCTCACCCTAAACCATTGTCATACCCTAGCCTGTACCCTAAACCATCCCCGTCCCCTATCCCTAACCCTAACCCTAACCCTAACCCTTACCCGAAGCCTTACCCTAACCCGTCCCCTAATCCTAACCCGTACGCTAACACTAACCCGTACCCTAACACGTACGCTCACGCTAAACCGTTGTCGTACCCTAACCTGTCCCTTAAACCGTCCCCTTCCCCTAACCCTAACCCTAACCCTAACCCTAAACCTTACCCGAAGCCTTACCCTAACCTGTCCCCTAATCCTAACCCGTACGCTAACAATAACCCATACCCTAACACGTACGCTCACCCTAAACCGTTGTCGTACACTAACCTGTCCCCTAAACCGTGCCCGTCCCCATCCCCTAACCCTAACCCTAACCCTAACCCTAACCCTTACCCGAAGCCTTACCCTAACCCGTCCCCTAATCCTAACCCGTAGGCTATCACTAACACGTACCCTAACACGTATGCTCACCCTAAACAGTTGTCGTACCCTAACCTCTCCCCTAAACCTTCCCCGTCCCCTAACCCTAACGCTAACCCTAACCCTAACCCTAACCCTTACCCGAAGCCATACCCTAACCCGTCCCCTAATCCTAACCCGTACGCTAACACTAACACGTACCCTAACACGTACGCTCACCCTAAACTGTTGTCGTACCCTATCCTGTCCCCTAAACCGTCCCCGTCCCCTAACCCTAACCCTAAACCTAACCCTTACCCGAAGCCTTACCCTAACCCGTCCCCTAATCCTAACCCGTACGCTAACACTAAACCGTACTCTAACACGTACGCTCACCCTAAACTGTTGTCGTAGCCTAACCTGTCCCCTAAACCGTCCCCGTCCCCTAACCCTAACCCTAACCCTAACCCTAACACTTACCCGAAGCCTTACACTAACCCGTCCCCTAATCCTAACCCGTACGCTAACACTAACCCGTACCCTAACACGTACGCTCACAATAAACCGTTGTCGTACCCTAACCTGTCCCCTAAACCGTCCCCGTCCCCTAACCCTTACCCTAGACCTGACTATATCCCTAACCCTTACCTGAAGCTTTACCCTAACCCGTCCCATAATCCTAACCCGTACGCTAACACTAACCCGTACCCTAACACGTACGCTCACCCTAAACCGTTTTCGTACCCTAACCTGTCCCCTAAACCGTCTCCATCCCCGTCCCCTAACTCTAACCCTAACCCTAACCCAAACCGTTACCCGAAGCCTTACACTATCCCGTCCCCTAATCCTAACACGGACGCTAACAGTAACCCGTACCCTAACACGTACGCTCACCCTAAACCATTGTCGTACGCTAACCTGTCCCCTAAACCGTCCCCGTCCCCTAAACCTAACCCTTACCCTAACCCTAACCCTAACCCTAACTCTTACCCGAAGCCTTACCCTAACCCGTCCTGTAATCCTAACACGTACGCTAACACTAACCCGTACACTAACACGTATGCTCACCCTAAACCGTTGTCGTACCCTAACCTGTCCCCTAAACCGTCCCCGTCCCCGTCCCCTAACCGTAACCCTAAACCTTACCCGAAGCCTTACCCTAACCCGTCACCTAATCCTAACCCATACGCTAACTCTAACACGTACCCTAACACGTACGCTCACCCTAAAATGTTGTCGTACCCTAACCAGTCCCCTAAACCATCCCCGTCCCCTAACCATAACCCTAACCATAACCCTAACCCTTACCCGAAGCCTTACACTTACCCGTCCCCTAATCCTAACCCGTAAGCTAACACTAACCCGTACCCTAACACGTACACTCACCCTAAACTGTTGTCGTACACTAAACTGTCCCCTAAACCGTCGCCGTCCCCTAACCATAACCCTAACCCTAACCCTAACCCTAACCCTAACTCTAACCCTAACCCTTACGCGAAGCCTTACCCTAACCCGTCCACTAATCCTAACCCGTACGCTAACACTAATCTTTACCCTAACGCGTACGCTCATCCTAAACCGTTGTCGTACCCTAACCTGTCCCCTAAACCGTCCCCGTCCCCTAACCCTAACCCTAACCCTAACCATTACCCGAAACCTTACCCTAACCCGTCCCCTAATCCTAACCCATACGATAACACTAACCCATACCCTAACACGTACGCTCACCCTAAACCGTTGTCATACCCGAACCTGTCCCCTAAACCGTCCCCGTCCCCTAAACCTAACCCTAACCCTAACCCTAAACCTTACCCGAAGCCTTACCCTAATCCGTCCCCTAATCCTAACCCGTACGCTAACAGTAACCCGTACCCTAACACGTACGTTCACCCTAAACCATTGTCATACACGAACCTGTCCCCTAAACCGTCCCCATCCCTGTCCCCTAAACCTAACCCTTACCCTAACCCTATCCCTTACCCGAAGCCTTACACTAACCTGTCCCCTAATCCTAACACGTAGGCTAACACTAACCTGAACCCTAACACGTATGCTCACCCTAAAACGTTGTCGTACCCTAAACTGTCCCCTAAACCGTCCCCGTCCCCGTCCCCTAACCCTAACCCTAACCCTAACCCTTACCCGAAGCCTTACCCTAACTCGTCCCCTAATCCTAAACCGTACGCTAACACTAACCCATACCCTAACACGTACGCACACCCTAAACCGTTGTCGTACCCTAACCTGTCCCCTAAACCGTCCCCGTCCCCTAACCCTAACCCTAACCCTAACACTTACCCGAAGCCTTAAGCTAACCCGTCCCCTAATCCTAACCCGTACGCTAACACTAACCCGTACCCTAACACGTACGCTCAACCTAAACCGTTGTCGTACCCTAACCTGTCCCCTAAACCGTCCCCGTCCCCTAACCCTAACCCTAACCCTAACCCTAACCCTTACCCGAAGCCTTTCTCCAACCCGTCCCCTAATCCTAACCCGTACGCTAACACTAACCCGTACCCTAACACGTACGCTCACCCTAAACCATTGTCGTACCCTATCCGGTCCCCTAAACCGTCCCTGTCCCCTAACCCTAACCCTAACCCTAACCCTAACCCTTACCCGAAGCCTTACAATAAACCATCGCCTAATCCTAACCCGTACGCAAACCCTAACCCGTACCCCAACATGTACGCTCACCCTAAACCATTGTCGTACCCTAACCTGTACCCTAAACCATCCCCGTCCCCTATCCCTAACCCTAATACTAACCCTAAACCTTACCCGAAGCCTTACCCTAACCCGTCCCCTAATCCTAACCCGTACGCTAACACTAACACGTACCCTAACACGTACGCTCACCCTAAAACGTTGTCGTACATTAAAATGTCCCCTAAACCGTCCCCGTCCCCGTCCCCTAACCCTAACCCTAACCCTAACCCTAACCTTTACCCGAAGCCTTACCCTAACCCGTCACCTAATCCTCATCCCTACGCAAACTCTAACACGTACCCTAACACGTACGCTCTCCCTAATCCGTGGTTGTACCCTAACCTGTCCCCTAAACCATCCCCGTACCCTAACCCTAACCCTAAACATAACCCTAACCCTAACCCTTACCTGAAGCCTTACCCTAACCCGTCCCGTAATCCTAACCCGTACGCTAACACTAACCCGTACCCTAACAAGTACGCTCACCCTAAACCGTTGTCGTACCCTAACCTGTCCCCTAAACCGTCCCCGTCCCCTAACCCTAACCCTAACCCTAACACTTACCCGAAGCCTTACCCTAACACGTGCCCTAATCCTAACATGTACGCTAACAATAACCCGTACCCTAACACGTACGCTCACCCTAAACCATTGTCGTACCCTAACCTGTCCCCTAAACCGTCCCCATCCCCTAACCCTAACCCTAATCCTTACCCTAACACTTACCCGAAGCCTTACCCTAACCCGTCCCCTAATCCTAACCCGTACGCTAACAGTAACAAGTACCCTAACACGTACGCTCACCCTAAACCGTTGTCGTACCCTAAACTGTCCCCTAAACCGTCCCCGTCCCCTAACCCTAACCCTAAACCTGACCCTAACCCTAACCCTTACTTGAAGCCTTAACCTAACCCGTCACGTAATCCTAACCCGTACGCTAACACTAACCCGTACCCTAACACTTACGCTCACCCTAAACCGTTGTCGTACCCTAACCTGTCCCCTAAACCGTCCCCGTCCCCATCCCCTAACCCTAACCCTAACCCTAACCCAAACCGTTACCCGAAGCCTTACCCTAACCCGTCCCCTATCCTAACACGTACGCTAACAATAACCCGTACACTAACACGTACGCTCACCCTAAAACGTTGTCGTAGCCTAACCTGTCCCCAACACCGTCCCCGTCCCCTAAACCTAACCGTAACCCTAACCCTAACCCTAACCATTACCCGAAGCCTTACCCTAACCCGTCCCGTAATCCTAACCCGTACGCTAACACTAACCCGTACCCTAACACGTACGCTCACCCTAAACCGTTGTCGACCTTAACCTGTCCCCAAAACCGTCCCCGTCCCCTAACCCTAACCCTAACCCTAACCCTAACGTTAAACCTTACCCGAAGCCTTACTCTAACCCGTCCCCTAATCCTAACCCGTACGCTAACACTAACCTGTAGCCTAATACGTACGCTCACCCTAAACCGTTGTCGTACCCTAACCTGTCCCCTAAACCGTCCCCGTGCCCTAACCCTAAACCTAACCCTTACCCTAAGCCTTACACTAACCCGTCCCCTAATCCTAAAACGTACGCTAACACTAAACGGTACTGTAACACGTACGCTCACCCTAAACCGTTGTCGTACACTAACCTGTCCCCTAAACCGTCCCCGTCTCCTAACCCTAACCCTAACCCTAACTCTAACCCTAAACCTTACCCGAAGCCTTACCCTAACCCGTCCTCTAATCCTAACCCGTACACTAACACTAAGCCTTACCCTAACACGTACGCTCACCTAAAACCGTTGTCGTACCCTAACCTGTCCCCTAAACCGTCCCCGTCCCCTAACCCTAACCCTAACCCTAACCCTTACCCGAAGCCTTACTCCAACCCGTCCCCTAATCCTAATCCGTACGCTAACACTAACCCGTACCCTAACACGTACGCTCACCCTAAACCGTTGTCGTACCCTAACCTATCCCCTAAACCGTCCGCATCCCCTAACCCTAACCCTAACCCTAAACCTAACCCTAAACCTTACCCGAAGCCTTACAATAAACCATCCCCTAATCCTAAACCGTACGCAAACCCTAACCCGTACCGTAACACGTACGCTCACCCTAAACCATTGTCGTACCCTCACCTGTACCCTAAACCATCCCCGTCCCCTATCCCTAACCCTAACCCTAACCCTAACCCTTACCCGAAGCCTTACCCTAACCCGTCCCCTAATCCTAACCCGTACGCTAAGACTAACACGTACCCTAACACGTACGCTCACCCTAAAACGTTGTCATACATTAACCTGTCCCCTAAACCGTCCCCGTCCCCTAACCCTAACCCTAACCCTAACCCTAACCCTAACCCTTACCCGAAGCCTTACCCTAACCCATCACCTATTCCTAACCCGTACGCTAACTCTAACCTGTACCCTAACACGTACGCTCACCCTAAACCGTTGTCGTACCCTAACCTGTCCCCTAAACCGTCCCTGTCCCCTATCCCTAACCCTAAACCTAACCCTAACCCTAACCCTTACCTGAAGCCTTACCCTAACCCGTCCCGTAATCCTAACCAGTACGCTAACACTAAAACGTACCCTAACACGTACGCTCACCCTAAACCGTTGTCGTACCCTAACCTGTCCCCTAAACCGTCCCCGTCCCCGCCCCCTAACCCTAACCCTAACCCTAACACTTACCCGAAGCCTTACCCTAACCCGTCCCCTAATCCTAACACGTACGCTAACAATAACCCGTACCCTAACACGTACGCTCACCCTAAACCATTGTCGTACCCTAACCTGTACCCAAACTGTCCCCGTCCCCTAAACCTAACCGTAACCCTAACCCTAACCCAAACCCTTACCCGAAACCTTACCCTTACACTTCCCCAATCCAAACCCGTACGCTAACACTAACCCGTACCCTAACACGTACGCTCACCCTAAACCGTTGTCATACCCTAACCTGTTCCCTAAATCGTTCCCGTCCCCTAACCCTAACCCTAAACCTAACCCTAACCGTAACCCTTACCCGAAGACTTACCCTAACCCGTCCCCTAATCCTAACCTGTAGGCTAACACTAACCCGTACCCTAACACATACGCTCACCCTAAACCGTTGTCGTTTTCTAACCTATCCCCTAAACCGTCCCCGTCTCCTAACCCTAACCCTAACCCTAACCCTTACCCGAAGCCTTACCCGAACGCGTCCTCTAATCCTAACGCGCACGCTAACACTAACCCGTACCCTAACACGTACGCTCATCCTAAACCATTGTCGTACCCTTACCTGTCCCCTAAACCGTCCCCGTCCACTAACCCTAACCCTAGCCCTAAACCTAACCCTTACCCGAAGCCTTACCCTAACCCGTCCCCTAATCCTAACCCGTACGCTAACACTAACCCGTACCCTAACACGTACGCTCACCCTAAACTGTTGTGGTACCCTAACCTGTCCCCTAAACCGTCACCGTCCACTAACCCTAACCCTAACCCTAACCCTAACCCGAACGCTTACCCGAAGTCTTACCCTAAACTGTCCCCCAATCCTAAACGGTACGCTAACACTAACCCGTACCCTAACACGTACGCTCACCATAAACCGTTGTCGTATCCTAACCTGTCCCCTAAACCATCCCCGTCCCCTAAATCTAAACCTAACACTAACCCTAACCCTTACCCGAAGCCTTACCCTAACCCGTCCCCTAAACCTAACCCATACGATAACACTAACCCATACCCTAACACGTACGCTCACCCTAAACCGTTGTCGTACCCTAACCTGTCCCCTAAACCGTCCCCGTCCCCTAACCCAAACCCCAAACCTAACCCTAAAACTTACCCAAAGCCTTACCCTAACCCGTCCCCTAATCCTAACCCGTACGCTAACACTAACCCGTAACCTAATACGTACGCTCACCCTAAACCGTTGTCATACACGAA
The DNA here is from genome assembly GCF_963924675.1 of Phocoena phocoena. Taxonomy (NCBI): domain Eukaryota; kingdom Metazoa; phylum Chordata; class Mammalia; order Artiodactyla; family Phocoenidae; genus Phocoena; species Phocoena phocoena. The sequence goes on from NW_027077746.1 coordinate 712,970, forward strand.
CCTGTCCCCTAAACCGTCCCCGTCCCCGTCCCCTAACCCTAACCCTAACCCTAACACATACCCGAAGCCTTACCCTAACCAGTCCCCTAATCCTAACCCGTAGGCTAACACTAACCCATACCCTAACACGTATGCTCACCCTAAATCGTTGTCGTACCCTAACCTGTCCCCTAAACCGTCCCCGTCCCCTAACCTTAACCCTAACCCTAATCCTAACCCTAACACTTACCCCGAAGCCTTACCCTAACTCGTCCCCTAATCCTAACCCGTAGGCTAAACCTAACCCTAACCCTAACCCTTACCTGAAGCCTTACCCTAACCCGTTCCCTAATCCTAACCCATACGCTAACACTAACCCATACCCTAACACGTACTCTCACCCTAAACAGTTGTCGTACCCTAACCTGTCCCCTAAACCGTCCCCGTCCCCGTCCCCTAACCCTAACCCTAACCCTAACACATACCCGAAGCCTTACCCTTACCCGTACCCTAATCCTAACCCGTACGGTAACACTAAACCGTACCCTAACACGTACGCTCACCCTAAACCGTTTTCGTACCCTAACCTGTCCCCTAAACCGTCCCCGTTCCCTAACCCTAACCCTAACCCTAACCCTAAACCTAACCCTTACCCGAAGCCTTACACTAACCCGTCCCCTAATCCTAACTCGTACGCTAACACTAACCCGTACCCTAGCACGTACGCTCACCCTAAACCGTTTTGGTACCCTAACCTTTCCGCTAAACCGTCCCAGTCCCCTAACCCTAACCCTAACACTAACCCTAACCTTAACCCTTACCCGAAGCCTTACCCTAACCCATCCCCTAATCCTAACCCGTACGCTAACACTAAACCGTAGCCTAACACGTAGGCTCACCCTAAACCGTTGTCGTACCCTAACCTGTCCCCTAAACCGTCCCCGTCCCCGTCCCCTAACCCTAACCCTAACCCTAGCCCTTACCGTAAGCGTTACCCTAAACCGTCCACTAATCCTAACCCGTACGCTAACACTAACCCGTACCCTAACACATACGCTCACCCTAAACCGTTGTCGTACCTTAACCTGTCCCCTAAACCGTCTCCGACCCCTAACCCTAACCCTAACCCTAACACTAACCCTAACCCTTACCCGAAGCCTTACACTAATCCGTCACCTAATCGTAAACCGTACGTTAACACAAACCCGTACCCTAACACGTACGCTCACCCTAAACCGTTGTCATGCACTAACATGTCCCCTAAACCGTCCCCGTCCCCTAATCCTAACCCGTACGCTAACACTAACCCGTACCCTAACACGTACGCTCACCCTAAACCGTTGTGGTACCCTAACCTGTCCCCTAAACCGTCACCGTCCACTAACCCTAACCCTAACCCTAACCTGAACGCTTACCCGAAGTCTTACCCTAAACTGTCCCCTAATCCTAAACCGTACGCTAACACTAACCCGTACCCTAACACGTACGCTCACCATAAACCGTTGTCGTATCCTAACCTGTCCCCTAAACCATCCCCGTCCCCTAACCCTAAACCTAACACTAACCCTAACCCTTACCCGAAGCCTTACCCTAAACCGTCCCCTAAACCTAACCTATACGATAACACTAACCCATACCCTAACACGTACGCTCACCCTAAACCGTTGTCGTACCCTAACCTGTCCCCTAAACCGTCCTCGTCCCCTAACCCAAACCCCAAACCTAACCCTAAAACTTACCCAAAGCCTTACCCTAACCCGTCCCCTAATCCTAACCCGTACGCTAACACTAACCCGTACCCTAATACGTACGCTCACCCTAAACCGTTGTCATACACGAACCTGTCCCCTAAACCATCCCCGTCCCCGTCCCCTAACCCTAACCCTAACCCTAACCCTACCACATACCCGAAGCCTTACCCTAACCCGTCCCCTAATCCTAACCCGTAGGCTAACACTAACCCATACCCTAACACGTATGCTCACCCTAAATCGTTGTCGTACCCTAACCTGTCCCCTAAACCGTCCCCGTCCCCTAACCTTAACCCTAACCCTAACCCTAACCCTAACCCTTACCCGAAGCCTTACCCTAACGCGTCCTCTAATCCTAAGGCGCACGCTAACACTAACCCGTACCCTAACACGTACGCTCATCCTAAACCATTGTCGTACCCTTACCTGTCCCCTAAACCGTCCCCGTCCACTAACCCTAACCCTAGCCCTAAACCTAACCCTTACCCGAAGCCTTACCCTAACCCGTCCCCTAATCCTAACCCGTACGCTAACACTAACCCGTACCCTAACACGTACGCTCACCCTAAACCGTTGTGGTACCCTAACCTGTCCCCTAAACCGTCACCGTCCACTAACCCTAACCCTAACCCTAACCCTAACCCGAACGCTTACCCGAAGTCTTACCCTAAACTGTCCCCTAATCCTAAACGGAACGCTAACACTAACCCGTACCCTAACACGTACGCTCACCATAAACCGTTGTCGTATCCTAACCTGTCCCCTAAACCATCCCCGTTCCCTAACCCTAAACCTAACACTAACCCTAACCCTTACCCGAAGCCTTACCCTAACCCGTCCCCTAAACCTAACCCATACGATAACACTAACCCATACCCTAACACGTACGCTCACCCTAAACCGTTGTCGTACCCTAACCTGTCCCCTAAACCGTCCCCGTCCCCTAACCCAAACCCCAAACCTAACCCTAAAACTTACCCAAAGCCTTACCCTAACCCGTCCCCTAATCCTAAACCGTACGCTAACACTAACCCGTACCCTAATACGTACGCTCACCCTAAACCGTTGTCATACACGAACATGTCCCCTAAACCGTCCCCGTCCCCGTCCCCTAACCCTAACCCTAACCCTAACACATACCCGAAGCCTTACCCTAACCCGTCCCCTAATCCTAACCCGTAGGCTAACACTAACCCATACCCTAACACGTATGCTCACCCTAAATCGTTGTCGTACCCTAACCTGTCCCCTAAACCGTCCCTGTCCCCTAACCTTAACCCTAACCCTAATCCTAACCCTAACACTTACCCCGAAGCCTTACCCTAACTCGTCCCCTAATCCTAACCCGTAGGCTAAACCTAACCCTAACCCTAACCCTTACCTGAAGCCTTACCCTAACCCGTTCCCTAATCCTAACCCATACGCTAACACTAACCCATACCCTAACACGTACTCTCACCCTAAACAGTTGTTGTACCCTAACCTGTCCCCTAAACCGTCCCCGTCCCCGTCCCCTAACCCTAACCCTAACCCTAACACATACCCGAAGCCTTACCCTTACCCGTCCCCTAATCCTAACCCGTACGCTAACACTAAACCGTACCCTAACACGTACGCTCACCGTAAACCGTTTTCGTACCCTAACCTGTCCCCTAAACCATCCCCGTTCCCTAACCCTAACCCTAACCCTAACCCTAAACCTAACCCTTACCCGAAGCCTTACACTAACCCGTCCCCTAATCCTAACTCGTACGCTAACACTAACCCGTACCCTAGCACGTACGCTCACCCTAAACCGTTTTGGTACACTAACCTTTCCCCTAAACCGTCCCAGTCCCCTAACCCTAACCCTAACACTAACCCTAACCTTAACCCTTACCCGAAGCCTTACCCTAACCCATCCCCTAATCCTAACCCGTACGCTAACACTAAACCGTAGCCTAACACGTAGGCTCACCCTAAACCGTTGTCGTACCCTAACCTGTCACCTAAACCGTCCCCGTCCCCGTCCCCTAACCCTAACCCTAACCCTAGCCCTTACCGTAAGCGTTACCCTAAACCGTCCACTAATCCTAACCCGTATGCTAACACTAACCCGTACCCTACCACGTACGCTCACCTTAAACCGTTGTCGTACCCTAACCTGTCCCCTAAACCGTCCGAGTCCCCTAACCCTAACCCTAACCCTAACCCAAACCCTTACCCGAAACCTTACCCTTACACTTCCCCAATCCTAACCCGTACGCTAACACTAACCCGTACCCTAACACGTACGCTCACCCTAAACCGTTGTCATACCCTAACCTGTTCCCTAAATCGTCCCCGTCCCCGTCCCCTAACCCTAACCCTAACCCTAACCGTAACCCTTATCCGAAGACTTACCCTAACCCGTCCCCTAATCCTAACCTGTAGGCTAACACTAACCCGTACCCTAACACGTACGCTCACCCTAAACCGTTGTCGTACGCGAACCTGTCCCCTAAATCGTCCCCATCCCCTAACACTAACTCTAATGCTAACCCTAACCCTAAACCTTACCCGAAGCCTTACCCTAACCCGTCCCCTAATCCTAACCTGTACGGTAACCCTAACAATAACCCTAACCCTTACCCGAAACCTTACCATAAACCGTCCCCTAATCCTAACATGTACGCCCTCACTAAACCGTACCCTAACACATACGCTCACCCTAAACCGTTGTCGTACCCTAACCTGTCCCCTAAACCGTCCCCGTCCCCGTCCCCTAACCCAAACCCTAACCCTAAACCTAACCCTTACCCGAAGCCTTACCCTAACCCGTCCCCTAATCCTAACCTGTACGCTAATACTAAACCGTACCCTAACACGTACGCTCACCCTAAACCATTGTCGTACCCTAAACTGTCCCCTAAACCGTCCCCGTCCCCAACCCTAACCCTAACCCTAACCCTTACCCGAAGCCTTACACTAAACCGTCCCCTAATCGTAAACCGTACGCTAACACTAACCCGTACCCTAACACGTACGCTCACCCTAAACCGTTGTCGTACCCGAACCTGTCCCCTAAATCGTCCCCGTCCCCTAACACTAACCCTAACGCTAACCCTAACCCTAAACCTTACCCGAAGCCTTACCCTAACCCGTCCCCTAATCCAAACCCGTACGCTAACACTAACCCGTACCGTAACACGTACGCTCACCCTAAACCGTTGTCGTACCCTAACCTCTCCCCTAAACCGTCCCCGTCCCCTAACCCTAAACCTAACCCTAACCCTAACCCTAACCCTTACCCGAAGCCTTACCCTTACCCGTCCCCTAATCATAACCCGTACGCTCACACTAACCCGTACCCTAACACGTACGCTCACACTAAACCGTTGTCGTACCCTAACCTGTCCCCTAAAACATCCCCGTACCCTAACCCTAACCCTAACCCTAACACTTACCCCAAGCCTTACCCTAACCCGTCCCCTAATCCTAACCCGTACGCTAACACTAACCCGTACCCTAACACGTACGCTCACCCTAAACCGTTGTCGTACCCTAACGTGTCACCTAAACCGACCCTGTCTCCTAACCCTAACCCTAACCCTAACCCTAACCCTAACCATAACCCTTACCCGAAGCCTTACCCTAACCCGTCCCCTAATCCTAACCCGCACGCTAACACTAACCCGTACCCTAACACGTACGCTCACCCTAAGCCGTTGTCGTACCCTAACCTGTCCCCTAAACCATCCCCGTCCCCTAACCCTAACCCTAACCCTAACCCTAAGCCTAACCTTACCAGAAGCCTTACCATAACCCGTCCGCTAATCCAAACTCTTAGGCTAACACTAACCCGTACCCTAACACGTACGCTCACCCTAAAACGTTGTGGCACACTAACCTGTACCCTAAACCGTCCCCGTTCCCGTCCCCTAACCCTAACCCCTACCCTTACCCGAAGCCTTACCCTAACCCGTCCCATAATCCTAACCTGTACGCTAACACTAATCCGTACCCTAACACATACGCTCACCCTAAACCGTTGTCGTACCCTAACCTGTCCCCTAAACCGTCCCCGTCCCCTAAACCTAACCCTAACACTTACCCGAAGCCTTACACTAACACGTCCCCTAATCCTAACACGTACGCTAACAGTAACCCGTACCCTTACACGTACGCTCACCCTAAACCGTTGTCGTACACAAACCTCTCCCCTAAACCGTCCCCGTCCCCTAACACTAACCCTAACCCTAACCCTAACCGTAACCCTTACCCGAAGCCTTACCGTAACCCGTCCCCTAATGCTAACCCGTACGCTAACACAAACCCGTACCCTAACACGTACGCTCACCATAAACCGTCCCCGTACCCTAACCCTAACCCTAACCCTAACCGTAACCTTACCTGAAGCCTTACCCTAACCCGCCCCTAATCCAAACCCTTAGGCTAACACTAACCCGTACCCTAACACGTACGATCACCCTAAACCGTTGTCGTACCCTAACCTGTCCCCTAAACCGTCCCCTAACCCTAACCCTAACCCTAACCATTACCCCAGGCCTTACCCTAACCCGTCCCATAATCGTATCCCGTACGCTAACACTAACCCGTACCTTAACACGTACGCTCACCCTAAACCGTTGTCGTACCCTAACCTGTCCCCGAAACCGTCCCCGTCCCCTAAACCTAACCCTATCCCTAACCCTAACCCTAAACTTTACACCAAGTCTTAACCTAACCCGTCCCCTAATCCTAACCCTTACGCTAACACAAACCCCTACCCTAACACGTACGCTCACCCTAAACCGTAGACGTACACTAACCTGTCCCCTAAACCGTCCCTGTCCCCGTCCCCTAAACCTATCCCTAACCCTAAACCTAACCCTTACCCGAAGCCTTACCCTAACACGTCCCCTAATCCTAACCCGTACGCTAACACTAACCCGTACCCTAACACATACGCTCACCCTAAACCACTGTCGTACAATAACCTGTCCCCTAAACCGTCCCCGTTCCCGTCCCCTAACCCTAACCCTAACCCTAACCCTTACCCGAAGCCTTACACTAACCCGTGCCCTAATACTAACCCGTACGCTAACACTAACCCGTACCCTAAAACGTACGCTCACCCTAAACCGTTGTCGTACCCTAACCTGTCCCCTAAACCGTCCCTGTCCCCTATCCCTAACCCTAACCCTAACCCTAATCCTTACACGAAGCCTTACCCTAACCCGTCCCCTAATCCTAACCCGTACGCTAACACTAACCCGTACCCTAACATGTACGCTCTCTCTAAACCATTGTCATAAACTAACGTGTCCCCTAAAACTTCCCCGTCCCCTAATCCTAACCCTAACCCTAACCCTAACCCTATCCCTTACCCGAAGCCTTACCCTTACCCGTCCCCTAATCCTAACCCGTACGCTAACAATAAACGGTACCCTAACACGTACGCTCACCCTAAACCGTTGTCGTACCCTAACCTGTCCCCAAAACCGTCCCCGTCCCCTAACCCTAACCCTAAACCTAACCCTAACCCTAACCCTTACCCTAACTCTTACCCGAAGCCTTACCCTAAACAGTCCCCAAATCCTAACCGTACGCTAACACTAACCCATAACCTAACACATACGCTCACCCTAAACAGTTGTCGTACCCTAACCTGTCCCCTAAACCGTCTCCGTCCCCAAACCCTAACCCTAACCCTAAACCTAACCCTTACCCAAAGCCTTACACTAACCCGTCCCTTAATCCTAAATCGTACGCTAACACTAACCCGGACCCTAACACGTACGCTCACCCTAAACCGTTTTCGTACCCTAACCTGTGCCCTAAACCATCCCCACCCCCTAAACCTAACCCTAACCCTAACCCTAACCCTTACCCGAAGCCTTACCCTAACCCGTCCCGTAATCCTAACCCGTACGCTAACACTAACCCGTACCCTAACACATACGCTCACCCTAAACCGCTGTCGTACAATAACCTGTCCCCTAAACCGTCCCCGTTCCCGTCCCCTAACCCTAACCCTAACCATAACCCTTACCCAAAGCCTTACACTAAACCGTCCCCTAATCCTAACCCGTACGCTAACACTAACCCGTACCCTAAGACGTACGCTCAACCTAAACGGTTGTCGTACCCTAACCTGTCCCCTAAACCGTCCCCGTCCCCTAACCCTAACCCTATCCCTAACCCTAACACTTACCCAAAGCCTTACACTAAACCGTCCCCTAATCCTAACCCGTACGCTAACACTAACCCGTACCCTAACACGTACGCTCACCCTCCACCATTGTCGTACCCTAACCTGTCCTATAAACCGTCCCCGTCCCCTAACATTAACCCTAACCCTAACCCTAAACCTAACCCTTACCCGAAGCCTTACCCAAACCCGTCCCCTAATCCTAACCCGTACGCTAACACTAACCCGTACCCTAACACGTACGCTCACCCTAAACCGTTGTCGTACCCTAACCTGTCCCCAAAACGTCCCCGTCCCCTAACCCTAACCCTAATCCTAACCCTAACCCTAACCCTTACCCTAACCCTTACCCGAAGCCTTACCCTTAACAGTCCCCAAATCCTAACCCGTACGCTAACACTAAGCCATAACCTAACACATACGCTCACCCTAAACAGTTGTCGTACTCTAACCTGTCCCCTAAACCGTCCCCGTCCCCAAACCCTAATCCTAACCCTAACACTAACCCTTACCCAAAGCCTTACACTAACCCGTTTCTTAATCCTAAACCGTACGCTAACACTAACCCGGACCCTAACACGTACGCTCACCCTAAACCGTTGTCGTACCCTAACCTGTCCCTAAACCGTCCCCGTCCCCTAACCCTAACCCTAATCCTAACCCTAACCCTAACCCTAATCCTAACCCTAAACCCAAACCCTAACCCTAACCCTAAGCCTTACCCAAAGCCTTTACCTAACCCGTCCCCTAATCCTAAACGGTACGCTAACACTAACCCGTACCCTAACACGTACGCTCACACTAAACCATTAAGTACACTAACCTGTCCAATAAACCCTCCCCGTGCCCTAACCCTAACCCTAAACCTAAACCTAACCCTAACCCTAATCCTTACCCGAAGCCTTACCCTAACCCGTCCCCTAATCCTAACCCGTACACTAACACTAACCCATACCCTAACACGTACGCTCACCCTAAACTGTTGTCGTACACTAACCTGTCCCCTAAATCGTCCCCGTCCCCAAACCCTAACCCTAACCTTTACCCAAAGCCTTACCCTAACACGTCCCCTAATCCTAACCCGTACGCTAACACTAACACATACCCTAACACGTACGCTCAACCTAAACTGCTGTCGTCCCCTCACCTGTCCCCTAAACCGTCCCAATCTCCTACCTCTAACCCTAACCCTAAATCTAACCCTAATACTTACCCGAAGCCTTACCGTAAACGGTCCCCTAATCTTAACCCGTACGCTAACACTAACCCGTACCCTAACACGTATGCTCACCCTAAACCATTGTCGTACCCTAACCTGTCCCCTAAACTATCCCCATCCCCTAACCCTAACCCTTAACCAAAGCCTTACCCTAACCCGTCCCATAATCCTAAACCGTACGCTAACACTAAACCACACCTTAACACGTACGCTCACCCTAAACTGTTGTCGTAACCTAACGGGTCCCCTAAACCGACCCCGTGCCCTAACACTAACCCTAAACCTAACCCTAACCCTAACCCTAATCCTTACCCGAAGCCTTACCCTAACACATTCCCTAATCCTAACCCGTACGCTAACACTAAAACGTACCCTAACACGTACGCTCACCCTAAAACATTGTCGTACCCTAACATGTCCCCTAAACCGTCCCCGTCCCCTAAACCTAACCCTAACCCTAACCCTAACCCTTACCCGAAGCCTTAACCTAACCCATCCCCAAATCCTAACCTGTATGCAAACACTAAACCCGTACCCTAACACATACGCTCAACCTAAACCATTGTCGTACACTAAACTGTCCCCTAAACCGTCCGCGTCCCCTAACCTTAACCCTAACCCTAACCCTAACACTAATCCTTACCCGGAGCCTTACATTAACCCGTCCCCTAATCCTAATCCGTACGCTAACACTAACCCGTACCCTAACACGTACGCTCACCCTAAACCATTGTTGTACCATAACCTGTTCCCTAAACCGTCCCCATCCCCTTACCCTAACCCTAACCCTAACCCTAACCCTAAGGCTTACCCGAAGCCTTACCCTAACCCATCCCTTAATCCTAACTCGTACGCGAACACTAACCCATACCCTAACACGTAGGCTCACCCTAAACCGTTGTCGTACACTAACCTGTCCCCTAAACCATCCCGTACCCTAACCCTAACCCTAACACTAACCTTAACCCTAACCATTACCCAAAGCCTTAACCTAACCCGTCCACTAATCCTAACCCGTACACTAATACTAACCCGTACCCTAACACGTACGCTCAACCTAAACCGTTGTCGTACCCTAACCTGTCCCCTAAACCGTCCCCGTCCCCTAACCCTAACCCTCACCCTAACACTTACCCGAAGCCTTACCCTAATCCGTCCCCTAATGCTAACCCGTACGCTAACACTAACCCATACCCTAACACGTAAGCTCACCCTAAACCGTTGTCGTACCCTAACCTGTCCCCTAAAGCGTCCCCGTCCCCTAACCCTAACCCTAACCCTAACCCTTACCCGAAGCCTTACCCTAACCCGTCCCATAATCCTAAACCGTACGCTAACACTAACCGTTACCCTAACACGTACGCTCACCCTAAACCGTTGTCATATCCTAACCTGTCCCTTAAACCGTCCCCATCCCCTAACCCTAACCCTAACCCGATCCCTAACCCTAAACCTTACCCCAAGCCTTAACCTAACCCGTCCCCTAATCCTAACCCGTACGCTAACACTAACCCGTACCCTAACACGTACGCTCACCCTAAACCATTGTCGTACCCTAAACTGTCCCCTAAACCATCACCGTCCCCTAACCCTAACCCTAACCCTAACCCTAACACGAAGCCTTACCCTAACCCGTCCCCTAATCCTAACCCGTACGCTAACACTAACCCGTACCCTAACACGTACGCTCACCCTAAACCATTGTTGTACCCTAACCTGTCCCCTAAACCGTCCCCGTCCCCTAACCCTATCCCTAACCCTTACCCGAAGCCTTACCCTAACCCGTCCCCTAATCCTAACCCGTACGCTAACACTAACCCGTACCCTAACATGTACGCTCACACTAAACCGTTGTCGTACCCTAACCTGTCCCCTAAACCGTCCCCTCCCCTAACCCTAACCCTAACCCTAACCCTAACCCTTACCCGAAGCCTTACCCTAACCCATCCCATAATCCTAACCCGTACGCTAACACTAAACTGTACCCTAACACGTACGCTCACCCTAAACCGTTGTCGTACCCTAACTTGTCCCCTAAACCGTCCCCGTCCCCTAATCCTAACCCTAACCCTAACCCTAAACCTTACCCCAAGCCTTACCCTAATATGTCCCCTACACGTAACCCGTACGCTAACACTATCCCGTACCCTAACACGTACGCTCACCCTAAACCGTTGTCGTGCCCTAACCTGTCCCTTAAACTGTCCCCGTCCCCTAAACCTAACCCTAAACCTAACCCTTACCCGAAGCCTTACTGTTACCCGTCCCCTAATCCTAACCCGTACGCTAACACTAACCCGTACCCTAACATGTACGCTCACCCTAAACCGTTGTCGTACCCTAACCTCCCTCCTAAACCGTCCCCGTCCCCTAACCCTAACCCTAAAACTAACTTTTACCCGAAGCCTTACCGTAACCCGTCCCCTAATCCTAAACCATACGCTAACACTAACCCGTACCCTAACATGTACGCTCACCCTAAACCGTTTTCGTACCCTAACCTGTCCCCTAAACCGTCCCCGTCACCTAATCCTAACCCTAACCCTGACCCTAACCCTTACCCGAAGCCTTAGCCTAACCCGTCCCCTAATCCTAACACGTACGCTAACACTAACCCGTACCCTAACACGTTCGCTCACCCTAAACAGTTGTCGTACCCTAACCTGCCCCCTAAACCGTACCCGTTCCCTAAACCTAACCCTAACCCTAACCCATACCCGAAACCTTACCCTAACCCGTCCCCTAATCCTAACCCGTACGCTAACACTAAAACGTACCCTAAAACGTACGCTCAGCCTAAACCGTTGTCGTACCCTAACCTGTCCCCGAAACCGTCCCTGTCCCCGTCCCCTAACCCTAACCCTAACCCTTACCCGAAGCCTTAACCTAACCCGTCCCCTAATCCTAAAC